>NW_006408809.1:3480561-3485753 GCF_000296735.1 Chrysochloris asiatica | reverse complement strand
AAAAAAAAAAAAAAAAAAAAGTTTAGTGTGGTCTGTTCCTTTCTGGAGGCACCTGGGGGGAGAATCTGTTTTCTTGCTTTTTCCAGCTTCTAGAGACTACCTGGATGCCTGGTGTGGCGCTGTAAGATCAACACTGGATTGTGAACCACAAAGTTGATAGTTCAAATTCACCAGCTGCTCCTTGGAACCCTATCCAGGGTTGCTATGAGTCAGACTGACTCCATGGCACTTAACAACAACAGCAACAAAGATTACTTGCATTCTTTGGTTTGTAGCCTTTGTCAAAGCCAAGAATAGTTGGTTGAGTCCTTTTCAAACTGCAGTACTCTGATAGTGAATCTTCTACATCCCTTTTCCACATTTAAGGATCCTTGTGATTCTATTGGATTCACCCAGATGATCCAGGATAACTTCCCTATTTTAACGTCAGAAAATTAGCAACCTTATTTCTGCTTGCAACCTTAACTCTTCCTAGTCATGTAATACAGCATATTCATAGGTTCTAGGGATCCTGATGTGATGCTGTGGGCTAATGCGTTAGACTGCAAAGTCGGTGGTTCAAGCTCACCAGCAGCTCCTTGGGAACCCTATACAGGGTAGCTATGGGTCGGAATCAACTCAACGGCACTTAACAACAACAAAAGGGATTAGAATGTACATATCTTTGTTGTTGCTGTTGTTGTTACGTGCTGTCAAGTTGGTTCTGACCCATAGCGAACCTGAATAGGTTTTCCAAGGAGTGGCTGGTGTGCTTGAACTGACAACCTTGTGGTTCAAACCAAGTTTTCAGTCCAGCACATTAACCCACAGCGCTACACCAGGACTCTGTACACATCTTTGTTATTGTTGTTAGTTGCAGTCGAGTCGGTTCCGACTCATAATGACCCTGTATAGGGTTTCCGAGGAGCAACTGGTGAGCTTGAACCACAGACCTTGCAGTTCAAACGGCTTTGCATTAACCCACAGCACCACACCAGGACGGAGGCCCTTGTTCTACCAACCAGAAGCAGTATAAGAAAAGTTAATCAGAGGTAGGGTGACTAACCATCATGCTTTGCCTGGGACATGAGACTTCCAGTTTTAAAACTGAGGTGGTGGGTTCTGGGCAAACTAGGACAGTTGGTCATCTTAAATAAGTCAGTATAACTTATGAACAAATATACAAAAACCTCAAATAAAAATTTACCCTAGGAATGCAAATATATTTCACATCAGATAATTTTTCATGTATTTCTCTCAATTTATAGACTCCAGAGAGGAAAATTCCATAAATATCTTAATAGATCAAAAAGTCTTTTGATAAAATTGAACACATGCATGATTAAAAATGAAAAACTGTAATAGTGACTAGAAGAGAGTTGTCTTAATTTGATTAAAAACAAACAAACAAACCTATTCTAGTAAATACAGAATTGTTGAACAATTTCAAGACAAATTCCCTTTAGAGTTAAATACTAAATAAGAATTCCTCTGTCACCGCTGCTACTGTTGACAATAGTACCTGACCAATAAGAATTTTAAAAAGACTGTCTGAGGATTGGAAACAACAAGATTGTCATTACTTATCAATATTACCATTTACAAAGAAAACCCCAGAGAAATCAACAAGATTGCCAGATACAAGATCAGTATTGAAAAATCAATAGTATTTTTCTATATCAGCAATAACTAACCAGAAAATACAGTAGAAAGTAAAGATTATTTGTAGTAGCAATAAGAATGTAAAGCGTCTAAGAATTAAACTACCAAAGAATGCAAAAGAATTTTATTGGGGAAAAATAAACTCTATTAAAGGGATATGAACAAAGACTGAATAATTAAAGCCTCAAACCACTTTCAAAAATGGAACAAATTAATATTATAAAGTGTAAATTTGCTTCAAAATAACTTCAATGCAATTACAATCCAAATCCCAGAATGATTTTTTTATAGTAATTTGAAAAACTTTCCAAACTAGGTCCACATGTAACTGAGATAAAATTGTAAAAGAAGAACAAAAATGGGGTGAATGACACAAGATACTAACCCATTCTATAAAACCATAGTCAACTAAACAGTATGATACAGGAACATGTAGACCATTGAAGCATCATCTTGTTCCCTCAAACATATATACTTTTTGTTTTTATTTGGGATTTGATAGACACCTCAAATCAGTGAGGAAAGGATTGAATTACTTAGTAAATAATACTGAGGAAATAGTTATCAAAAAATAAAAACGGCGTTTCACCTCGTAGCAAAGACAAAACTAGACTCTAAATGGATAACAAAGGCAGTGGTGATTCAGTGTTAGAATTCACACTTTCCACATGGGAGAGAGATCCAGGTTTAATTCCTGGACAATACAACTCAAGTACAGCCACCACTTGTCTGTTAGTTGTTATTGTTGTTGTGTGCCATCGAGTCGGTTCCAACCCATAGTGACCCTGCATAGGGTTTCCAAGGAGTGGCTGGTGAGCTTGAACCAATGACATTGTGGCTTAAATGACCTTGCAGTCCAGTGCATTAACCCACAGCGTGACACCATGGCTCCTGTCTGTTAGTAGAGGCCTGAATTAGTAGAGGCCTGAATTTTCTGTGATGCTGACCAGGTTTCAGTGACACTTCCAGACTAAACAGATTAGGAAGTAAGGCTTGCTGATCTTCTTCTGAAAAATCAGCCTTTGAGACCCCTAGGAAGCTTCCATGAACAACTGCCTCCTTCGTCATGAGACCAGAAGACCTGGATGGTCCCTGGCTACCATTACTGAATATTATGTTTAAAGATTCTATAGATGAATTATGATCAAAAGGGAGAAAATGTAGAACAGAATTCAAATTCTCACAGACTCCAGATTTTTGGAATTGTGGAGGCTGGCTGAATCCCTGAAACTATTGTTAGAGATCATCTTTAAGCCTTAAACCAAAAAATATCCCCTGAAGTCTTTTAAAAACCAAATAGTTTAGCTTAACTAGTAAAGAATGTATGCCTTGAGTATTGTATTCCATTAAGATCTATCTATATGGGATAAACTGACAATAACTCAGAAGATCAGATAGAAGCTTATAGGGAAGTGAGTTTATGTTAATGGAGAGGAACAACTCAACTAAGGGTAGTGAGATGGTTGTACAACTCCAAGAATGTAATCCATGTCACTGAATTTATACATGTATAAACTGTTAAACAACAACAAAACAAATAACATTTAAAAATAGAAAAAGGACTTCTGGCAAGATGGCAGACTAGGCAGACATGCTATTAAAAAAAAATACAGAAGACCAAGTGAAACAGACACAGACACAGATACTGTAACCTTTAGCTTCAGAGGAACAGTTAGATGAGTGTTCAGAATACCTACTGAAAGGAGGAACTGAGCACAGGTGGCAAAAGTCTGTTCACTGACTGGTGAGCAGACTGCTGGACAGAATGGTGCGGCCATCTCGAACTTTTGCAAGCAGCTTTGGAGAGACAGCTAGATGGTAGCCGCATATTGCAGATTCGCATTGTGATGGAAAAAATGGGATTCCTTTCTTGTTCTTCACACTCTCCTGGATAACAGAGGTGAGGCTGACCCCCACCATCATCTACCTCCAGTGCAGACACTGCTCACTCTGCTCCAGATTGATAGAACCCTTGGAAAGAGTTAGACTAGCAGGAACCTTTGTAATCAGCCAACCTTTACCCAGCTGCCCTCTGGTTTTGAAAGATATCAAAACTAGCAACCTGAAGGGCCTCAATGAACGACTTCTGGATTGGGTATCCTGAACAAAGCACCTAGGTCTATAGGAATTCCATCTAGAGCTGGGAACTCAGCCATCACTCTTCCAATCATCTCCTTGACTGGCAGTAGTCCTCAGATTTCCTCCTCTCTGGGGCCAACAACTGCACTGGTTTTTAATTTATTTTTCCTTTTGTTATTGTCACTATTTTTGTTGGTTTATTCTTTCTTCTCCTTCTTTCTCTTTTCCCTTTCCTTGATTTTTATCCTTTCCATGTCTGCTTTTGTTTTTTCTTCTGTTTCTCATTTCTACCCTTTTTTTCTTATTTTCCTCTTGATTTTTCTCTGTTTCTTTTCATCTCCCCTATTTCTGCTTTTAGTGTTTTTTTTCTTCTTAATTTTCTCTCGCACAGCTCTATTTTCCTGTCTCTCTTTTCTCTTCTCAGTTATTATATTATTTTTGTCTAGTTGTTACCTACTTTTGTTTATTTTTTCCCCTTTATTGTATTCTGTTTTTACTGTGATTTACATGTTTATTTGTTCTGTTTTGTTTTCCTTTGCGTGTTTTCTCCTCTTGTCCTACCAGACAGGACTTGTCCTACCAGACAGGAGAAAGCAAACATGTTCATACAGTTCAGACACAACTGTACCTTTTGCAGCTCCATCCACTGGACAAGAGCCAATATTGTTGATGTTACACACTGTTAGGTAGGTTCCAAATCGTAGTGACCTTGTAGAGAGTTTCCAAGGAGTGGCTGGTGGGTTTGACCACTGACCTTGCAGCTAGCAGTACAGTGCTAGTCCTACAGTGCCACCAGGAACCAATATCAGCTCCGATACAAACTGATCAATGATAGATATCAGCCAATACCAGTCAAACCCAACCTAGCCAGCACAGATATTGGCAGCCCATGGCACTTTCAATATTCTCCGCCAACACCATAACTCAAAAGCATCAATTCTTTCATGGTCTTCCTTATTCACTGTCCAGCTTTCACATGCATATGAGGTTATTGAAAATACCATGGCTTGGGTCACGTGCACCTTAATCCTCAAGCTGACATCTCTGCTCTTCAACACCAAAAAGGTCTTGTGCAGCAGATTTGCCCAATGCAATACGTCATCTGATCTCTTGACTGTTGCTTCCATGAGAGTTGATAGCTGATCCAAGAAGAATGAAGTCCTTGACAACTTCAATCTTTTCTCCATTGATAAAAATGTTGTTTATTGGTTCAGTGGTGAGGATTTTTCTTTTCTTTACATTGAGATGTAATCCATACTGAAGGCTGTGCTGTTTGATCTTCATCAGAAAATATTTTAAGTCCTCTTCACTTTCAGCAAGCAAGGTTGTATCATCTGCATATCGCAGGTTGTTAATGATGCAACGTTTTTCTTCATAGAACCCAGCTTCTCGGATGATTTGCTCAGCATACACAGTTTGAATAAGTATGGTGAAAGAATACAACCTTGTTGCATACCTTTCTAAATTTTAAA
>NW_006408809.1:3442904-3480032 GCF_000296735.1 Chrysochloris asiatica | reverse complement strand
CTATCATATATCGTTTCATTGCCATGGTTACAATCGCCTCCATGCATCATCAACCAACCACAGGGTATACCCTGCAAACCTTCTCCCCCCACACCCCCCATCCCCTGGGGCATCAACACACAGCTCCTCTCTCTCTCTGTATCTAAAGTCCCCAGCTGCTCCATCTCTCCACGTCATCATCTCTACCTCCATCTCTGGTGTCACTGCTTCTCTGGGTAGGGTCCTGCACTCCACTCTTCTCCCTTGATGGTCCCAGGGACCTCTGCTCCTAGACTGCAAAGTTAATCACTAACCTCCTTGATACAAAACGTCTACCTTTACATTTCCAACCCTCACAAGCAGTCCTGATAGCAATTATTCACTATTGTATCACAAGAGACCCATCTGCATTTCATTTCATCAGCCCCACCTAGACAGATTGGATACTACTCAATGGAGATTCTACCTTCCTTCACGCCCTCGAACAACTACCTCTTGGTTCAGGTACAGCTTCCTCATGAGCACAAGTAAGTGTTCAGGAATACTCATACTTCACGATGTTGTCCATAGCTTGTCATGATCCCCACAATCGAAAGCCTTTGTGTAGTAAATAAAGCACAGGTAAACATCTATCTTGATATTCTCTGCTTTCAGCCAATATCCATCGGACATGAGCAATGGTATCCCTCATTCCACGTCCTCTTCTGAATCTCACTTGAACCTCTGGAAGTTCTCTGTCAATGTATACTTGCAACCGTTTCTGTATTACCTTTAGTAAAACTTAACTTGCATTGGGTATCAAAAAGATTGTCCGATGATTTCTGCATTCCATTAGGTCACCTCTCTTTGGAATGGTCACAAATATGGATCTCTTCCAATCAGTCAGCTAGATAGTTGTCTTCCAAATTTCTTGGCATAGAATGAGTGAGTACCTCCTGTGCCACCTCACTTTCTTGAAAGAATTCAATTTTTATCCCATCAATTCCTGGTGCCTTGTTCTTTACCAATTCCATCAATGCTCCTTGGACTTCTTTCAGTATCATTGGCTCTTGATCATATGCTGCCATTTGAAATGGTTGAACATCAACTATTTCCTTTTGTACAGTGACTCTATGTATCACTTCCTATTTTTTTTTTGTAATGCTTTCTGCATCATTCAATAATTTCCCCAGAGAATCCTTCAATAATGAAAGTCGAGGCTTGAATTATTTCTTGAATTCCCCCAGCTTGAGAAATGCTGAGCATGTTCTTCCTATTTGGTTTTCTGACTCAAGATCTTTGCACATTTTGTTTTAACATTTGGCTTTATCTTCTTGAGCTGATCTTTGAAATTTTCTGTTCAGCTCTCAGACCTCCTCATTTCTTCCCTTAGTTTTAGCATCTCTATGCTGGAAAGCAAGTTTCAGTGTCTCTTCGGACATGCATTTTGATATTTTCCTTCTTTCTTAATGACTTTTTACTTACTTCCCATATGATGTTCTTGATATGATCCCACAACTTTTCTGGTCTTCGGTTTTTGGTGTTTAATGTATCAGATGATCTCTAAATTCAGGTGGGATATATTCAAGGTCATAATTTGGCTCTCATGGACTTGTTTTCATTTTCTTCCACTTTAGTTTGAACTTGCATATGAACAATTGATGGTCTGTTCCACAATCTGCCCTTGGCCTTGTTTTGACTGATGATGTGGAGCTTTTCCATCATCTCTTTCCGCAGATACAGTCAATTTGATTTCTGTGTATTCCATCTGGTGAGGTCCTTGTATAAAGTCATCTCTTATGCTGTCTAAAGAAGGTATTTGAAATGAACAAATCATTGATTTTGCAGAATTCTATCATGCAATCTCCTGCATAATTTCTATCACCAAGGCCATATTTTCCAACTACTGATCGTTCCTCTTTTCGCTCAATGTTTGCATACTAATCACCAGTAATGATCAATACATCCTGATTGCATGTTTGATCAATTTCAGATGGAAGAAGTTGGTAGAATTCTTCTATTTCATCCTCACTGGCTTTAGTGGTTGGTGCATAAATTTGAATAATAATGGTATTGACTGGGCTTCCCTGTAGGTGAATGGATATTATCCTATCACAGACAGGGTCGTATTTCATGACTGATCTGGATATGTTCTTTTTGACAATGAACGCAACACCATTCCTCTTCAATTTGTCATTCCTGGAATAGCAAACCATGTGGTTGTCAGATTCAAAATGGCCAATACCAGTCTATTTCAGTTCACTAATGCCTAAGATATCAATGTTTATATGTTCCATTTCTTTTTTGACAATTTCTAATATTCCTAGATTCATACATCATACATTCCATGTTCTGATTTTCAGTGGATGTTTACAGCTGTTTCTCTTCATTTGAAGTTGTACCCCATCAGCAAATGAAGGTCTCATGGGCTTTTCTTCCACAGGCTTTTCTCCATTCGTGTCATCACGGTCAACTCTACTTGAGGAGGCAGGTCTTCCCCAGTCACATTTTGAGTGCCTTCCAACTTGAGGGGCTTATTTTCTGGTACTAGATCTGATATTGTTTCTCTGCTATTAATAAGGTTTTCAGTGACTAAATATTCAGAAGTAGTTTGTCACTCTTTCTTCCTAGTCTGTCTTTATCTAGAAGCTCATCTGAAACTTGTCCACCATGGGTGACCCTGCTGGTATTTGAAATACCGGTGGCATAACTTTCAGAATCACAGCCTGCAATATGTAGATGATACAACTTGCTTGCCAGCCTTGCTGTTAGCAGTCTAATGCTCATTACCACAGTGATGGCAACTACTCCTCCTAAAGCTACAGGAAAAGAAGTTGGATTATTACAAGTCAGGAATTCAGAGATTCTGTTTGTTTGGAACTCATGCCTCTGCCCTCAGAGCCTGGAACTGGGTCTCTGGAGAAGTGTGCCTACTAGCCAGTGTTGATATCTAGGAGGGAATGTGATGAGTTTAGTTCTGTAATTGTTGGAAAACAACTCACCAAATTCAGATGCTGCAGGAATGAATAAGTCTTTGTGGTAGTGCTCATAGGAGCCCTTAGCAAACAGGAAGCACATAAGGATCCTAACAGAATCCAGAAAGCACAGGACTTGCAATCCCAGCACCACCAGAAAGAGATGAACTTAAAGCTGAGAGACAGACAATGGCTTAAGAACTGACAGAATATGTTTTTACATAATTGTATGATTGTGAAGAATAGTATTGAATGATACAAAGCAAACTATTAATATGAACATGTTAGCTCCAGAGATAAAAAAGAGACTGTGAATTTAAAAACAAACTAATAAAAAGCTACAATTCTCCTGTAGTGTTTGATGGATTATAATAATATGTATACAGTACAATGATAATAAAAAAAAAAATCCATATAAATAGTTGAGCATAAAAGTAAAGAAAAGTTAAAATTAGAAATACTTACCCTGAGGCATATGACCTGGGGAGCATAGTCCCAGGTCTGTGACATGGTAGAGGTGATACATGTCTGAGCCCTTACTGCTGGTGGGAACAAGAGGTGACTATGTAGGGAACTAATTTCATCTGCAAAAGAAACAATTAAATTTCTACTTTTAAAAATAATGTTTCTCAGCAAGTGGATGATGAACACATGGGGATTCGTGGTTCTGTTCAGTCTACTTTTGTATAAGTTGTTATTTTCCCAGTTATAAATACAGAAAATAAGATTCTGATATAATCACCATTTATTTTACAGCTCATACAATGAAAAAAATAGAAGTATCTACCCTAACTCCAAGTGAATCTGATACTTCCTTTACATGCATTGTGTTAATGCAAATAAATTATAATGTTAATGAATAAACTCAAATAGGATTTACTGTAAAAAACAATGAGAAAATAACATTTCTTGAAACAAGTTAAAAAAGAACCTTTGTCTCACAGTTAGGGGTTATATAACCATAAACCATTGTAGTTAGAAATCAAGATCTAACTGGGGAACTTCTTGAATGCCAACTAGCCAGGAATCAATTTCTTGTTGATAAGAAGCATACATCTGTCAAGACGGGACCTTCACTAGAACCTGGCCAATGTTTACATTTTCACTGTCCTTAAGACATCTGGTTGACTAATAGTGCCCTTCTTTGATCTTTATCTCAATTATAAGCTAAGATGGGCAGCTCAGTGTTTTGTAAACTTAAAATGCCTGTGTCAACATCTCACCCACCCAAGGTTTCTGTTAACGAAGTATGTGATATCTCTGGTTCAACTATAATTTTCACTGATGTTGGATCAAATATATTCGGGGTTTAGAATTTCTTTAAACTTTCCACTGTTGTAACTCTGTATGTAACTTTGAGAGCCCAAGGGAAGGACAGGCTCAGGAGAGGGGAATACTGTGTGAAAGTCACTCATGCTGGGGGCCAAGGGAACATAGCAGCAGTGAATCATGATCAATAAGTTGGATCAGGTAGGTCTAAGCGTCAATAATATATGTGTCAGCACAAAACAATAGTGATGGGTCCTAATCAAATTCTAGAACTATCTCTACTTGGGTGTGGACGATTGAAGTAGGGGGGCTGTGAAAACCATTGAAGAGTTGGACAATTTGAGGTGGGGGTGTGTGGACACTTCAGTAGGGAGCTAATACACTTCCTACTCAAAAGGCTTGTGACTGCTGGTTTAGCTGGTTCCTGGAAAGATTTACAGTCTCAGAAATACTATGAGTCGCTGTGGTTGGAATCAACTTGAGAGCAATAAGTTAATAAGTTGTTTGTTTTTGTTCCTCACACCCAAGTAGGTAGAGTAACTCCTACTAAAGTGGAGCAACTCCTACTGAAGCAAGTGCTGCTTGTGACTTAGTCAGTGTCATGAGACAAAGGAGGAGTCAGTAGAGGAGGAGAATTGAGGAAAAGGGAGAAAGTTTGAGATAGCTGCCATTGAGAATGGAAAGAAAAGCTAACAAAGCAGTCACCAGATTTGGGGTTGTGAAGAAGAAAAAGTTCTTGGAGACCCACACTGAATGTGTTTTTCAGCAGTCCAAAAGCAGCTTGAGTGCAGGATCTGAGGGGGGATGGGTTATGGTTGAGGTATGATTGCACTGATAACAACTTTGGGTGGAGGCTGAAAGAAAGTGGGGTATGAACTTCAGGGGAGGCAGAAAGGGGAATTCCCTGGAAAACTTGGCTAGATCAAAGGCCAAGTAGAGGAGTAAGATGTGGGAGAGATAGAAGATTGTGGTCAGAGTGCTGTTTACTAAAATTCAGTGTATTAGAGGTGGAGCAACTAAATGTGCAAAGGTCCCAGGTGTGCCTAAGGGAGGAGGGAATAGCTATTGAATAAAGGTCATTGTATATCAAGCCACCATAAAGTCAGGGTGTTAGATAGTGTATCCAACTACCATGAATTTAGGAGAATGCTGGGCGACTGGTACATGGCAGATTGCTTTTTATTAGGGAGTATCAGTCTCAGCCTTTCCCTATTGTATTCTGGAATACTGGAGAAGAGTTCAGGGCTCTGGTTTCCCATTCTCTGCACACTCTTCAATACTTTCCGTGTGTGTGCAAGTGTGTATGTGCACTTCGTGTATACACACACACACACACCCCTCAGAAGCCTCTCCCATTCTAAATTTGCTGTTGTTAAGTGTCATTGAGTTGGTTAAGTTTCCACTCATAGAGACCCGGTATATGGTTTCCAAGGAGTGTCTGGTGAGTTTGAACCATCTACCTTGTGGTTCAAACCAATCGTTTGATCCTGTGCTTATGCTACAGCGCCACAGCAGGACTCCATTCTAAATTAGGAAAGAGCAATTAAAAGGTCCTAAACACAAACCTCTTATTAATTCAAAAGAAAAAAAAAGTGAATATGACAATAATTTATGATTAAGATGAATGGTTTATCATTGTGATATAATGAGTCAAGAAATCAGTAAATTTATTACAGATTTACTCTGTGCTTAGCATAGAATTTAGTGCATGAGCTTTGAAGTTCAGCAATTTAAATACCAAATTTGCCACTTCATAGTTGTATGAACAAGTCAAGTTACTTTATTTCCCTAAACTTCACATTGTTGTTTTATAAGTATGATAATGCCACCTACCTCATAGAGTTGCTATAAAGATTAAATGAAATGCTGTTTGTAAAGGATTAAATGCTTAGAATAGTAAGTACTCAATCCCTGTTAGCTATTATTGTCATTCTTGCTCCTGAAGAGTTTTTCTCACAGGCCCCTCCTTACTCATTCTAGAATAAAGGAAAATTCACTTCTAGTATTTGCTAGAGAGTGTGATGGATCCCTGGGTGGTGCAAATGGTTAATCTCTTAGCTGCTAATTAAAAGATTGATAGTTCAAGTCCACCCAGAGGTTCCTTGGAAGAAAGACCCAATGATCCATTTTTGAAAGGTCATAGCCATTGAAAACCCTATGTCCAGTTCTACTTGGGAACACACGGGATTGTCATGAGTTGGAACTGACATATCAGTAACTGATTTGGTTTTTGGTGTTGGTGGTAGATTCTATATTGGAAGTAGACCATCTCAATAACACATTTGATACAATAAATGCTAGTGACTGAAAACCAGAAGAGTTGTGGGATGGCATAAAGTACATCACATATGAAGAAAGCAAAAGATCATTAAAAACACAGAAAAGAAAGAAAACACTAAAAGGGATGTCAGAAGAGATGCTGAAACTTGCTCTTGAACATAGAGAAGCTAAAGCATCTATAAGAAATGAGGAAGCCAAGAGCTGAATAGAAATTTTCAAATGGCAGCTTCTGAAGAAAAAGTGAACAATTACAATGAAATGTGTAAAGACCTGGAGTTAAAATGCCAAAAGGGATGAAGGAACACACTCAGCATTTCCCAAACTGAAAGAAATGAAGAAAAAATTCAAGACTAGACTTGCAATATTGAATGACTCTATGGGCAAAGTACTGAATGATGCAGAAAGCATCAAAAGAAATGGAAGGAAACACAGAGTTACTGTACCAAAAAGAAATGGTTGATGTTCAAGCATTGAAAGATGTAGTATAGGATGAAGAACCAATCATAAGGAGGGAAGAGTTTAAGCTGCACTGAAGGAACTAGTGAAAACCAATGCTCCAGCAATTGATGGAAAACAAATTGAAATCTTTCAACAGTTGCAGCACTGGAGGCACTCACTCATCTATGCCAAGAAATTTGGAAGACAGCTACCTGGACAATTCTGATTAAAAGACATCCATATTTGTGTCCATCCCACAGAAAGGTGATCCAACAGAATGAGGAAATCTTTGAACATATGATTAATTCCACATACAAGTAAGATTTTGCTAAAGATAATTCAAAAACAAATGCAGTAGTACATCAACAGAGAATTGTCAGAAATTCAAGCTGGATTCAGAAGAGGATGTGGAACTAGAGACATAATTGCTGACATCAGGTGTATCTTGGCTGGAAGCAGAAAATACCAGAAAGATGATAACTTGTGCTTTATTAATATGCAAAGACTTTCGACTATGTGAATCATGACAAACTATGGATAACATTGCAAAGAATGGGTATTGCAGAACACTGAATTATACTCATGAAGAACCTGTACATGGACCAAGAGGCAGTTGTTCAAATAGAATAAGGGGATATCGAAAGGTTTAAAATCAGGAAATGTGTGCATCAGGGTTGTATCCTTTTGCCACACTTATTCAAACTGTATGCTGAGTGAAAAATCCTAGAAGCTGGATTTATGAAGAATGTGGCATTAGGACTGGAGGCTCATTAACAACCTGTGATATGCTGATGATACAACCTGGCTTGTTGAAGCATAGAGGACTTAAATATTTACTGATGAAGATCACAGTATCCTTTAGTATGGATTGTACTTCAGTGTAAGGAAAAAAAATCCCCACAATTGGACTAATAAATAACATCATGATAAATGGATAAAAGATTGAAATTGTCAAAGACCTCATTAAGCACCAGCCAAGAAATCAAATGACATTGTAAAAGCTTAAGAAAAGACACCCATAGTATAACGGAAAAAAATTTTTTTCTTTGTTGTTTACCAGTGGGGTTGGAGTGTGTGTGTGTATGGGGGCAGGGTTTGGGAGAGGTGGAGGGAAGCGACAGTAGAGCACAGGGTAGGGGAAGACACACCATAGGTCAGGTGTTGGGGGGACAGTACACAAGAAGGAGGAGGGGATGGAAGAACAAGGCAGATAGGGGAACACTGAGATAGGTTTGCATGGACTAAATGGGACAGAGGTAAATAGTGATGCATGTTTAACCTTGGAACAACAGGGCTCTGTGATACAAGGATCAAGGCATAGTTTGAAGAGGAGAAATAATACTAAGATGTTGTGAATATTGATTTCCCTTGCCTACTATTGTAAAATGGACACATAAGTTGGGTAGAAAGGAATGTCAGGAAACATGGTTACAGATAGCTTGTAAGCCCGTCTTTAACTTATAACTGATTGGAATACCTAAAAGGGGTTCTAGGACTTGCCCAGTGAAATAGGCCTCTTGCAGAGCCTTTGCAGAGTATAGGACCTTAGGTGGAATCCAAGATTCCCATCCAGAACATTATGAGGTGGGATATTCCCACTATAAAAGACAAACAGACCAGCCTGGAACAGCTAGAGTGAGAGAAGGTACATCTTCAAAGAAATATCATCAGGAAAAACCCAAAACAAAAATGGCAGTATGACTGACTACTACAAGAATAAGCAAGCTGTCTGCTGGGAAGCCATCAAGGCAAACAATCAAGTTCCTCCAGGACAAACCCCTCTCTAAGACTGAAACTCAAAGGGAACACATGAGCAGGCATGTAAGCTTGCTGATGATCACATTGGTCTACTAGTGAGTGAAAGAGGGGGAAAGGCAGCAATGAAGAAATGGGCTGAGTTCAATCACGTTCCATAGACTCCCACTGACCTGGAGATGAGAAAGAGAAGAGGAAGGGCTGGTTGGTTCAAAGTGTGTTGAGAACTGGGGATATCTGAGCCCATAGAAAAGAACATAGCCACAGAGGGCTATAGCTGCGAGTGAAGCATCCAGCTCATATGGAATGAGAGGAGACACACGGGAACACACAAAGTTGCAGGTAGTACCCACTTGACCTAGCCTCGATGGCTTGATAATCAGAACTCGTTTAGAGGAAGATTTAAAAAAAAAGAACAAAAGATTTTGTGATAAAGGAAATTGCTAAATTGATAAAGGTAAATTGCTGCAATTTGATGAACTTGACTTATACTCATGGAGGTAGTAACTCTAAATACCAAAAGAAAGGGAAGAAGTCTTCACATTAAGTATCAATGCTGTATCCCCTCTGTACACAGGGCAGATAGGGATGGGCAACTTATACATGAGGAGGTGATAAAGGCATGAAGTGACCGGTTTGGAAGGTTTCAAAGGGGAGTTTAGTTTAATAGTGAGTAGGGCAAGAGAGACTCACCACTGAATAGTTTTTATCTTGTCAAGATGGTTCTGGTTAAAAGAGATGGGGATAAGTTTCTTATGATTCAATAGTGAGTAATTGTTATCATGACTAATTGCGACTACCACAATTGTAAAGGAAAAAGTTTTGTAACCAAAACAGGGGAGGGTTAATCTTACAGTCCAGAAATAAAGGACCCTAGGACCATCTAGGAGAAGAGCAGAAGCGGAATGCGGGACCTTATCCAGAGAAGCAGCAATACCAGAGATGGATGCAGAGATGGGGACATGGAGAGAGGGAGTGGCTGAGGACTCTAGATTCATTGGAAGAAAGGGACTAAGAGCTGGTGGCCAGGAGGCAGACTTGCAGAATGTGCCCTTTGGTGATTGTAAATTATTATATATGTCTGAGTGTTTTTTTTAAAAAAAGCTAAAGAGAAATACCGTTAACTGATGGTACATGGAGGGGATTATAATGTAACAAGGTGTATGATTTGTTGAATGTAAAACTGATGATCTACCCTGTAAACTTTCACTCAATCCACAATAAAAACTTAAAAAAAAAATCAAATGACATGTTGCTTTAGACAAATCTGCTGCCAAAGATATCTTTAAGGGGAAAGTGGAACACAGGGTAGCAAATAGATACAGGAAAGTTTGGGTACTGGGGGGTGGGGTTACAGTATACAGGAAGGGGGAGGGGAATGGAAGAACAAGGTGGATGGAAGAACATTTAGGCAGGTTTGCATGGGCTAAGTGGAACAGAGGTAAATAATGATGCATGCACAACCTTGGAATAACAGGGCTCTGGGATACAGGGATTGAGGCACGGTTTGAATGGGTAAAAGAGGGGAAATAATGTTAAGATGCTTGGCCGTCTTTTGAATCTTGGTTTCATTTGCCTACTATTGTAAAATAAACACTGAGGGGGAGAGAAAGGAATAGGCGGAAATGTCACTGTCGAAAGCTTGTAAGTCCGTCTTCAGCCTATAACTGATTGCAATACCTTAAATGGGGCCAGAACTTACCCAGTGAAGGAGTCTTCCTACAGAGCCTTTGCATTGCATAAAACCATAGGTGGAATCCTGATCCCCATCCAGAAGCTTCTGAGGTGGGAAATTTCCACCTGAAAGGACAAGCAGACCAGCCTGGAGCTGCTAGAAGAACAGAAGATATTTCTTGAAAGAAAGCAGGAAAAATAAAAAACAATAATGGCAGTCTGACTGATTACTATAAGAACAAGCAAGTTTTTCACCAGGGAACCATCAAGGCAAGTGGTTGAGTCCCCTCAGGGTAAACCTCCTTCCAAGACTGAGACTCAAGGGAACTACACAAGCAGGCATGTGGTCTTGCTGGTGACTATGTTGGTTTACAGATAAGGGGAAGTGGGGGAAAAACAACAATGAAGTTATGAGCTAAGTCCGACCATGTTCAATAGACTCCTGTCAAACTTGGTTGAGACCTGGTTGGCCAGCCATGTGGCAAGACCTGGGGACTCCTGGTCCCAGGGACAGGGACATGGC
The DNA here is from genome assembly GCF_000296735.1 of Chrysochloris asiatica. Classification (NCBI taxonomy): domain Eukaryota; kingdom Metazoa; phylum Chordata; class Mammalia; order Afrosoricida; family Chrysochloridae; genus Chrysochloris; species Chrysochloris asiatica. Next base: position 3,469,160 of record NW_006408809.1, on the reverse strand, counting down.
CATGGAGGACTAGAGTGGAGAGTGAGGCATCCAGGTGATGTGAGGTGGGGGAAGATGCATAAGAACACTTGCAGATAGTACCCACTTGACCTTGCTTCGATGGCTAGATGATCAGAACTCAACTAGAGGAAGAAAGAAGAGAAAGAAAAGAGTAATCCACTACAATTTCATGAACTTGACCTATACTTATGGATGTAGTAGCTCAAAAGAAGGAATGTATCGTTACAGCGAGGATCATTCCCACCCCCTCGATACACAGGATTGACAGGGATGGGCAACTTAGACACTGGCTACCCAAAATGAGGGGGGCTACAAAGGCACGAAGTGACTGGCTTATAAGTTTTCAAGAGGGAGCCTAGTTTCAGAGGGTGTGGAGTGGGGTGAGGGGAACGTACAGTCTCCACTGAGTAGTATCCAACCTGTACAGGACTGATGTAAGGAGATGGGGATAAGAGTCCTGTGATTCAATAGTGAATGATTGCTATCAGGACTGACTGTGGGTTTTGCAAATGTAGAGGTAGACATTTTGTAACAAAAGGAAGGGAGTGGTTGATTTTGCAGTCCAGGAATGGAGGGGACTGGAACCATCAAGGGAGAAGAGTGGAGTGCAGAACCCTATTCAGAGAAGCAGTGATGCCAGACATGGAGGCAGAGAGGCTGACATGGAGAGATGGAGCGCCTGGGGACACTGGACTCAGAGAGGGAGTGGGGCTGTGTGCTGACAGCCAGAGGTCAGTCTTGCGGGGTGTACTCTTTGGTTGATTGATGATGCATGTAGGGGATTGTAATCATTACAATGAAATGAAACATGATAGGATGAATAGAAAACTGATGTTCTCCATGTAAACTATCACTCAATTCACAATACAAGCTTAAATATAAAAAAAGATCTCTTTAAAGTGTTCAAGAGCAAAGATGTCAGTTTGAGGACTAAGTTGTGCCTGACCCAAGCCTAGGTATTTTTTTTTTTTTTCAGTATTATTTATTTTATTTTTAAAAAATAAATGTTTTATTGTGAATTATGTTAGTTTACATGGGAGAACATTAGTTTTACATTCATTGTATCATATATCATTTCATTGCCAAGCCTAGGTATTTTTAATCACCTCATATTTATGTGAAAGTTTGACAATGAATAAGGAAGAGCATAGAGGAACTGATGCATTTGAGTTGGGGCGTTTGTGAAGAATATTGGAAGTGCCAAGGACTTCCAGAACAAACAATCTGTCTTGGAAGAAGTACAGCCTGAATATTCCTTAGAAGCAAGGATGGTAAGACTGTCTCATAATTTGGACATGTTGTCAGGAGGGACCAGTCCCTGGAGAAGGCCATCATACTTGTTAAAATGAAGGGTCCACAAAATAGAGGAAGAGCCCCATTGAGATGAATTGACACTATGGTAGCAAAACTGTGCTCAAACATAACAAGTGTGAGGATGGTGTAGGACCCAGAAGTGTTTTGCTGTGTTTTGCATAGGGTTCTTTGAGTCCATACCTACTCTACAGCACCTGACAATAATGGGGGACATTTTACTCCATTGAAACTGGCAAACACTACAAATCTGTGGGGTTTTTTTTTTTGGTCAGAGTTGGTGCACCAGGCCACTACTGCACCTTGAGTGTTCCCTTCTCAGATCTGTAGCTGGACTGCCAGCTAGTGTACTGCCTATGATCAAGACTGATGTTACCAAAGGAAGAATTCAAAGTTTCACTAAAAGCATGGATAAAAAAACAAGGCTATAGGAATTGAAGGAATACTCATTGAGATATTTCAAACAAATGGATATACTGCTTGAAGATCTCACTCGTGTATTAAAAAAATAAGTGGAAGATAGCTGATGGAAAGATAATCATATCTGTACCCATTCCAAAGAAATATGATCTAACAGCATACTGAAATTGTTGAACAATATTATTAATAACATACACAAGTAAAATCTTGCTGAAGACATTTTAAAAATGGTTGTAGTAGTACATTGACAGGTATTGTTGTAGTTAACTACTCATAGCGACCCTGTGTTTCTGAGGAGCGACTGATGAGTTTGAACCAAGAACGTTATCATTCAAACTGACCTTGCAGTCCAGTAAGTAATCCAAACCAGATTCAGAAAAGGATATGGAATGTAGGATATTAGTGCTGATGTCAAATGGGTCTCGGCCGAAAACTGAATACCAGAAAGATCCTGATCTGTGCTTTATTGATTATACAAAGGCATTTAACTGTGTTGTTGTTGTTAAGTGCCGTCGACTTGGTTCCGACCCATAGCAACCCTGTACAAGGTTTCCGAGGGTGTAAATCTTTACGGGAGTAGAAAGCCTCATCTTTCTTCCACGGAGCTGCTGGTAGTTTTGAACCGCTGACCTTAAGGTTCGTAGCCCGATTCGTAACCACTACGCTACCAGAGTGTAGATCTTAACGAATTATGGATAACATTGGGAAAAAATGGGAATTCCAGAACACTTCATCTTCCTCATGTAGAAACTGTACATAGAGCAAGAGAGAGTTATTTGAACAGAACAAGAGGATAGTGTGTGGTTCAAAATCAGGAAAGATATGTGTCAGGGTTGTATCTTTTTACCAAACTTATTCGATCTATGTACTGAATAATGAAGCTGAACTACATGAAGAAGACGGTGGCATCAGAGTTGGAGGAAGACTTATTAACAGCTTGCTTGCTGAAAGCAAAGAGGACTAGATAGCTCTACTGATGAAGATCAAAGAATACAGCTTTCTGTATGGATTACACCTTAGCATAAAGAAAATGGAAGTCCTCACAACTAGACCAATAAACAACATCATAAATAATGGAGGAAAAAATGAAGTTGTCAAGGATATCCTTTTACTTGGCTCCACAATTAATGCCCATGGAAGGAGTAGTCACAAAATCAAACAAAGTATTGCATTCAGCAAATGTGCTGCAAAAGATTCTTTAAAGTATTAAAAAGCAAGGATGTCACTTTCCCTGACCAAGCATGGTATCTGATCACCTCAAATGCATGCGAAAGCTGGAAAATTTAGGAAGACTAAAGAGAGATTGAAGCTTTTGAATTATGGTGTTGGTAAAGAATATTGAACATATAATGGACTACCAGAAGACTGAAAACATTTACTTTGGAACAAGTATAGCTAGAGTATTCCTCAGAAGGGAGGGTGGTGAGGCTTTGTCTCACTTACTTTGGACATGTTATCTAAAGGGGCATATCCCTGGAGAAGGACACTAGACTTGGCAAAGAAAAGGGTTAGTAAAAGTAGAGAGTTAATAAAAAAAAGTTGTTGTTAAGTGCCGTTGTTGTTGTTGTTGTTAGGTACCATCGAGTTGGTACCAACTCATAGTGACCCTATGCACAACAGAAGAAAACACTGTCCAGTCCTGGGCCAGCCTCACAATTGTTGCCACACTGAGTCCACTGATGCTGCCACTTAGCCAATCCATCTTGCTGGGGGCCTTCCTCTTTTTCTCTGACCCTCCACCTTACCAAACATGATATCCTTCTCCAGCGACTGGTCCCTGCTGATGATATGTCTGAAGTATGAGAGACGAAGTTTGGCCATCTTGGTGTGGCACTATAGGATAATGCACTGGCCCACGAGGTCATTGGAACCTCAAGGTAGATGGTTCAAACTCACCAGCCACTCCTTGGAAACCCTATACAGGGTAGCTATGAGTTAGAACTGACACCACAGCACTTAACAACAACACTAGGACTCATAGTGTAGCATTATAAAATTAGCACTGGACTGCTAACCACAAGGTCAGCAGTTCAAACCCACCAGCTGCTCCTTGGAAACTCTTCACACAGGGTCTCTGTGAGTCGGAACTGACTCCAGAGCACTTAACAACAACAAATAGGGCCTGCAGCCCGCGTATCCCCCACCCCTGCACTAGAGCATGATGCAGAGTGTGTGTGCATCGAGAAGCAATAGGATGAAGCTTTATCTCTGTTCCCACATCTCTCATCCATGAGCAGCCTAGGAAGATAGTGATGCCAGTTTGATTTACTCTACATGCAGGCTGCTAGGTTGTGATTAGCTTCTCTCCTGGTAGCGAGTCACCAAATTGACTTATGTAAGACTAACACCTTCCGTCAACATGGCGAGAGCCAAGCAAGTGTTACTGTTATGAGTCTGGTGGGTGTTAAGCATTGTTCCAACTCAGTGGAATCCCTGGGTGTTGAAAGGGCTTCCAACAGGAAGGCTGGAGATGTAAATTCACCCAGAGGCTCCTCCCACTCGAAGAAATGCCTGATTTACTTTGGAGAAGCAATCACTAAAAACCCATTTTCTATTCTGGCACACAAGAGTCTCCAAAAGCTGGAAACAGCTTCATGGCAACTGGTTACTTGTTATAAGTCAGTTGTCACCAGCTTGGGTTCATCAAGAACAAAGCATGCCAGACTAATTTCGCTTTCTTTGTTTTAAAAGATTGCTAGAAGAGAGGAATATTATAGGGTTGCTCTTGTTTTATTTTTTGTTTAGGTTGGTGAGGTATTTGGAATCCTGGTGTGACACAGTAGGAAAAGCACTGGACTTCTAACCATAAGGTTGGTGGTTCAAACCCACCAGTCACTCCTCGTAAACCCTATTCAGGGTCACTCAATGGCACTTAACGACAACAGCAGTGAGGCATTTGACAAAGACAATCATGATATCAGTGCAGGAAAAGTGGTCTGGACAATAATACAACTATTGAATTCTTAGCTATAATTTGATTGTTGCTGTTATTAAATGCCATTGAGTCTCATAGCCACCCTGTACAGGGTTTCCGAGGAGGCTATAAATCTTTACAGGACCAGAAAACCTCATCTTTCTCCCAAAGAGAAGCCGGTGAATTCAAACTGCTGACCTTGTGGTTAGCAGCCCAATGCGTAACCCACTATGCCACTAGAGCAAAGAGATGGAGACAGCCTAAATGTCCATCAACAGAGGAGTGGCTAGACAAACTTTGATGCATACACATAATGGGATACTGTGCAACATTGAAGAATAGTGATGAATCTGCTAAATACTTCATAACATGTATGAACCTGGAGGACATTATGCTGAATGAAATTGTTCATTGTTAAGTGCCTAAGAGTCAGTTCCAACTCATAGTAACCCTGTATAGGAGCGACTGGTTGGTTTGAACAATCGACTTTGTGATTCAGACGACCTTGAGGTTCAATGCTTATCCTACAGTGCCATGCCACAAAAGGACAAATATTTTATGAGATGACTATTGTAAAAAGTTTAAAAAAAAAAAAAAATGTTTTCATGCTAAAAGAAACATTCTGTGATAATTATCAGGGGTGGGAGGGAATTATTCACTGGCTTGTGGGTAGAGCTGATACTTGGAAAGTCTATACAGGATTGCTATGAGTCAGAACCAACTCCATGACACTTAACAACAACAGTGTTGTTGAATTGGGGGATGCAGAAGACATTGTACAACATGAGGGAGATTGGCAGAAGAAAGATGAAGGAAGAGAGGACATGGGGAGCAGTGTAAAAGTTCAAGGGAACAGAGGAAGACACTATTAACTGATGTTACCTGGAGGAGACTGCAATTCTTAAAATAATTTGCTTAATGTCAAACTGATGATCTGCTCTATAAACCTTCACACATTTCACAATAGAAAGTTAAAAACAACAGGTTTTTAAAAATAAACAAAAAAAACCTCTGTTAGCTAATAGTTTGCTGCTAAGAAAAAGTAGGTGCTAACTTACATTGTGGAGTCATGGTGTGGTGCTGCAGGGTAATGCGCTGGACTGCAAGGTCGGTCTGAACAGTAAAGTCAGCAGTTCAAGCTCACCAGCCACTCCTCAGAAACCCTATAAGGGTCGCTATGAGTAGGAACTCACTTGATGGTACTTAACAACAACTAATCTTAAATTGTTTAGACGTGGTGTGGCACTGCTAACTGCAAGATCAGTGGTTCAAACCCACCAGCTGCTCTTTGGATACCCTATACAGGGTCGCTGTGACTCAGAACCAACTCTATGGTACTTAGCAAAAGCAACCTTTACATTGTATTAATAAAAGTACATCAAAAGAGGAATGGAGCACAGAGTTTGCTGTATTGATCAGACTCCAGGCATTCATGATTCCTTACTACCATGGACCAGCCATTTTAGAAATCATGGGAATCCAAAGATTAATTAGTCTGGGTTACTTTTGGAAGCTGACCATTTATTCAGAGGATGATTGTGAACTCAGTAAAAGAAAGAAATGTATATCTCTTAACAGAGGTACACATAAAGTCTTAGGTAAACCCAGAGGAGCCAAGTAGGTATCAGGAAATGCTAAGCAAAAAGAACAACTAAAACTAAAAATCTCATATTATTATGAGTGTTTTAGGGGATTTGGTGTATGACTGCATAGGACCAACTTAAGTGTCAGCGGCAAGATGCACACAACTGGAAATCTATCGTACAGAATGTAGTCAAGTTTGACTAGACTTGTCAAAGGCAACAGTGTGAAATAAGACTTATTCTAGAATGTTCATAAATGATTTACTCATAAAAGCCCCAGATTGGAAATTGCCCAGGAGTTCATCAGTAGGAAAATAGATTAACAAACTGTGTGTATATGGGTGACCACTGAACAACTCTTTTAACTTTTCTATGTTTTTGAAATGTTTCATAGTAGAATGTTGAGAAGAAAAGAATAGGGGAAAAATAGACATGACATGGCACTAAATCCTTAGGTATTCAGGTTTGGAATACATTTTTGACTGTCAACACAGATTTCATGAAATGAAATTATTTCTATTTGATGCTTTATGAGTATATAGAATATATGAGTATTTTAAAATTAAGCATATATGTTTTACTTTATCAGATGATTTTTTTAAAAGCACATGCACTTCCTGTTTCTGAAGCAACATCTATTATCAGCCCAATGACAATATGAAACTTTTAATGAGATTTTGAGGTAAAAGGTTTGTCTTTTTCATAATTACTTTTCAACTGTATATTATCAGATAAGATAGTCATTCTGAAAAATAAGACCCATGCAGAAATAGCTGTAGAGCAGCAGTAATTTGAATGTAGGTTTTCTCTATTTAAGCTGAAAATTTCTTGTATTACTGAAACTACTTTTAACAAAATAATTTTACCCAAAAATATAAGCAGTATTTTCATAGAAGTAACTGTACATTGATTTGAAAAATGAAACAGTAAGAGCAGTACTTGGCTTTCCAATACAAAATATTTGAAGACCAAAAAAAATTAAAAAGAAGACAAGGATATGTATGGCATTGGGAAAAGTAAAAAGTAAGAGCTCGAATCTGTGTGAATGCACATACATTATACTGAAAACTCTGGCCCAGAAAAGCAGCGCCACCCTAAACCCCTTCTGAATGTTTCTTTCCCCACACCACACAGAGGGTAGCGGCACCGATGGTAGTTACCAGCCTCTAAAACCCTATGAAGCATTCTACTCTACACACATGGAGTTTCCTTTGGGTAAGGATTAACTTGATGACAGTTGCTTTGGCTGGGTTGGGTTAATGCAATACCAAAATGTGGAATCTTTTGTTAAAAAATTATGAGCAATTTCAAGGCAGCAACAGAAAAGCACTCAGCTAAGTGTGGGGCCCTTCTGAATACTGTCCTGTGTGACTGTACAGATGACATGCCCTGAAGCTGGCCCTGCCTGCTGGGCTCCCTCCTCCTGTATTTTCTATCTCAATAAATGTAATCATCTACCCAATTTCCCTGCTTGTTCTTCTGGACTTTTCCTTTCCCTCACACCTCCACATCCATACATCATCAAGTCTTGAATTCTCCCACTTAAATCTCTCTCAAGCCTGTCCACACCTCCTGATCCTCACTACCAACTTTCTGAATTCAGGCTGCCCTCACCCCTCTCCACATCTCATTCCTCCACCCAGGCAATAAGCCTACTAAAGATAAAATATCTTTATGTTTCTTCCTGGCTTACAATACCTCAATGATGGCCCCTTACTTTCAGGACCGAATTCAAACACCTTGTTGTTGTGGGCTATGGACAGAATGGAATTGCCTCATAGTGTATTGTAGGTTGGATAGCTCAATGTTTTAGCTAAATATAAATAAATAAAATATTTGTGTTAGTAAGCTATTACACACTTTTTATAAAACAATTTGACAGAACGTGCAAGATCCATAAACATTGTTATGCCTGGTTGCACTATATTTAAAGGACATTGTCAAATTAAAATATGTTCAACAAAGGTATTCAAGGCAATGATGTATTTGGAAACTAGGGATATAAATATTTATACCTGAAGGTGGGGAAGTGTTAACAGACACCTGACTCTTGCATTTAAATACTTGAAGGAGCATCTTGGGAAAGGCTAAGACAGAATTTATGGAGAATATTAAATGTAGCATGGGCTGCCAAAACACAAACCAATTTGTGTTGGAAGAAGTTCAGTCAGAGTACTCCTTGGAAGCCAGGATGGCCAGACTTCGTCTCTCATACTACATACATATTGCCAGGAAAGACCAGTGCCTGGAGAAGGATATCATGTTTGATAAAGTGGAGGGTTGGAGAAAAAGAGGAAGACCCTCAGCAAGATGGATTGGCAAAATGGCAGCTGCAATGTGCTCAAACATAGCAACAATTGTGAGGTTGGCACAGAACAACAACAACGTAACTCCCAAGAGTAAATTAATTTTAATGGGGGGAAAGAAAATTAGGTAATTCAATGAATATGGTATACTGGACTAAGAGTGAGGAACCACTTAAGAATTGGACAATACAACTGCCCTCTGAGAGTTAAACTTTCTAACTAGCATGCCAGAAGAAATCAGACCTTTAAGAAGAGACTTCAAAAATTTTGCGGAAAAATTCCATTATCTTTTCCTCCTATTTTCCCCCCTTGTATGCTGTTGTTTTGTCATGTTGATTCAGCTCTAACTTATAATGACCCTGTATAGGGTTTCTGAGAGTGACTGGTGGGCTTGAACTGCCGAACTTGCAGTTATCAGTCCAGTGCTTATACTACAGTGCTACACCAGGGCTCTGTGTATGTATCTGCTAGTCCACAAATGCCATGGAGTCAGTTCTGACTCATAGCGACCCTGTTTCTGAGGCTGTAAATCTTTACCTAAACAGAAAGCCTAGCCTTTCTCCTTTGGAGTGTGTGGTTAGCAGTCCAAATAAGAAAAAAGGTAGAGGGTAGACACATATGAACTTGGGTGAAGGTGAAGGTTACTAAATAAGTAATAAATAGAATAAATATAAAAAGTTAAGAAAAAAAGGACCATAAACTCATTTCATAGTGCATGGATTCTTATTCTGTCCATTTACTGGGCATATGATCTGGGTCAATTTCCTAAATTCTCTGTGCCTCAGGCTCTTTGAGTGTAAAATGATAAAACAAATATTAATACCTACCCTCATTGGGTTGTTATGAAGAATAAATGATATAATATATAAAAGACTTAAAGTAGCCTGGGACATAAAGACCGTCCGGTGTGGCGCTGTGGGTTAATGCGCTGGACTGCAAAGTCAGTCTGAATCTCAAAGTTGGAGGTTCAAGTTTACCAGCCATTTTTCAGAAACCCTATACAGGGTGGCTCTGGGTCAGAATCAACTTGAAGGTACTTACCAACAACAATTTAAAAAAAGGAAGGAGGCCTGAGCATCCAGTGAAGCAAAACAAAACAAAACAAAAAACGCATTAACATATCTATAGAAAGGAAATGGGATTGGATTTGGGGGTAGGAAAAGAACACAAAAATTAGAGGGGTAGGGATTAACCGGAAAGTGCTTACACACCACTGCCTAAGGGAGGCTAGGTTTTGTATTCTGAATGCCACGCCATTATGGTCCATTCTGATTTCCCAGGTGATTGCCCCACCTCAGAAAAAGGGCCTGGTAATCTGATTCAGAATGATCAGTCATTAAAAACCCTATGCAACAAAGCTCTACTCTGCCTCACACACATAGGCTTGTCAACTCCACTCCACAACAGCTGGTGGTGGTGGGATGGCACCTTATAAGGGGGCAAGACCCTCATCAGGGGAAATGTCTAGTCTGCTTGATAAGCATATCTCTAATAAAGCAGATCTCTAGTGGAAGGAAGGAATGATCTGGGTTCTCTAAACTGTAAATTCAGAAGCAGAGGTGGGAGAAGTGGTGGTTACGAGGGCTATGTGTGATGAAGTATCCTGCTGCAAACTCAATATCACTTATGTTTTGACCTTAAAATGCGTGTAAACTTGGCAGTTTATTTCTTAAGATGTTTGTTTGTTTGTTTGTTTGTTTGTTTGGGGAGAACACGCTGAAAGAAAAAAGGAATTGTTGAAGCGGATATAAAAGGAGTCAAAATTCAATGGAAGTAGAACACTGGTCACCATGCAGCTGTCTGTTTGTCATACTGTGGTAACTCTTGTGTTGCTATAATGCTGGAAGCTATGCCAATGGTATTTCAAATACCAGCAGGGTCTTCCATGATGACTAGGTTTCAGTGAAGCTTCTAGACTAAGACAGACTAGGAAGAAAGATCGGTGATCTACCTCTAAAAATGAATCCGTGAAAACCCTCTAGACATTATAGAGTAATGTCTGATGTAGTGGTGGGATATAAGGTCTCAAGGTTGAAAGGAATTCAGAATACACAGCAACTACAAGTCAAGCCAATGATGGTAAATATGGTGCAGGACTAGGCAATAGTTAGTTCTATTGTGTACTGCGTTGTTTTGAGTCAGAGTCAACTCAATGGTAACTAACAACAGGAAACTGGAGTTAAGAATGATCTAGAGAAACAAGACTTTCTCCCACACCCAAGAATCCTTTGAGATATAGTGGAAGTAGGGGTGGGCAGTCGTGAGGACTATGGTAGTAGTGTTGCTGGCTTCCCATGATATGAAGGAGGAGGTGATCATAGAGGATAGAACAGTTTGAACAACCAGATGGCAGACTTTGTAACTGTAACTCTTCCCTCTTCATCCACCTAGAGTGAAGAGAAAAAGTGCCCTTGACTGAAGATTTAGAAAGACAATAAAAACTGTTCTCTTTGTCTAAATTACAGGAGCAGATATTTGGAGGTACTGAGATGCCGTCTTAAAGGTCTTAAAGGGCTATAGTCTGCAAGTGATGATTAACTCCCGTTCTGCCTGATAATGCTTCATTACTGACTCCATAGCCATAAAGTAATTTTTTTTTTTTAATGTTTTGAGAAAGTTAGGAAAACAGTTCCTCCCTACTTGATACTGCCTTGAGGATTAATATGTGTCCTTGGAAGACATAATTGTGTGTGCATGTTTGGTCCAACAGACATGCTTGCAATTCATAAAGGAACTTGGAGGACTCATATCAGCCCAGGGATATGATACAAGGCTTGGAACACAAACCTGTTATCTTGAACTCTACCGTGGGACTCTGGCATCAGGTCATTACTGTCCTACCGAAGGCCAACTCCTGTGTCCTACTCAGCACATTCTTAGATTCTGGTTCAAGGTCCTGAAGGACCCTGGGAAACTTTCAGGGTGTATGCAATGTACTCCCTTTTCTAGTTCATATCTTTGGAAGGATGGAATTTCTTCATACATTTTAACTAAAGCATGTCATATCAGATTCAATGCAGAAGCAAGTACCAGGGGCTTCAAAAGGTTTATGGGAAAATGGAATTAAAAGATTATTAAAAGGGCAAGATAGTGGAGTAAGCAGATACACTGAGCCAACCTTCAGCAACAAAGACATAGGAGAACAAATGAAACAGATACAGACTGTGATCCTGGAACCTTGATCATTAGAGGACATGGGCAGAGAGGTGGACTAGGTGCAGACTAGAAAAGGAAAAGCTGAGAAGGAGCAGTAAAAGAGAAAAAATACAGGTGGATCGTGGGCTGGCATGGCGTGGTGTGGTCATCTTGATCTTTTGTGTTGTTGTTAAGTGCCATCGAGTCAGTTCCATCTCATAGCGACCCTGTATGGGGCTTCCGAGGAGCAGCTGGTGGATTTGAACTGCCGACCTTGTGGTTTGCAGTCCAGTGCTGATCGTAAAGCACCATACCACTTGAGGGTTGTTGTTGTTGTTGTTAAGTGCCATCGAGTTGGTTCTGAACCATAGCGACCCTGTATAGGGTTTCCGAGGAGTGACTGGTGAGCTTGAACCACAGACTTTGCAGTTCAAACGGCTTTGCAGTCTAGCTCATTAAACCACAGCACCACACCAGAACTCCTGGTAGACACATGTTAATTTGGGTCTACCACATCTGAAAGCAGTGTTTCTATCTTTCTATCTCTTCCTCATCTGCCAGTTTGTTGTACTATGGTGGTTGTGATGCTTGAAGTGATGTCACCAGTATTTTAAACACCAGCAGGGTCACCCATGATGGAAATGTTTCAGCAGAGTTTCCATACTAAGACAGACTACAAAGACTTCTGAATGGCTAGTCAATGAAAACCTTATTAATAGTAGAGGGCATTGTCTGATAGAGTGCCAGAAAATGAGCCCCTCAGTTGGAAGACACTCAAACAATGACTGGGAAGAGCTGCCTTCTGAAAGCAGTGTCTTTAAAACAATGTAGATAGAGTAAAGCTTTCACATGCTGATGGAGCATAACTCAAAATGAGAAGAAAGAGCTGCAAGCATCCAATAATAATCAGAACCTGGAATGTCCAAAGTATGAATCTTGGAAAATTGGAAGTTGTCAAAATGAACTTGTCTGCAGTCATCCATTTATTTCAGAGACATGTTTAAACAGGTTTGTTTAGAGTAAACCTGTGCATGTATGAACAGGAACCCTAGTAGCAACACTATTAGACTCACTGTTTTATGACAATCTGGCTCTTTTCCACTAACTAGAATCCCTGGGTGGTGCAAACAGTTAAAAGCACTTGACCTGTAGCCCAAAGGTTGGCAGCTGAAACGCACCCAGTGGTATCTCAGAAGACAAACCAAGGTATCGGCTTCTGAAAGTTTTCTGAACAGTTCTGCTCACCATGAGCTGTAACGGACTAGATGGAAGCTAGCAACAAAGACAAAGATGCTTATAAAAATGTCATAAAGTTCTTTGTTTTACATTTTTTTTCTGGCTTTAGAAAATATTTTGTATTTAAAATATGCAATTTATATTTATTGTTTTGACAAAGAATACATATTTTTTTACTTTTCGGTTTAATCACAAGCACAGTAAATATCAATAATTACAACCTCATAAATAAAAGCACTTTGGAGCCCTCAATAATTTTTGTGTGTGAAATATCTCAGTTGTCATAGGAAATACGTGTTCAGTCACTAAAACAAAGGTGAACCGTGCTTTTAAAAGATCAGACTTAAAATGAACAATTACTTGTTTGTTTTATAGACAGATGTGTCTCTGGGGTGTGAATGATGGCAGATGTAGTGAATTTCCAAAGTTAGCTTGTGCATATACTGGCCTACAGGTCCCTATCCATTTCTGCAAATGCTTAAGTCTACACAACTTATTACAATAATAAAATATTTTAAACAATGAGCCTCTATTTTTATAGGAAAAGTGGCTGGGAAGGGATTATAGGAAAAGAAGACTAGAAGTGAAGCAGTGAAGGAAGTATTCCTCACAATAAAATGAAGGAGACTGTGGGAAACAGGGAGGCTGTTTCAGGCTATCCTGGCCCCACAGGTGAGAACTCCTTTACTATATAGATAGTGCTCTGGATCCCAATTCACGAAACACTCTCTTGCTTAAGTCTTTCTAGGAGTCCTGGTGCGGTGCTGTGGGTTAGTGCGCTGGACTGCAAAGTAGGTTTTAACTACAAGATTGGTGTTCAAGCTCACCAGCCGCTCCTCGGAAAACGTATACAGGGTCTCTATGGGTTGGATCTGACTTGACGGCACTTAACAACAAGAACAAAGTCTTTATGATTCTGCTCTTGACTGACACAAACTGACCTATTTTGGGTACATACCTTGACAAATGAAGTCCTGGTGTGGTGCTGTCGGATAATCACTGAACAGCTAACCACAAGATCAGCAGTTCAAATCCAACAGCTGCTCCTTGGAAACCCTATACAGGGTTGGGTTGAGTCTGAACTGATTCTCTGCACTTAACAGTAACAGTGACCATTACACATGCTTTTAGCCCCTATAATAAAATTTTAACAGTGAAAAATCTTGAGGCCAAAATGTTACTGCTCTAAAATGAATTACTGGAATTTGCCGATGTTTACTGTTGAGGGATGAGTGGGTGGTGATTAGTCCTGGAGCTAAGTCCTACCTCAGGAGTGGAAATGGAGGGGTTAGAGGGTTGTTTTTTTTTTTTGAAAGCTTGGTAAAATATCCAGGACAAAAATTACAAAAGGAAGCTTGAATCTTAGAGCAGGGGTTCAGGGTCTCTTGAGAACAGAGCATGCAACCACAAGAACATTTCACTGTGAAGGATTAACTTCTCAGGTACTTTCCTCTTTGATTGGGGACTTGGACAATGGGGGAAGAGAAGGAAGGAAAAGGAAGGGAAGGAGCTCTGGTAGCGTAGTGGTTACGACTCGGGCTGCGAACTTTAAGGTCAGCGGTTCGAAACTACCAGCCGCTTTGCGGGAGAAAGATGAGGCTTTCTACTCCCGTAAAGATTTACACCCTCGGAAACCCTGTACAGGGTCGCTATGGGTCGGAACCGACTCGACAGCACTTAACAACAACAGGAATGAGGAAAGAGGTGGAGGGAAATAGGGTTTGGGGCCAAGATTTTAGTTTACCTTTGCCAGTACTAACACCAGTGCCATGGAGTTGATTCTGACTCATGGGCACTCCATGTGAGTCACAGTAGACCTGCGTTCCATAGCATTTTCAATGGCTAATTTTTCAGAAGTTCATCACCAATCTTTCCCCCAAGGTGCATTTCTGAAGAATCAAACCTCCAACATTTTGGTTAGCAGCCACATAAGTTAACTCTATTACTGTATTCGGAGCCCTGGTGTGGCGCTGCAGGTTGCTGCGCTGGACTGCAAGGTAGGCGGTTCCAGCTTACCAGCCTCTCCTCGGGGTCGCTATGGGTCAGAACCGACTTGATGGCATCAAACAACAACATTGCTGTTGTTATCGTTAAGTGCCGCGGAGTCGATTCCAACTCATAATGACCCTTTATAGGGTTTCCAAGGAGTGGCTGGTGGGTTTGAACCCCGCACCTTGTGGTTAGCTGTCCAGTGCTTTCTTCTTTATTATCCCTATTCCTTGGTTTGAAAGAAAAAGCTGGCCTGCACCCATTCAGCCGTTTGTGCTAAGCGGTGGATGCTAAAAGCACCTCACTGCATGTAGGAAGTAAGTTTTCCAGGGAAAGGAGTAACAGAAATTATCTTAAATTACAGTATCATTTAAAAAAAGTTATCATCTAGAAACGTTAGTATTTCAGAAAACAAAAATGCCTATGTTTATCCTGTGGCTTTTTAAACAACTGTACAGACAATATCAGACACATTGCTTCAGCTCTCACCTGGTGCCACCAGCCCTGTGGGGACTCTGCCCAACTTCACTTTACAGCACCTGGGCCCAGCCTACCAAGCAGTCTGCTCCCCTCCCCAGCGCGCCGCAATGCTTACACCACCAGGCCTGGCTTTCCTTCCTATTGACACCATCAGGAGATGACTGGTTAGAACCCCTCAATACTCCTCTCTCACAGGTCTGCCCCCAACATTTGCAAGCCTAGGGAAGGCGCACAAATGGAACCTACACACACACACACCTTCATTTTATAAATCAGTAATTAAAATCTCCATTTTGTACAGAATTTAAAGTTGTGAAACTTTCATCTAAATTGTTCAGGCTGTGTATTTGATGAGATCATTTTCTTTCTTGTTTTCATTGAGCAATTAAATCTTCATTAAACATACAATTTGCAATGTAATGTCTTGTTTGCTAATTTGATGCTGATCAGACCCAACCACAGGCTGCTTATTTCTCATTTTCATTGTTTCCAGGTTTGTAAAGTTTAAGTAGGTCACCTCTTTGAGAATTATATATATATGTGTGTGTGTGTGTTTGTTTTGCAGGAGAGACCTTTTTTTTTCAGTTAAAAAAATTCTACTTTCATTTTTTAAATTTCTAAATTAAATGCAGAATCCTGGTGTACTGCTGTAGGATAAGCACTGATCAAAAGGTTGATTTGAACTTCAAGGTTGGCAGTTCAAACTCACCAGCCGCTCTTTGGGAAACCCTATACAGGGTTGGTATGAATTGGAACCAACTTGACGACAACTGAACAACACTAAATCAAATGTAGCAGTATGAAGGATGCACAAACTTGGAATATATTTAAATTATATTTTTAAATATAGAAAAACATTTTATACATGTTTTAAAGCAAGGTATTTTTTCTCAGATGTTCAAGATTATGAAAATTAAAAGATACAATTAAATAATCATTTGTTAATATCAATAATTGAAATCATGTACTTAAATAAAATTAGACTTCATTTATTTTTTGAGGTTTAATTAAATCTTAGTAAATAAGGTTATAAAAATAAAATTATTTAAAAGTTGTCACTGATTAAGGGCAATGGTTGCAGAACATGATTAATATAATCAATATCAAAAGTTGTATACTTGAAAAATGTTAAATTGGCAACATTTATTATGTGTATATCTTTACAACAGTAAAGAAGAAAACCATTTGCAGTTCCAGCATTCAATGTGCATCAAGTTGCAATCAGTGTTCTGAATTGCTATACTTCATCTTCACGGCTGTTGTTGTGAGGTACTATCGAGTCACCTCCAACTCTTCTACAGTGGAACAAAATTTTGTTAAATCCTGTGCCATTTCACTACCAGTGCTCTGATGGAGCCTATTGTGACAGCCACTGGGTCAATCCATCTCAATGAGTGCCTTCCTTATTTTTTGCTGACCCCCTACTTTACCAAGCATGATGCTCTTCTCCAAGGACTGATATATCCTGATAACATGTCCAAAATCAGTGAGATAAAGTCCCTCCATCCTTACTTCTAAGGAGTATTCTGGCTGTACTTCTCCCAAGATAGATATATCCATTCTTCTGACAGTCCATAGTATATTCGGTATTCTTTGCCAAAATCATAATCCAAAGCCATTAGTCTTTTTCAGAGGAGATAAAAATACCATGGTTTGGGCCAAGCACACCTTAGTCCTCAAAGTGACATTGTTGCTTTTGTTAGGTGCCATCGAGTTGGTACCGACCCATAACAACCTTATGCACAGCAGAATGAAACACTGCCCGATCCTGGGCCAACATCACTATTGTTGCCACGCTTGAGCCCATCAATGCTGCCACTTGGCCAATCCATCTCGTTGGGGGTCTTCCTCTTTTTCTCTGACCCTCCACCTTACCAAACATGATTTCTTTCTCCAGCAACTGCTCCCTCCTGACAGTATATCCAAAGTATGAGAGACCAAGTTTGGCCATTCTGGCCTCTAAGGAGCACTCTGGCTGCACTTCTTCCAAAACAGATCTATTGGTTCTTTTGGCAGCCCATGGCACTTGCAATATTATCTATCCTCTAACAACATAACTCAAAGGCATCAATTTTTCTATGGTCTTCCTTATTCACTGTAAAACTTTTGCATGCATATGAGGTTATTAACCCAAAACACCATGGCTTGGGTCAGGTGCACCTTAGTCCTCAAGCTGATGTCTTTGCTCTTCAACACTTTAAAAAGATCTTGTGCAGCAGATTTGCTTAATCCAATACGTCGTTTGATCTCTTGACTGCTGCTTCCATGAGTGTTGATAGATGATCCCAGAAGAATGAAGTCCTTAATAACTTCAATCTTTTCTCCATTGATAAGAATGTTGTTTATTGGTCCAGTGGTGAGGGTTTTTTTTTTCTTTTTTTTCTTTACATTGAGATGTAATCCATACTAAAGGGTATGGTCTTTGATCTTCATCAGTAAATGTTTTCAATCCTCTTCATTTTCAGCAGCAATGTTGTATTATCTGCATATCGCAGGTTGTTAATGAGTTTTCCTCCAATCCTGATGCCACATTTTTCTTCATAGAACCCAGCTTCTTGAATTATTTGCTCAGTATTCAGGTTGAATAAGTATGGTAAAAGAATACAACCTTGTTGCACACCTTTCTTAGTTTTAAAACATTCAGTGTTCCCATGTTCTGTTCAAACAACTGCTTCTTGGTCTAGGTACAGATTTCTCATTAGTACAATTAAGTGTTCTGGAATACTCATACTTCACAATGTTGTCCATAGCTTGTCATGATCCACACAATCGAAAGCCTTTGCGTAGTCAATAAAGCATAGGTAAACACCTTTCTGATGCTCTCTGCTTTCAGCCAAGATCCATCAGACATTAGCAATGATATCCCTCATTTCACGGCCTCTTCTGAATCTGGCTTGAACCTCTGGAAAATCTCTGTCAATGTATATTTGCTGTTAAACACTGTAAGAAGCCTTTTGCAGCAGATTTTTCCAATGCAATATGTCATTTGATTCTTGACTGCTGCTTTCAGGAGTGTTGTTGATTGTAGATCCATGTAAAATGAAATCCTTGACAATTTCAATCTTTTCTCCAATTATTATCATGTTTTTTATTGGTACAGTTTGTTTTTTTTTTCTTTATACTGAGGTACAATCCATACTGAAGACTGTAGTTTTTGATCCTCATCAATAAGAGCTGTGAAGTCCTCTTTGTGTTCAGCAAGCAAGGTTGTGTAATCTGAATATCACAGGCTGTTAATATGTCTTCCCAATTCTGATGCTATACTGTTCTTCATATTGTCCAACTTCTTGAATTATTTGCTGAGCATACAGATTGCATAAGTGTGGTGAGAGGATGCAATCCTGATACACGCCTTTTCTCATGTTACTGGTCTATGTACAGGTTCTTCTACATGACGACAATGAAGTGTTCTCATGTCTCAGTAGTTAGTGTTTGCCTGCTAATCAAAAGGTGGATGGTTCAAACATACCAGTCACTCTGTAGGAGAAAGATCTGGTGATCTGCTCTCATAAAGATTGTTGTTGTTGCTAAATATCATTGAGTCTGTTCCAACTCATAGCGACCTTGTATAGGGTTTCCAAGGAACACTTATAGGTTTGAACTGCTGACCTTGTGGTTCGCAGTTCAGTGTTTATCCTACAGTGCCACACCAGGACTCCCTCCTAAAAACACAGCCTAGAAAACCTTTTGGGGCAGTTCTACTCTGTCACATGGAGTCACTAAAAGTCAGTATTGACTTAATAGCAAATAACAACAACTAAATAGATGCTATCCACTGTCATCCAGTCAATTCTGGTTCACAGTGAGCCTATATGACCGAGTAGAAATGCCTCATACTATTTCCAAGGCTATAAATTGTTATGGAAGGAGACTGCCATAACTTTCTCCTTCAGAGTAGCAAGTGGGTTTGAGCTGCTGACCTTACAGTTAGCAGCCAAGTGCTTCACCATTGTGCTACTACAGCTCCTACTAAACAGATACTTTTGTTGTTGTTAAGTGCCGTTGAGTAAGTTCTGACTCATAGCAACCCTGTATAGGGTTTCCGAGGAGTGGCTGATAAGCTTGAACCGCTAACCTTGCAGTTCAAACTAACCCTGCAGTCCAGCGCATTAACCCACAGTGCCACACCAGGACTCCAAACAGATACCAGAAAATTTTAAAAATGTAAAGGAGATATTAAGGTAACATAATATATTGGCAGAAGTAACTATGCCTTGAGCAAGGGAACAAAGAATTAGAAGCTTGAAGGAAGAGATCTGCAATGCTGGGGCACAGGTTTTAGAAGAGGGGAAGTTGCCTGGCTAGTTCTGGTTATCTCTGAAGGGATACAATAATGCTGGTCCCAGGACAACTGCAAACCACCTGAACACTGGAATCAATTGTCACTATCACATGAAGCGCCACTGTGGCAGTTAGGTTGACAGAAACACCCAGCAAGTGGGAACTAAAACCAGGTCATTTTCCCTCCTCCCACCCGGCAGCTTCCCTCTCTAGAGTTCCCTATGGGCAGAGCCTAACAGGGAGTAGCAGGTAAAGCAGAAATGTACTTTCCAGAGTCCGAGAAATTGCTTCACACAGCAAAACATACAAGGTAATTTTAGATCCAAGAGACAATACGAATCTAAGAGTAAAATGGTTTGTTTAATATTGCAAAATGTCCCTCAGTCATCATAGGCACATTGAATACAATTACTTTGTCAATTCCTCCATGACCATGAGCAGAAACTCCAAGAAAAGCAAAAAAAAAAAAAAAAAAACCAACAACACACACACACAAAACAACTACTTGACATTATTGAGAAATACTTCACGATGGAAGAAACGATTACTTTCATGTGCTCTGAGAAAGATTTGACAAGTTAGCAAATGCGTCTTTTTTTTCTTATCTAAACACTTCTGTTGTTCAAATCTGCCCCAAACTCCAAAAGAGTGTTGGTCTCCAATGTCAGCAACAGAAATCCTACAAATATGCATGCCTTTTTGACATATTTGCTCTGGGCTTTGAAGAAATAAGGCAAGAAATGTGAAGAAGTATTCCCCGTGGGTATGAACAGTGTTAGTCACAGAAGCAGATGCTTAGGGTTAGAAGTTGGATTGTTTTGGTGCTGAGTGTAGGGCCCCAAGCAGCAGATGTGTTCTTTAATAATTGTATTTGTGCTTTTGCATGTGTTGGTGTTGTTGTCAGGTGCCATCGAGTCGGAACCAACTCATAGCGACCCTATGCACAGCAGAATGAAACAATGTTTGACCCTGGGCCAACCTCACTATCGCTGCCACACTTGAGTCCATCAATGCTGCCACCTGGCCAATCCATCTCATTGGGGGGCCTTCCTGTTTTTCTCTGACCCTCCATCTTACCCAGCATGATATCTTTCTCCAGCGACTGTTCCCTCCTGACAATATGTCCAAAGTATGAGAGACGAAGTTTAGCCATCTTGGCCTTAAAAGAGCACTCTGGCTGCACTTCTTCCAAAACAGATCTATTGGTTCTTTTGGCAGTCCATGGCACTTTCAATATTCTCCTCCAACACCACAATTCAAAAGCATCAATTCTTCTACGATTTTCCTTATTCACTGCCCAGCTTTTGCATGCATATGAGGTTATTGGAAATACCATGGCTTGGGTCAGGCGCACCTTAGTCCTCAAGCTGACATCTCTGCTCTTCAACACTTTAAAAAGTTCCTGTGCAGCAGATTTGCCTAATGCAATACGTCGTCTGATCTCTTGACTGCTGCTTCCACGAGTGTTGATAGTTGATCCAAGAAGAGTGAAGTCCTTGACAACTTCAATCTTTTCTACATTGATAAAAATGTTATTTATTGGTAAGAATGTTGTTTATTGCATGTGTAGGGGTATATTAATGATGTGTGGGCTTTGTGATATGTAGCACAATTCTAAAACATGAATCCCAAGGTGGGGATACCTCTTGTGTGGATCTAAGGGGGATAGTACCTATGTCAGTGTAACCTGGCAGTGTGGGGGACTGGTGAAAATGGCAGCCTGTAGTTATATTCTTCCTTCTTTCCTCTGTCTTCCCAGGATGATCCTGGGATTCAGTTTACATGGTTTCTCAAGGGCAAAATCACCTGGTTTAATAATCAGTTGCATTTATTACAGGCCAACTTGATAAATCATCTTCATATTGGTTCTTCTTCTCTGCTTCACTTCCCTAGAGCTTCTCTCATACTCTCTGGGATCACATTCCTGATAAAATGACCACACATAAGCTCTCTGCTTCTGGCTATTCTTTGTAGAACCCTAGGCTAAGACACTGTCCTCCATTGGAGAGTCATTATTGGTGAGTGGTTCCATTCTGGTTAAGAAGGGTGAGGACAGTTCTCTAAAGGCAAGGGTAGGACTAGAATGAGGCAAGCTGGCACCCAAGGTGCAACATTTAAGGAAGCATATAGTCCTAGAGACTCTTGGTATGGTGTTATAGGATTAGTACTGGATTGGGAACCACATGGCCAGAAGTTCAAAACCACCAGCTGCTCCTCAGAAACCCTAAACAGGGTCAATATGAGTCAGAATCGACTTGATGGCACTTACCAACAACAATAGTCCTAGAGTTGTGCAAGTGCTTTGAAAACGAACTCCTTAAATTGTGTGTGCTGGTGTGGCACTAGAGAATAAGCACTGGACTGTTAACGGAAAGGTCAGCAGTTCAAACCCACCAGCCACTCCTTGGAAGCCCTATACAGGGCTATTATGAATTGGAACCAACTCAATGGCACTTAACAACAACAACAACAACAGGTGCTTCTCTTACCTTACTCTATGGATGGAATTATTTCCACCATAAAGACATATTAGAGTCCTAACCTTTGTGCCTGTGAATGTGAGCTGGTTTAGGGAAACAGGATTTTTCTGAGGGAGTAAGATGTTAATCTTTTCTGAGTGGCATTTTATAAGCATGAGATACCTTATAAAAGATTCCATAAGACAGTGGAGGTAAATGCATTTGTAAGTAGCAAAGGAATATCATGGATTACTCACAGCCATCAGAAATTAGGAGAGAAGACTGCAGAAGAAATCAACATAACCAAGACACTGATTTGGACTTTTGGGCTCCAGAATTGAGGAAAAATAAGTTTCTTTTTTCTTTCTTTTTTTTTTTTTTAATATTACCAACTTTGTAATGTTTTCTTATAAAGGAATCTAAGATACGTAGTCTAGTCTTGCTCTAAGGTTGTTGTGTTGGAGGTTAGAGTACCAATCAATAACCCAGCATTTGTAATACCAGTCAATTGGAAATACACATAGAAGTCACAATTATGGACCTGTTTAAAAAACCAAACAGTGGTGTAGAGGACAGTGTTTGACCTCCTCTCAATTCACCATGGGGCAAGAAGAATCAAATTCAAAATCAGACCAAGGTCAATTGCTATGAGGTTCAAGTCAGACATGTCTCCAAGTCTTCTTTCAATCTTCGCTACCAAATCTGATACCAAGCATTTCTTCCACAGAACTCTCCTTAGCTAGGTTCAGTAATTCATTGCAAGGGCCACACAGAATTCAGATCTCATACTCACTGTAATGGGATTTATTAAGGAAGTCAGTAGCTCTGGTGTGTAGGATAAGCTGGACTTTTAACTGCAAGGCTTGTCAGTCCAAACCCATAAACCACTTTCTGAAACCCAATACAGGGTTTCCATGAGTCAGAACCAACTTGATGGCACAAAACCACAACAGCGAAGTTAGCAGGTTATAATTAAGGATTAGAAATGCTCAGGGTGCAGTTCTTTCAATCAGGACAGCTTCTTCCAAGCCATGCCTGCAGGCCAGTCCATCTCTGGTCCTTGACTTCTTACTCACAGGCCTCTTGACTTCTGCTTTATTACAGCAATGTTATAAAACTCTTTTAGCACTATCGGTAAATGTCCAAAGGGCATTCACTACACTATAAGCCTCAATCCCAAAGTGCTCAACTCCAGCTCATCAGTTAAGTGCCTGGAGGCACATTACTCCATAAAAGAGCCTCCTACCTAAAGACACTCAGCTTTACTTCCTCTCTGATGTGGGAAGCCCACTGTTCTATCTGCTACATGGACTCTCGGTTCTGTTGAGACTGCTCCTCTGTCATGCCTTTGCTACTCCACTGGTGTCACAGCTTTCTGTCCCTGGGTTGAGGAGTTTCAATGTGCAGGGATCTCAAGGTTCAAATGACACGCTTCACTCCTGGCTTTTTCTTCTTGAAGATAGAGAGATTCCATTTCCTGCTTGCTTCTGAGATGGCTTATTTAAAACCCATCAGGATGGCACAATTCACCAATCTCTTCATGCTGTCCTGAGGAACCAGTCCCTGGAGAAGGATCTCATGTTTGGTAAAGTGGAGGATCTGAGAAAAAGAAGACCACCCAAAGAGATGGATTGACACAGTCACAACTTCAATAGGCTCAAACGTAACAATGATTGTGAAGTTGGCCCAGGGTTGGGCCGTTTCATTCTGTTGGGCATAGGGTCACTATGAATTGGTATTGACTCAATGGCACCTAACAACAACACAATCCACACACTGTGTACAATATAATGGTTTCAGAATTCTGAAATTGTTCTTGTATGAGATATTTTCATCCAATGATTTATAATATTTACAATCCTTGCAACATTGGATTTACAAGCTGTTAGTCACAATTATCCCTGTTAATCATTCACAGATGAATAATAGAATCCTATCAGCATCTTCTCCCACCTTCTCTTCCCCAGACCCATTAAGAAAAACTGCCCCATACAGTTTTCTTGCTGCAATCTTTATAGAAACAGATTACCAGATCCTGCTCCTGAAAAACCACTTTAAAAGCCAAGCACGTAACTATTGAGCCACCAGGGATCCCACTAATCATTAACCCACTGCTATCAAGGATCTCTAGTAGCATAGTGGTTACAAATTGGGCTGCACGTCTCAAGGTCAGCAGTTCAAAACTACCAGCTGTTCTGTGGGAGTAAGATGAGGCTTTCTGCTCCTGTAAAGATTTACAGCCTTGGAAACCTTGTACAGGGTCACTATGAGTTGGAACCAACTCCACAGCACATAACCACCACTGCCATCAAGTCAAATTCTGACTCATGGTACCTCTATAGGACAGAGTAGAACTGCTCCATAGGGTTTATGAGATTCTAATCTTTATTGAAATAGACAGCCTCATCTTTCTCCCTCAAAGCAGTTGATGGATTTGAACTATCAACCATGTAGTAATGGCCCAGTGCTTAACTCACTGCACCACCAAGGCTATTTCATTAACCATGTTGTTGGGTGCCATCGAGTTGGTTCCTACTCCAGTGACAACTGAAGGATTTGAACTGTACTGAAGGCACTGCCAGAAAAACAAGACTTCATCTGTTTGTCATACTGTAGTGGTTTGTGTGTTGCTGTGATGCTGGAAGATATGGCATTGGGATTTTAAATACTTCAGGGCCATCCATGGTAGAAAAGTTTCAGCTGAGCTTCCAGACAAAGAGTAGAAAGGAGAGGCAGAATACTTCTGGATATCTAGCCACTGAAATCCTAGGAATAGCAACAGAACATTGTCAGATGTACTGCTGGAAGATGACCCCTTAGGTTGGAAAGCATTCAAAATATGACTTGGGGAGAACAAACAAGATGGCGGAACAGGTGGAAGTACAGTAAAGAGCTTTGTCAGCAACAACACGTAATACCCGACCAAGCAGTCTCAGGGGATGGTCCCAGAACTCTGAACCACATTTAAAGGAATATTTATAAGGTTGGAAGGCTTGCAGCAGGGGGAATTTGTAGCAGAAGCAAGAAATCCATTGCTTTCTAGTTTGAGACGCTCAGCTGTTCCAGGAGCTACCATCTTGGGTGAAACCAAGCGGGGGAAGAATCAGAGCGGGCACAGATGCCTGGCAGAACTACTGACATAAAGGTGTGGACATTCTTTTCTTTTGGTGTCTGTTCATTGGTCCCTTGCTGTCTGCGCACCTCCATTCTGGTGACAATAGGGGTGTCTGAGCTGGTGGACACCCCAGTCCCACCCTCAGAGGGTTCTACTACGCATGCACACAGAACTCCTTGAAATTTAAAGAGACAGTTTCCACTTAAAACCAAATGGCCACAGTCGGCCCTGAACTGTTTATAATTAGAAAAAAAAAAAAAAAAAAAAGCCTAAATGGGGATTGTGGAGCGGGACAAGTAGAAAAAAATGGAAATAGGCTGAAAATTAAATCCTAAGTTACGTCAAAACGACCAACAGTGGCATCTTGAAATTTCTCAAGAAGAAGAGTGAAAAGGGAATCCCATTTCCTGGTCACATCTACCTGTAGGCATTCAGAAAGCATAAAAAAATACCAAAATACATACCCATTGAAGTATTAAGGATACAGATAACCCCTGAATATTCCCCCAAAACAGAAGCAGACGACCATATCTGCACATGTCCAGAAATGAGATAAAGTGACTGAAGCAAATGAGCTGGAAGGAGACCTACACTCCATACTGGAAGAAGGGCAGGCTTTGGAAATGCCTGAGAAGGAATTCAGAAAAATGATTATAAAATTTATCAAAACACTATATAATGAAGTTGAGAAAAATAAGGAAGAAGTCAGAAAAGTGCTACAGGAACAATCAAATAAGATAAATACAGCATTGGAAAAAATTCAAAGCCTCCAGAAAGAGGTCCAAACGATTAATAATAGAATATCAGAAATGGACAATACACTGAGAGCGCAAAGGAATAGAATTGAAGAGATAGAAGCCAGAACTAGTGAGCTAGTAGATAAATCTCTCAACACTACTGAGACAGAAGAACAAACACAAAAAAGGATAAAAAAAAATCCGAAGAAGGCCTAAGATTCATGTTGGATAACATGAAGAGGAATAACATAAGAATTATTGGCATTCCAGAACAGGAACAATCACACAAG
>NW_006408809.1:3440629-3441372 GCF_000296735.1 Chrysochloris asiatica | reverse complement strand
AAGAGAGGAACGCACAAGCAGAATGCGGGACCTTATCCAGAGAAGCAGCAGCACCAGAGATGGAGGCAGAGATGGGGGCATGGAGAGGGGGAGCAACTGAGGACTCTAGATTCATGGACTAAGAAGAGAAGCACTTCTCTTCTCTTCAGACATGCAGAATGTGCCCATTGGAGATGTAAACTATTATATTATGCCTGAGTGTTTTTTTGTTTTCTTTTGTTTTTTAAAAAGCTAAAGTGGATAGAGAGAAATACTGTTAACTGATGGGACATGGAGGGAATTATAATCATTGTAATGACACAAGCGAGAAAGATGAAGCTTTCTTGCTTCTGTAAAGATTTACAGCCTCAGAAACCCTGTATGGGGTCTCTATGAGTCAGAACTAACTCCAAGGTATATGATTTGTTGAATGTAAAAACTGATGATATGCCCTGAAAACTTTCACTCAATCCACAATAAAAACCTTAAAAAAAAAAAAAAAATTCCAACTCAACTTGTTGAGTGCCCTGGAATTGGTTCTGACTCATGACTCCATATATGGTTTCTGAGTAACAGGTTGTAGGTTTGAACTGCTAATCAGTGTTTATACTACAGCACTACACCAGGACTTAGAAAATCACACAAAGGAAACCTTGTTATAAGCTTAATCAGAAAAACTCCTTTTGTGTCATGGGATCATGTTTTTATAGGTTTTTCTTTATATTTCTTTTAGGTCTATCTTATAAATATGTCTTTGAACAATG
>NW_006408809.1:3404087-3439898 GCF_000296735.1 Chrysochloris asiatica | reverse complement strand
CTTTTGGCAGTCCATGGCACTTTCAGTATTCTCCTCCAACACCACAACTCAAAGGCATCAATTCTTCTACGATCTTCCTTATTCACTGTCCAGCTTTCATATCCTATGAGGTTATTGAAAATACCATGTTAGATGCCATCAAATCGGTACCGACTCATGCACAACAGAGCAAAATGCTGCCTAGTTCTGGGCCAATCTCATAATCATTGTTATGTTTAAGCCCATTGCTGCTACTAATGTGCAAATCCATCCCCTTGGGGGTCTTCCTCTATTTCTCCTACCCTCTACTTTACCAAATATGATATATCTTTCTCTAGTGACTGATCCCTCCTGATAATATGTTTGAAGTATGAGAGATTAAGTCTGGCCATCCTGGCTTTCAAGGAGCACATCTTCCAACACAGATCTGTTTGTTATTTTGGCAGTCCATGGTATTTTAAATATTCTCCTCCCACACTGCAACTCAAGTGCATCAATTCTTCTAGGATCTTCCTTATTCGCTGCACAACTTTCAAATGAATATAAAGTTATTGAAAATACCATGGCTTGAGTCAGGCGTACTTTAGTTATTTAACTGACTTCTTTGCTCTTCAAACACTTTAAAAAGTTGTTGTGGGGAGGCTGGGCTTGATGGTGGCTAGGGTGGAGGTGTAGTGAGGTTCTCCATCAGTAATACCACAGAATACCAAGCAAAGCAGATTCAGGGTAGAGCTCCAAGCCTTGGAACCACATAGGTAGGAATATTTTTAAAGTTTGAAGGCTTTTAGCTAGTGGAACTTGAAGCGGAAGTAAGAAATCATGCACTTTTGAATCTGCCAGGCCCAGTGGCCCAGAGCCAACAACTTTGGCTAGACCAATTGGCAAGACCAAGCAGGGGAACAGACACACCACGAAAAAATGCCTTAGTAATCTTGAAGCAAGGGTGGACAAAGCACTTTGTCGGTTTTGCTTTGCTCTGATTTTCGTTTTTTTGGTATTTGTTAATTGGTCCCCCACTGTTTGAACAGCTCCATTCTGGTGACTAGAGGGGGTGCCTGAGCAAGTGGAAAGCCCTCACCTTCACCACCAGTGGGTTCTTCTGCCACTCATGTGCACAGATATTCTCAGCCCAAGAGCTGGTCCTGAAGTGTTGTTGTTTTTTTTAAATATGGAAAAAGCCAGAACAAGGGGTTTAGAGAGGGAAAGAGAGTTTACAAACAAAACAGGCTGAAAAATAAATTACATCCTGAGGTATAGCATAACAACCAATAGTGGAACCTTGAAATCTCTCAGGCAGCTTTGAAGGTAAGAAGCTGAAGAGAGGACATTAAAGTCATTCTCAGGTTTTTTTCTTCTTTTTCTCTTCCTCCCTTTTCTGTGAGTATAGACAACAGTATCCAGTGTAGGTTTTTGTTGTTGCTGTTTTGGAGTGTTTTGTTTTTTTCTTTTCTGTTGCTATTTTGTTGTTTTATGCTCCCCCTTCTACTTTTGGGGGACTCTTTCTCTCTCTAAATACTCAAGAAGAGTCAGCAACTGTTGCCATATAGTCAAGCTACAATCACACTTTATAAAACACCAAAATCTAGGCAAGAACCAATACCAACTGCCATATACCAGGGAAACAGACAACACCTCTGAAAGTTACTCTGAGTTAAGCAATAAGAAGAGTGAAAAGGGAAGCCCACATCCTGATCACATCTACCTGGAAATAATCAGAGAGCATAAAAATTACCAAAACACATACTCAATGAAGTATTATGGCCACAGATAAACACTAAACATGTCCAAGAAGCAAAAGAAGATGACCATATCAACACATATCCAGAAACAAGATAAAATGTCTGAGACAAATGACCTAGAGGTAGACCTGGACTCCATTCTGGAAGGAGGTCAGGCCTTGGAAATGCCTGAGAAGGAATTCAGAAAAATGATTATAAAACGTTTCAAAACACTTTACAATGGAGTTGAGAAAAATAAGGAAGAAGTCAGGAAAGCACTACAGGAACAATCAAATAAGATAGATACAGCATTGGAAACAATTCAAAACCTATAGAAAAGAAGTCCAAACAATCAATAATAGAATATTAGAAATAGACAATAATCTTCTTAATACATTTTGTGAAGCAAGCATAACTCTCATACCAAAGCCAGGGAAAGATATCACTAAGAGAGAAAATTATAGACTAATATCCCCCATGAACATAGATGCAAAAATTCTCAACAACATCCTAGCCAACAGAATCCAGTAGCACATCAAAAAGATAATACATCATGATCAGATGGAATTCATATCAGGGATACAAGGCTGGTTCAACAATAGAAATGTGATCAACATAATCCACCATATAAATAAGAAAAAAGAAAAGAACCACATGATAATATCAGTTGAGGCAGAAAAGGCATATGACAAAATCCAACATCCATTCCAGATTAAAAAAAAAAAAAAAAAAAAAAAAAAAAAAAAAAAAAAGTAGGAATTGAAGGGAAATTCCTCAACATAATTAAAAGCATATATACAAAACCACCAGCCTACATTACTCTTAATGGAGAGAAACTGAAAGCCTTCCTTTTGCAAACAGGAACCAGACAAGGATGCCCTTTGTCACCACTCCCATTCAATATTGTACTGGAAGTCTTAGCAAGAGCTATATGGCAAGACAGGGAAATTATAGGCATCTAAATTGGAAAAGAGGAAGTAAAACTCTATTTGCAGATGATATGATCCTATATATATAGAAAATCCCCAAAACTCAGTAAAAAAAAGCTGCTAGACCTCACTGGAAGATTCAGCAAAGTGGAAGGGTATAAGATCAACATACAACAATCAGTTCGATTCCTCTATACCAAAAACAACGGCGCTGAAAAGAACATTAGGAAAGCAATACCAATTACAATAGCTGCCCAAAGGATGGAATACCTAGGAATAAATGTAACCAGAGAAACAAAGGACCTATACAAAGAAAACCACAAAACACTACTACAAGAAACCAAGAAACCTACAAAATGGAAGAATATACCATGCTCCGGGATAGGAAGACTTAACGTTGTGAAAATGTCAATACTGCCCAAAGCAATTTGCACATATAATGCAATTCCAATCCAGATACCAACCACATTCTTCAAAGAGAAGGAAAAAACAATTAGAAATTTTATATGGAAAGGAAAGAGTCCCAGGATAAGCAAAGCACTGCTTAAAAAGAAGAACAAGGTTGGAGGCCTCTCACTCCCTGAGTTCAAAATTCAGTACACTGCTACAGTGGTCAAAACAGCTTGATACTGGTACAATGAAATACACATTCCTCAAAGGAACAGAATCGGGAATCCAGAAATTAACCCATCCACATACAGCCAACTGATTTTTTACAAAGTACCTAAATATATCACATGGGGAGATGATAATCTCTTCAACAGATGGTGCTGGCAGAACTGGAAAGCGATATGCAAAAGATTGAAACAAGACCTTCATCTCACGCCTTATACAAAAACCAACTCAGCGTAGATTAAAGACCTAAATGTGAATCCCAGAATTATGAAAGCCATCAATGAAAAAATAGGGATGAATGTGAAGGCACTAATTCAGGGAATACACAGAGACTACAAAACATTTTGAAAACTACACAAACAAAAGTAGACAAAATAGATGATTGGGACATACTAAAAATTAAAAACTTATGTGCATCAAAAGACTTCACCAGAAGAGTAAATAGGGAACCCACAGAATGGGAAAAAATCTTTTACAATGACACATCAGACAAGGAACTTATTTCTAAAATATATAGGAAACTACAACACCTCTACAAGAAAAAAACAAACAACCCAATTAAAAAATGGGCACAGGACATGAACAGACACTTCACCAAGGAGGAGATCCAAGCAGCCAACAAACATATGAAGAAACATTCCCAATCTCTAGCCATTAGAGAGATGCAAATCAAAACAACAATGAGATATCATCTCACACCAACAACAACAGTAAAGATCAAAAAAGCAGAGGACAATAAATGCTGGCAGGGATGTGGAGAGACTGGGACACTCCTACATTACTGGTGGGAATGAAAAATGGTCTAACCTCTCTGGAAAGTAATATGGCACTTCCCCAGAAGTTTTGAAATAGAAATACCTTTTGATCCAGCAATTCCTCTACTTGGTATTTACCCACAAGAAATATGAGCCATAACACGGGTAGATATATGCACACCAATGTTTATAGCAGCACTATTTATAACAACAAAAAGAAGGAGACAGCCAAAGTGCCCATCAACTAAAGAATGGGTAGCAAACTGTGGTCCATACACACAATGGAATATTATGCTACATTGAAGAATAACAAGGAGGCTGCAAGCCACTGCATAACATTGATGAGCCTTGAGGACCTTATGTTGAGCGAAATTAGTCAATCACAAAAGGAGAAATACTGCATAGGACCACTACTGTAAAAGACTAAGAAAAAGAACCCATACTTAAGGGGGGGGGGAGGATTATTTGCTGGTTACTGGGATGTGGAGGGGGTGAAGAGAAGGAGGGGAAGGTGGAGCACAGGGTAGGGAATAGACACAGGATAGTTTGGGTGCTAGGGAGGGGAGCAATGGAAGGACAATGCGGATGGGAAAACAATTAGGCAGGTTTGCATGGGCTAATTGGGACAGAGATAAGTAATGATGTATGCACAAGCTTGGAACAACAGGGCTCTGGGATACAGGGATTGAGACATTGTTGGAATGAGGAAAAGGGGGGAATAATGTTAAGATGCTTGGTTGTCTTTTGAAAATTTGTTTCCCTGGCATATCTTTATAAAATAGAAACTTGAGGGGGAGAGAAAGAAATAGCCAGAAATATAATCATAGAAAGCTTATAAGTCTGCCTATAACTGATTGGAATACCTAAAATGGGATTGCAACATAGTCAGTGAAGGAGGCTTCCTGCAGAGACTCTGTATTACATAAGACCACAGGTGGTATTCTGAACCACATCCAGAATCTTCTGAGGTGAGAAATTTCCACTTGAAAGGACAAGCTGATACTTCTTGAAAGAAAGACTGACAGGAAAAATACAAAACAATATTGGCAGTCTGACTGATTACTACAAGAACAAGCAAATTGCTTGCCCAGGAGACATCAAGGCAAATGGTCAGGTCCCTTCAGGGCAAGCCTCCTTCCAAGACTAAGACTCAATGGGAATGCATGCTCTGATTGGTGATCACATTCATCACCAATAAGGGAAAGTGAGGGAAAGGGAAAAACACATTTAGCATTTTTCAATCTAAAAGCACTGAAGAAAAATTTCAAACCTTGATTTGCAATATCGAAAGATTCTATGGGCAAACTATTGAATGTGGCAGAAAACATCAAAATAAGATGGAAGAAATGTAACATCACTGTACCGAAAATAATTGGTTGATATTCAACCATTTATAGAGGTAGCACATGATCAAGATCTAACAGTACAGAAGAAAGAAGTCCAATCTTCACTAAAGCGGAAAAATAAGCCTTCAGTAACTGACAAAATACAAATTGAAATCTTTCAACAAACTGATTAAGCACTGTAGGCACTAACTCATCTATGCTAAGAAATTTGGAAGACAGCTAACAGAAAGAGACCTATATTTGTACTCATTCCAAAGAATGCTGCAATCATCAAACAGTATCATTAAAATCACATACAACTAAAATTTTGCTAAAGATAATTCGAAAATAGTTGCAACACTACGTTAATAGAGAACTGTCAGAAATTCAAACCAGATTTAGAAGAGGATGTGGAACTAGGGTTATCATCGCTGATGTCAGATGGATCTTGGCTGAAAGCAGGGAATACCAGAAAGATGTTTATTTGTGTTTTATTGACTATACAAAGGTTTTTGACTATTGAAATCAGAACAAACTGCATAACACTGAGAAGAATGTGTATTCCAGAACACTTAATGGTGCTTATGAGGAACCTGTACATATACTAAGAGACAGTTGTGCAGAACAAAGGGATACTGAATGGTTTAAAATCAGGAGAGGTGTGCACCATGATTGTATTCTTTTACTCTACTTATTCAATTTATATACCTAACAAGTAATTCGAGAAGCTGGATCTATGAAGAGGAGCATGGCAACAGGATTGGAGGAAGAGTCATAACCTATGGTATGCAGGAGACACAATTTTGCTGAAAGTGAAGAGGACTTGACAGATGAAGATCAAAGACCACAGCCTTCAGAATGAATGCACCTCAATGTAAAGAAAAATAAATCCTCAATACAGGACCAATAAACAACCTAATGATAAATGGAGAAAAAATTGAAGTTTTCAAACACTTCATTTTGCTTTGATCCACAATTCAACATTCATGAAAACAGCAGTCAAGAAAGTAAACAACCGTAGGCAAACCTGCTGCACAAGATCTCTTTAAAGTGTTCAAGAGCAAAGATATCAGTTTGAGGACTAAGGTGCACCTGATCTAAGTCATGGGATTTTCAATAGCCTCATATGCATGTAAAAGTTGGACAATGAATAAAGAAGACCATAGAGAAACCAATACATTTGAATTATGGTGTTGGAGAATATTAGAAGTACCATGGACTGCCAGAAGAGCAAACGAATCTGTCTTGGAAGAAGTACAGCCAGAATTTTTCCTTAGAAGCCAGTATAATGAGGTTTCATCTCTCCTACTTCAGACATGTTATGAGGGACCAGGCCCTGGAGAAGGACATCAAGCTTGATAAAGGAGAAGATCAGAGAAAAAGAGGAAGACCCCCAGCAAGATGGACTGATACAGTCACAGCACCAATGGACTCAAATGTTTCAAGAATTGTGAGGATGTGCAGGTCTGGGCAGTGTTTTGTTCTGTTGTGCATAAGGTTGCTAAGAGTTGGAAGCAACTCAACTGCACCTTACAACAAAAGAATGAGTGGAACACCAAATGAGATACTTCAACAAATAGATGCAGTACCAGAATGACCTACTTGTCTTTGTCAAGAAATTTGGAAGACAGATACTTGGCTAATCAATTAGAAGAGATCCATATTGTGCCCATTCCAAAAAAAAAAAAAGGTAATTCAAAAGAATGTGAAAATTACCGAAGGATTTCTTTACTATCAATTGGTAACAAAATTTTACTGAAGATAATTCAAAAAACAGTTGCTGCAGTACATCAACAGTTCAAACTGGATTCAGAAAAGAACGTGAAACAAAAGGACACCTTGCTGATAGCTGATGGGTCCTGGTCCAAAGCACAGACAACCAGAAAGATGTTTACCTATGTTTTATTTATTAAGCAAAGGCATTTGATTGTGTGAATTATGGCAAATTATGGATAATATTAGGAATAAGGGACATTTCAGAATACTTCATTTTATTCATGTGAGTCCTGTACATGGATCACGCGGAAATCATTTTAACTGAACAAGAAGATATTAGTGGTTTAAAACTGGAAAAGCATGTGGCAAGGTTGTATCTTTATATCTTAAATAATTTGGTATGTTGACCTATATGAAGAACACAGCATCAGGGCTGATAAAAAACCCAAAGAACTTCACAGTCCCCACTGTTGTTGAATTGATTTATACTCACAGCAATCCAGCAGTGGTGGTTATATGCTCTGGAGTCTGTTCTGACTCAAACTGACTCTGTATAGAGTTTCCAAGACTGCAAATCTTTACGGGAGCAGAAAGCCTCATGGTTCTCCTACAGAACAGCTGGTAGTTTCAAACTGCTGACCTTGAAATTAGCAGCTATGCGTAACCACTATACTACCAGAACTCCTTTGCAACTGTAAGAAAACTCATTTAGAACCTGTGATATACAACTTGAAGTACCTACAAATGAAGGCCCAAAACTACAACCTTCAATATGGATTACACCTGAGCATAAAGGAAAGAAAAATCCTCACAATGGGACTAATACGCAGCCTCATGATAAATGGTGGAGAAATTGAAGTTGTCAAGCATTTAATTCTACTTTAATCAATAATTAATACCCATGGAAACAATAGTCAAGAAATCAAATGATGTATTGCATTTGGCAAATAGTCTGCAAAATTCCTCTTTAAAGTGTCATTTTTTATGACTAAGTTATACCTGACCCAAATCATGATCTTTTCAACAACCTCAAATGCATGTGAAAACTGGACAATGAAAATGGAAGATCAAAGAGGAATATATGCATTATATTGTGCTGCTGAAGAATACTGAATATATCATAAACTGACAAAAACCAAACAAACAAACTTTGGAGGAAATTCAGCTAGAATGTTCCTTAGAAGGGAGGATGGTAAGACTTTGTCTCACTGACTCTGGACACCTCGTATCAGAAGGGACATATTGCCGGAGAAAGGCATTATGCTTGGTAAAGAGAGGGTCAGTGAAAAAGAGTGACTGTCAATGTGATGAATTGACACTGTGACTTCAACAATGTTTTTGTTGTTAAATGCCTTTGAGTTGGTTCCAATTCATAGCGACCCTATCTAGGGTTAAAGGAGCGAGTGTTGAGTCTGAACCACCGACTTTGCAGTTCAAACCAACCTTGAGGTTGAGTGCTTATCCTATGGCACCACACCAAGACCCAACAATAGATTCAATTATACCAACAATCCTGAGGATGACACAGGACTGAGTTACAGTTTGTTTTGCTACACACAAGATCCCTGTGAATCAGAACTGTTTTGATGGCAACTACAAAACAACATAAGAAGCTAATATTGTGGAAGCTTTAATGTTAGATGACCCAACAATAAACAAAATAATGGATTTCTACTAAAGTCTGTTGGATGGTATAGAAATTGCACAGTAATTTTCCTGAAATCCACCTTAACATTTTCTGAATGCATCTGTGTAAGCACACAAACAAGTTCATCATTGTTTTTCAGCAAAATTACTTTCCTATCATTAAACTTCAGGTGCAGAGAACTGAGTTAATTATTCTCAGTGTGTGGCATAAAATTATCTTAGTTTCAGAATATCTTTTAGCTATTAATGCTCAGTCATATTTTCACTGTCATCTATAAAAAGCTTTGCAGTTTTCAGTTTTCAGTCTTTCCCCATATAATGGATGTAATTTCTCTTAATTGTGGAAAATTAGAAAGTTTAGTAAAATACGCTCATACCTCACACCTTGAAGGTACTACTGCTTACAACATTTTATGATTTCCTTCTAGAACTTTTCTATGCATT
The DNA here is from genome assembly GCF_000296735.1 of Chrysochloris asiatica. NCBI lineage: Eukaryota > Metazoa > Chordata > Mammalia > Afrosoricida > Chrysochloridae > Chrysochloris > Chrysochloris asiatica. The sequence continues at coordinate 3,430,770 of NW_006408809.1, read as the reverse complement.
TTTATGTCTAGAGTATACTTTATATATAATTTATAATTGCCTAACATGCTTTTTTTAAACTTAACATTATACTGTGATTGGTTTACAATGACATAAAAATTACTAGTAAAACACAAGATGGAAATAACAACTTGATTTTAGTAATACAATTAACACATGTAAAAAAATTAACTAGTATGGAAAGATACAAAGAGCAAAGTAAAAATCACCTATAATATTCTGGTGTTATATTTAGGAAAAAATTACCACAGTTAGCCCCTCACTATAAAATGCAACCACCACTCATCTATCAGTTTGCCATACTTGTATGTTGCATGTGGTGGCTTGCGTGTTGCTGTGATGCTGGAAGCTATGCCATGGGTATTTTAAATACCAGCATGGTCACCCATGGTGGACAGGTTTCAACTGAACTTCCAGATGAAGATAGACTTGGAAGAAGGAGAGACAAACTTGTTGTGTTAAGTGCTGTTGAGTTGGCTCCAACCAATAGCGACCCTTTGTAGGGTTTTCAAAGAATAGCTGGTGAGCTTGAACCACTGACCTTGCAGTTCAAATGGCCTTGCATCCAGGCACATTAACCCACAGTGTCACTAGGACTCCAGAGATAGACTGCTTCTGAATATATAGTCTGAAACCTTATGAATAGCAGTGGAGCACTGTCAGTACCATACTGAATATTTAAACATGACAAAGAGTATCAGAGTATTGTCAGCTATAGTGCTGGAAGACGAACTCTTCAGGTTGGAAGGCACTCAAAATATAACAGGGGAAGAGCTGCCACCTCAAAGTAGAGTTAACCATGATGACATGAATAGAGTAAAGCCTTTGGGACCTTTATTTGCTGATTAGGCACTACTCAAAATGAAGAGAAACGGCTGTAAACATCCATTAATAATTGGAACATGGAATGTATGAAGTATGAATCTAGGAAAATTGGCACTTGTAAAAAATGAAACAGAATGCATAAACATTGATATCCTAGGCACTAGAGAGCTGAAATGGACTGGTATTGGACATTTTGAATCTGACAATCACATGGCTTACTATACCAGGAATGGAAAATTAAAGAGGCATGGCATCATGTTCATCATCAAAAGGAACATATCAAGATCTGTCTTAAAATACAGCACTGTCTCTGATAGGATAATATCCATCCACCTACAAGGAAGACCAGTTAAAACCACTATTATTCAAAATTGCACACCAAACACTAACACCAGTAATAATGAAATTGAAAAATTCTACCAACTTATTCTTTCTGAAATGGATCAAAATGCAATCAAGATGTGTTGATCATTACTGACAATTGGAATGCAAAGATTGGAAACAACGAGGAAGGATCAGTAGTTGGAAAATATGACCTTGGTGATAGAAACCATGCTGGAGATCACATGATTGAATGTTGCAAGAACAATGACATCTTCATTGCAAATCCCTTTTTAAAACAACGTAAAAGATGACTATATACATGGGCCTCACCAGATGGAATACACAGAAATCAAATTGACTACATCTGTGGAAAGAAATAGTGGAAAAACTCCATATCATCAGCCAAAAAAAAAGGCCAGGGGCAGATTGTGGAACAAACCATCAATTGCTCGTATACAAATTCAGACTGAAGTTGAAGAAAATGAAAACAAGTCCACAAGAGATAAAATATGACCTTGAATATATCCCACCTAATTTAGAGATCATCTAAAGAACAGATTTGATGCATTAGACACTAAAGACTGAAGACCAGAAGAGTTGTGGAATGACATCGAGATGACAAGGAATAAAGAAAAGATCAACATGGATGCCTGAAGAGACTCTGAAACTTGCTCTCTAGCATAGAGATGCTAAAGCAAATGGAAAAAATGAGGAGGTAAAAGAGCTAAATAGAAATTTTCAAAAGGCAGCGTAAGAAAACAAAGGCATATATTATAAAGAAAATTGCGAAGACCTGGAGTTAGAAAAACAAAAGGGAAGAACACACTTAGCATTTCTCAAGCTGTGAGAACTGAAGGAACAAAATCAAGCCTTGATTATTAATATTATAGGATTCTATGGGCACAATATTGAATGATACAGAAAGCATCAACCAAAGATGCAAAGAATAACCAGAGTCAGAAATGGTCGATGTTCAACCATTTCAAGACATAGCATATGATCAAGTGTAAACTATACAGAAGAAAGCAGTTCAAGGTGCATTGGAAGCATTGATAGAGACAAGGCACTGGGAATTGATGGAATACAAATTGAAATCTTTCAACAAACTGATGCAGCTCTGGAGACACTCACTCAACTATGCCAAGAAATTTGAAAGACAACTACCTGGCCAACTGACTGGAAGAGATCTGTATTTGTTCCCATTAAAAAAGACAGGAGAGAAGCAAGCAGGAGCCAGACTTTAAATAAGATTTAAACAAAACCAGGAGCTGTGCTGTCATGGCCGGGAAGCCCAAGCTTCATTACTTCAGTGGACGGGGGAGAATGGAATCTACCTGATGGTGTTTGGCTGCAGCTGGAGTTGAGTTTGAAGAGAAATTTATAAAAACTCCAGAAGACTTGGAAAAGTTACAAAATGATGGACGTTTGATGTTCCAGCAAGTACCCATGGTTGAAATTGATGGGATGAAGCTGGTATAGACCAGAGCCATTCTCAACTACATTGCCACCAAGTACAACCTGTAAGGGAAGGACATAAAGGAGAGAGCACTCATTGATATGTATATAGAAGGTGTGGCAGATTTAAGTGAGCTGATACTTCATTTGGTAATATGCCCACCTGGGGAAAAAGATGCGAAGCTAGCCCTGATCAAAGAGAGAACAACAAAATGTTATTTTCCTGCCTATGAAAATGTGCTAAAGAGCCACTGACAAGACTACCTTGTTGGCAACAAGCTGAGCAGAGCTGACATTCATCTGGTTGAACTTCTCTACTACATGGAAGAGATAGACTCCAGCCTTATTGCCAACTTTCCTCTGCTGAAGGCCCTGAAAGCCAGAGTCAGCAACCTCCCCACAGTGAAGAAGTTCCTACAGCCTGGCAGCCAGAGGAAGCCTCCCATGGATGAGAAAAGTTTCGAAAAAGCAAAGAAGATATTCAAGATAAAATAAAGCTTGCATGGATGTCAGGCAGTACAACACAAATGTGAAAATTTATAGTAATAAAGTGGTTTCCAGATGGTTAGTCCTGGCTATTGTGAGGTTAATAAACATTTCAAATTATATATGCTGATTGAATAATAAAACTCCAAAAAAAAAAAAAAGACAGGAGATCCATTGGAATGCAGAAATCATTGGACAGCATCATTGCTGAGAATGAGTACTCCAGAACGCTTAATTATGCTCATGAGGAACCTGTACATAGACCAAGAGGCAGTTAGTTGTTTGAACAGAACAAGGGGACACCAAAAGGTTTAAAATCAGGAAAGGTGTGCACCAGAGTTGTATTCTTTCACCATACTTATTTAATCTATATGCTGAGCAAATAATCTGAGAAACTGGATTATATGAGGAAAAATGTGCCATCAGGATTAGAGGATAACTCATTAATAACCTGTGATAAGCAGATGATACAACCTTGCTTGCTGAAAGCAAAGATGACATAAAATGCTTACTGATGAAGGTCAAAGAACACAGACTTTTGTATGGATTGCATCTTAATGTAAAGAAAGCAAAATTCCTCACTACTGAACTAACAAACACAATTCATATAAATGGAGAAAAGATTGAAGTTGTTAAAGACTTCAGTTTGCATTAGCACTCATGTAAGTAGCAGTCAAGAAATCAAATGAAGTATTGCATTAGGTAAGTCTGCTGTACAAGACATCTTGTATTGGTCAAGAGCGAAGATATCAGTTTGGGGATGAAGGTGTGCCTGACACAAGTCATGGTGTTTTTCAATAACCTCATATGCATGTGAAAGTTGAACATTGAATAAGAAAGATGGTTAAAGAATTGATACATTGAGTTATGGTGTTGGAGGAGAAAATTGAAAGTACCATGGACTGCCAAAAGAACAAAGCAATCTGTGCTGGAAGAAATACAGCCAGAATGCTCATTAGAAACTAGAATGGCCAGACTTCGTCTCGCATATTCAGAGGGACATATTGTCAGGAAGGACTAGTCCTTGCAGGACATAATGTTTGGTAAAGTGGAGGACTGGAGAAGCAAAGGAAGTGAAATGGATTGGCACAGTGGCAGCAGCAGTGGACTCAAATGTAGCAACAAATATGAGCTTGGCACAGGACCAGGTCTTGTTTCGTTCTGTTGTGCGTAGGGTTTCTCTGAGTCTGTACTGACTTGATGGCACCTAACAACAACAATATCTCTGTGTCCTCCCCTTCTTGTACTACAACATCATAGAAATCTTTATTAAAAGAAAATATCACGATATTCATGTCCCTTTAGGCAAATCGGCTGCGCAAGATCTTTTAAAAGTGTTGAAGAGCAAAGATGTCAACTTGAGGACCAAGGTGAGCCTGACACAAGGTATTTTCAATAACCTCATATGCATGCAAAAGCTGGACAGTGAATAAGGAAGTCTGTAGAAGAATTGATGCATTTGAATTATGGTGTTGGAGGAGAATATTGAAAGTACCATGGGATGCCAAAAGAACAAACAGTACCCAGAGTGTTCCTTGGAGGCCAGGATGGCCAAACTTTGTCTCTCATACCTTGGACATATTGTCAGGAGGGACCAGTCACTGGAGAAGGATATCATGTTTGGTAAGGTGGAGCATCAGAGAAAAAGAGGAAGACCCCCAACGAGATGGACTGGCTAAGTGGCAGCATCAATGGGCTTAAGCATGGCAACAATAGTGAGTTTGGCCCAGGATTGAGCAGTGTTACATTCTGTTTTGCATAGGGTCGCTTTGAGTCAGTACCAACTCCATGGCACAACATGGAACAACAACATGTTCCTTTGCAATGTGAATTGACAGCTCCTCATATCAAAAAATGGAGTCTGGCTCTTTCTCCCTTGATTCAAAGCTGGCTTTGGGATTTGCTTTTGCCAGTAGAATGTGACAGAAACAACATACCAGTTTTGCGCTCAGGACTTAAGGTGCCTGTGAGGTCCATTCTTGTCCTTACAGTGATGGCAGTGAGGGGCGGTGGGGCGGGGGAGGGTGTCACTACATGAACAAACCCAAGATAGATTATTGGGCAGTAAGACTATGGGGATCAGAGAGATGAGTTGTCTTTGCTGAAGCCATATTAGACCAGCCAGTTTCCAGCCCATCTGGCTGCTCACTGCACATAGATGATTTGGACTGCTAGGACCAGAACTGCCCAATTGAGCCCAACCCAAATTGCCATCTCACAAAACCATGAATTATATAAATGGTTGTGGTTTTTGTTGTTGTTGTTTTTAATGTTTTATTGTGAATTATGTGATAGTTTACATGGGAGAACCTTAGTTTTGCATTCATCCTATCATATATCATTTCATTGCTATGATTACAATCCTCTCCATGCATCATCAACCAACCAAAGGGTGTATACTACAAGCCTGCCCCCTGGTCATCAGCACACAGCCCCTCTCCCTCTCTGTGTCTAAAGTCCCCAACTGTTCCATCTCTCCACGTCATCATCTCTGCCTCCATCTCAGGCATCACTCCTTCTCTGGGTAGTGTCCCGCTCTCTGCTCTTCTCCCTTGATGGTCCCAGGGACCTCCGCTCCTCGGCTGAAAAGTTAATCACTCCCCTCCTTGCTAAAAAATGTCTACCTTTACATTTCCAACCCTCACAAGCAGTCCTGATAACAATTATTCACTATTGTATCACAAGAGCCCCATTCACATATCCTTTAATCAGTCCTGCCTAGACAGATTGGATACTACTCAGTGGAGATTCTACCTTCCTTCACTCCCTCTGAATCTAGGTTCCCTCTTGAAAGCTTGTAAGCCAGTCGCTTCTTGCCTTTGTAGCCCCCCCATTTTGGGTAGCCATTGTCCAAGTTGCCCATCCCTGTCTACTCTGTGTATGGAGAGGGTGGGAATGATCCTTGCTGTAAGGATTTGTTCCCTCTTTTGAGCTACTGCATCCATAGGTTTAGGTCAAGTTCATCAATTTGTATCAGATTACTCTTTTTCCTCTTCTTTCTTCTTCTGGTTGAGCTCTGATCATCCAGTCATTGAAACCAGGTCAAGTGGGTATTATCTGCCAGTGTGGATGTTCTTGTGCACATGCCCTCTCTTCTTATTAGCTGGATGCTTCACTCTCTACTCTAGTCCTCTGTGGGCTATGTCACTGACACTGGGCCCAAGAGTCCCCAAGTCTTGCCACACTGCTGGCCAAAGAGGTCTACACCCGGGTTCACAGAAGTCTATTGAACATTGTAGGGCTTAGCTTGCAGCTTTATTGCTGTTTTTCCCTCACTTCCTCTTACTGGTGACGAGTGTGGTCACCAATCAAAGCATGTATTCCCGTTGAGTCTTAGTCTTGGAAGGGAGTTTACACTGAGGGGACCCAGCCACTTGCCTTGATGTCTCCTGGGCAAGCAACTTGCTTGTTCTTGTAGTTTAACAGTTGGTCTGCCTATGTGGCTTTGTATTTTTCCTGTTGGTCTTTCTTTCAAGAATTATCTTCTGTTCTTTTAGCCACTCCAGGCTGGTCTGCTCATCCTTTCAAGTGGGAATTTCCCATCTCTGAGGATCTGGATGTGGTTCAGGCTTCCACCTATAGTCTTATGTAATGCAGTGGCTCCGCAGGAAGCCTCCTTCACTGGGCATGTTGTAGTCCCATATTAGGTGTTCCTTGGTTGTTTTTAATTTAATTATATATTTTTTGAGAATGTGCACATGAAAAAGTGCTCCCATTTAGCAATCAATACACATATTGTTCAGTAAGATTACTTGCATTCTTCACATTGTGTCAACTTCTCATTATTTCTGCTCTACTTGTTTCACCCCTGTTAGTTAAGACTCCCTGCCCACTAAACATATCATCAGTGATTTAGTTACTGCTGTCCGTTTGATCTCATGTAGATAATTTTGTTAAATAGTACAATATTTTAGGGTAACATTCTTTACTTAAAAAAAAAAAATTTAAAAACTTTTATTGTAAATTGAGTAAAGGTTTACAGAGAAAATCATCAACTTTACATTTAACAAATAATATTCCTTTTTTCATCTCAATGATTTCATTCCCCTCCATGTAAAATCAGCTTTCCCACTTCCTCCCTGTGGTTCTTATTTCCATTCTGCTCTCATTCCCATCTCTTCTCAACTTTGTCCTTTTGTTTCCCTTTTGATCTTGAATGACCATTCCATGCTAAGCATACCTTACTAAGGTTGTTGCCGCCCCTCCCATATACCTATCATTCACAATCATCATCAAAAAGAACATATCAAGATCTGTCATGAAGTACAATGCTGTCTGTGATAGGATAATATCCATATGACTATAAGGAAGACCAGTAAATGCCACTATTATTCAAATTTATGCACCAACCATTAAAGCCAATGAGGATGAAATTGACTGGATCAGGATTTTCAATGGTTTGGCCATTGAGATGTAGTTATCACCCATAAAGAGATCTAATGTAATGTAATCAACTTTATAATGAAGTCTGTTATGAGTAGTCAGTCAACTGAAGGGAGGCTTCCTTGGGGGTGTGGCTTACTTTCAATATATTGGCTATTCAGACAAGGCTTGTTTGTTGTCTGCTGGGTCTGGATCTTGGATCTGGCTCACCCTCCTACCTCCAATTCTTTGTACTTGAGCCAGTGGACTGGTCTGTTACCTGCTGATTTTGGTCATTGTCAGCAGTCTGCCTGCCTGCCATCTGACCTGCCTATTTTGGTTCATCAGCTTTGCAGCACATGAGTCAGAAGACTCCAGCCTGAAATCTAACCCACAGACATAGGACTAACCACTTCGACAACTGTCTGAGCCATTTCCTCGATATAAACCTCTCTTTAGATTTACATATACATCTCAACTGTCAAACCAGTGAGAGTCCTCAACCAGTCAAGTTGATACAAAAACTTAACCATCACACTTGCTTTGGACACATAGTCAGGAGTAATCAGTCACTAGAAAAGGAGTCCTGGTGTAGTGCTGCAGATAATGCACCAGACTACAAGGTCAGTTTGAACTGCAAGGTCAGAGTTTCAACCCACCAGCTGCTCCTTGAAAACCCTAGACAGGGTCGCTATGAGATGGAACCACCTTGACCGCACTTAACAACAACAACAAAACCAGGAAAAGACATCATACTTAGAAAAGAAGTGGGTCAGAGGAAATGATAGAAACTCTCAGCGAGGTGGATAGACAGACACAACAGTCACAACAATGGACTCAATCACACCAGTGATCAGGAAGCCAGTGTAGGACTGGGCAATGTGCCCTTCTGTTATGCACTGCTATCCTGTATAGGGTTTCCCAGGAGTGGCTGGTGAGTTTGAACCACAGACCTTGTGGTTCAAAGTGGCCTTGGGGTCCATGAGGTCATCATAAGTTGGTGCCTCAACAGCAGCACTGCCTCAATGCTGCTCTCATTTCACTCAGGTGCTGGCAGAGCCTACAAGTCAGATCTACAGTTAGTGACCAGCTGATGCAGACTGCTCCTTACCCAACTCTCAATTACAAGTGGCCTTTCAGCAGACGTTTCTGCAGAATGTGACAGCATCTTTCTCTTATAGCTAGTTCTTGAGCCTCTCCCAGTCTGAACACTATATAAAAATTACTATTCTCAGCATGTATGTCTCAAGGACTCTTGGTCTCTATGCACTCACTCACTTATAGGATTCTATTTGTGGGATAGTCACAGCAGAACTTGGTTGAATGCTTTCTATCTAATGATACTCTAACCACCAATTAGATGACCATGTAATGATGCTTGCATTAATAAAATACATAAAAGACTCACCTCTATCCTTTCATGGGAGGGCCTAGGGTTCAAAGTACTGCTGTGATTTGGCATTCTATTTATACTTTCAGTTTAACATCTTTCAGAATTCTGTTCACTTGGGAAGCATTCAGCATTTGTTCCTCAAAATAACCTCGTAAGGCAAGTACTAGGCAGGTGTTCTTGTCCCTGACTTAAGGGGGAAACAGAGGCACAGAGGACAAGATGACTCATCTGCTCTGTTAGTAGGGATCTGTCAGCTTCCTTGCTTCCCCTCCCAGCACTTTTTCCATGGCATTGCCTCCTATCTATCCATCCCCTGAGGGTCACTGGACTGACGTGGAAGGGCAATTCAGATGAGTCATTCAGACATTTGAATTGTCTTGCTGCTGCTTAGAAAGTGCCCTTAAAGTAGGTACCCTGCTGAGCATTTAAGGCGTGGTACTGAATATAACTGCATGCCACCCAGCCTGCCCTAAAAACTCTGTGTCTTGTGTTTACTGCTCAGCCTCCATAAATCCTAATCTATTTCACCTTCAACAACAGCTTAGTAAATATGAAATGCTTCTAATAATAGTAGCAACAGATGAGTGTACACAATATCTGTCATCCTGAAGGTGCTTCAGGAAACTATGAGCAGATGTTCCTGTGTCTGGCTGGTCATATCTTTAACTATGCATCTGGAATCAGGTGATCATGGTGGGGTGGTGGTGGTGGTGTCAGTTCCTACTCACAGTGACCCTGTGTAGAGTTGCTGAGGCTGTAAATCTTTACTTCATCTCTCATACTTTGGACATATTGTCAGGAGGGAACAGTAGCTGGAGAAGGATATCATGCTTGGTAAGATGGAGGGTCAGAGAAAAAGAGGAAGACCCCCAACGAGATGGATTGGCCAGGTGGCAGCATTGATGGCGTCAAGTGTGGCAGTGCTAGTGAGGTTGTCCCAGGATCGGACATTGTTTCATTCTGCTGTGCATGGGGTCGCTATGAGTCAGTTCCGACTCGATGGCACCTGACAACAACAAATCTTTAGAGGAGAAGAAAGCCTCATCTTTTCTCTTGCAGAATGGCTGGCAGTTTCGATCTGCTGATGTTGAGGTTAGCAGCCCGACTCATAACCACTATGCTACCCGAGCTCCTTGGTAACTGCAAAGTCACAGAGCTATACGTAAGGGGTTTAATAACAACATAAGTATACCCGGCTGACCAAGTAGACATATCACCTGCCATGAACTTGCATTCCTAGAAGATTGGAAACCAGTACTTAATAAGCCAGTTTTAAGACTTTTTGTTTCCATGGCATGTAGAACTAAGATGGAAACAGCAGGTGCAGAGAGGAGTCAGCTGTGAAAGGGTTAATAGGTCAGGTTGCCTAAGAGCTAATATTAGAAACTTAGAAAATGCAACATTAGAGCATTTGTTGAACTTAAAGAAATGGAAAAGAAGAAGGAAGGAAGGAGGGAAAGAAGGAAGGGGACAGAAGCAGATTACCGAATGAGCAAGATAAGCATGCGCTTACTTGTGCTCACAAGTTTTCAGTGAATAGTTTCACATGCTTTTCAATACTTTGATCTGGTGAAAAAACATGTAAGTCCATTCATTACAGGTTGGTAAGTAAGTTTACCTTGCTTATTCCATCCTCCTGTCTAAAAATCCCAGACCAACCCACTGCCAATCCACCAATGTGGAGTTGATTCTGCCCCATAGCAACCCTATAGGACAGAGTAGAGCTGACCCCTCCCTGGGGTTTCCAAGGAGTCCTAGTGTGGTGCTGTGGTTTAGGTGCTGGACTGCAATGTTGATTTGAACCACAAGGTCAGCGGTTCAAGCTCACCAGCCCCTCCTTGGAAACCCTATACAGGGTCGCTATGTGTCGGAACCGACTGGACAGCACTTCACAACAACAACAACAATCTTTACAGAATCAGACTTCCACATCTTTCTACCACGTGGGAGGCTCATGGGTTCCAATTGCCAACCTTCTGGTTAACAGCTGAGTGCTTAATCACTGTGCCACAGGGCTCCTTCTGTCCTTGTCAGGGATTACAAATGTGAAGAGACATCTTGATGCTGTAGGAAGATGTGGGAGTGGGAAAGACACACATGACAACCATAGTTAGAAGGAAAATCTTTGATGTGAAAAAAATGTGAAAGATTTCACTACAGATTAGTGAGTAAGCAAAGGAAAACCCATGCTTACCTTGTTTAATGAGTAAACCCTTGAAAGGAAGGAAAAAATACAGGAGAGAGAGGAAAAAGAAGAAAAATTATATTTTTCATTGTGTTTCCAAAGAGAGGAGATCTGAAATTAAAAAAAAAATGTTTTATTGTGAATTATGTGATAGTTTATATGGGAGAACATTAGTTTTATAATCATCCTATCATCTATCATTTTATTGCCATGGTTACAGTCCCCTCCATGCATCATCAACCAAAGTGTGTACCCTGTAAGGAGAGGCTGGTAGGTTTAAACCCCCAACCTTTCAGTGCTTATCCTACAGTGCCACAGCAGGTGGTGCAGCATTGTTGCTGGTAAGTGCCGTCCAGTCGGTTCTGACCCATAGCGATCCTGAACAGGGTTTCCAAGGAGCAGCTGGTGAGTTTGAACCACCGGTGTTGTGGTTCAAACCGACCTTGCAGTCCAGTACTGTATATCACAGCGCCACACCAGGAGTCTGGGAGTTAGAGTAGTCCCCCACTTCTCTGTGGTTTCACTTTGCGCAGTTTCAGTTAACCAAGGCCAACCACAACCTGGAAATATGTAAATTGCTACAGTTCTGAGAAAGGTGGTGAAATCTCTGGCAGCTTTCCTCCTCCTCCATGGGCATGAGTCAGGAATACATAGTCGGTGAGAAGCTTTGTCCTGTCAGCATCTCACAGGTTAACGCTGCCCACCTGGAAATCCTGGGTACCTGTTGTATGTGTAATATTGTTGTTGTCAGGTGCCATCGAGTCGGAACCGACTCATAGCGACCCCATGCACAGCAGAACGAAACAATGTTCGATCCTGGGCTAGCCTCACTACCGCTGTCACACTTGAGTCCATCAATGATGCCACCTGGCTGATCCATCTCGTTAGGGGTCTTCCTCTTTTTCTCTGACCCTCCACCTTACCCAGCATGACATCCTTCTCCAGCGACTGTTTCCTCTGGACAATATGTCCAAAGTATGAGAGACGAAGCTTAGCCATCCTGGCCTCCAAGGAGCACTCTGGCTGCACTTCTTCCAAAACAGATCCATTGGTTCTTTTGGCAGTCCATGGCACTTTCAGTATTCTCCTCCAACACCACAACTCAAAGGCATCAATTCTTCTACGATCTTCCTTATTCACCGTCCAGCTTTCACATCCATATGAGGTTATTGAAAACACCATGGCCTGGGTCAGGCGCACCTTAGTCCTCAAGCTGACATCTCTGCTCTTCAATACTTTAAAAAGTTCCTGTGCAGCAGATTTGCCTAATGCAATACGTCGTCTGATCTCTTGACTGCTGCTTCCGCGAGTGTTGATAGTTGATCCAAGAAGAATGAAGTCCTTGACAACTTCAATCTTTTCTCCATTGATAAGAATGTTTATTGGTCCAGTGGTGAGGATTTTTGTTTTCTTAACATTGAGATGTAATCCATATAGAAGGCTGTGCTCTTTGATCTTCATAAGTAAATGTTTCAAGTCCTCTTCACTTTCAGCAAGCAAGGTTGTATCATCTGCATATCGCAGGTTGTTAATGTGTAATATAAACATACATTATATAGGGTTCAGTGCTACTATTCGAAGTGTCAGGTATCCATCTCCTCTTTGGATGAGGGGATAAGACTGTACTTTAGCCCAGTGCCACACTGCAAGTAAGAGAGGCTGAAATATGAGTAGTAGAGTATGAAGGGAAAATAAAATTTATGAGGACAAGGGAAAAGAGAATCTGAGATGAACCTTTCTGCCTCAAGCTTCAAGTTCCTGAAATAAAAAATGTACATGTTGTTGTTAAGTGCCTTCTAGTCGTTTGCAGTTCATAGCCAGCTTGTGTAGGGTTTCTGAGGAGTGGCTGGTGGGTTTGAACCACCATCCTTGAGATTAGCAGTCTGATGCTTATCCTACAGTGCCACATCATGCTTCCAAAAAACGTACCTGACATGTATCAATACAACATATAAATACTTGTGACTGTTTCGGGAGAGCATGTTGATTCCATTATTTCACTCCTTGAATAAACCCACCTGTCATTTATTTTGATAAGCACAGTTTTACTCATGGAATCTTTGCAATCTTACTGGTTTAAAGGCTACAGAAAACCTGTTTTCTGCAGAAGCACTTTGTTTTGATCTCCATGCTGACAACTCAACCATGGTTTCTAGTCAACCATGGAAGTAGGAATAATCTTATAATTATTAAGAATGGGCCAGGTAATCCTTAAGGTAGAACACCACTGTAACCTTAAATATACAAGTCATCCTGCTGGAGGGGAATATTCTTGGTATCAAAAGAATTACAGTGGGTAGGGCAGTTTGGAATTTCACTTCCTTCTTCACCCATAATTTGGCAGGAGTGGCCACCCTAGACCATAAATCCAGAATTACACACTAAATCATACTCACAAACTTGGGTGTGATTTCAGGGGTTTCTAGTGACCATAAATGTTTTCACTAACTTTAACTGGTTAAACTGTGCATTTCTTTATTTCCTCCAAATTTCTATTAGGAAAAATGTCAAACATACAGAAAAGTTGAAAGAATAGTTCAATAAACAACCATGCCTACTTAGATTATCGCCATGTTTGCTTTTTCCTGTCTCTGAAAATAATTGCATACACGTATGTACCTTATACTTCAACATATATATTTATAATCTATAAATTCACATATATGAGTGGACTTCAAATCATTTCTGAAAAAAATTCCGTTACCTTTTTATTCCATTTTTACAAATGTTTTGAAGCTTCTCATATATAACATAATATGTGTACTTTTTCTGCCCCTTGAAAGTAAGTTGTAGATAACATGACATTTTAGCCCTAAATAATTCGCCAACTTTGATATTTGTCCCACTGTCAGAATATGGGATTCTTGAACAAGCTAAGTGTTGTTTAGAGGCTGAAGGGGATGGTGGGTAAGATGAATTATCAACATGAGATAACTTGTAGCTTCTGGGAATGTAGATGTAGTGAATTTCTCACATTGCTACTTTGATAAACGGTGCCATTTTATGTAGCATGCAGAATAAATTCCATCTTGGTAATTCTTGTTTCAATAATTTCAAAATGAACAAATCAAATCTATTTTAATTCTGTACAATTTATCTCATGTTCATTTTCTTGATTGTTTATCTAAAAAACACATCATTATGATGTCCTCTTGCCCACAATAGATGATAAAGCTTGCTTTTTTCCCGCCCAGCATACAAAGTACTATAGTTTTTAAAAATACATATATGGGACTATTAAGGAAGGAGTTAAGATTAAGATTGTTTTATATGTGACTTGAATAATAATACAATATTCACTTTCCAAGGCAAAAGAGGTTAAGCATCACATAACACTTAATGATGATTACAAGGCATCACTGTAAGATATAACAAGAAAAAGAATTATATTCCTCTAGTGCCGTCATGGAGTTCTGGCGTGGCACTGTGGGATAATGCAGGACCACAAGCTTGGTTTGAACCACAAGGTCGGTGGTTCAAATTCACCACTTGCTACTCAGAAGCCCTATAAAGTGTCACTATGAGTCAGAACCAACTTGACAACACTTAACAATAACAGCGACAATGCAGTCATAATATCTATGCATTTTAAATTGCTGTTTTGTTTCCAACTCACCTTGTACACAAATATAGAATTTAGTGCCAGTTAATCAGTGGCTAGATTACAGAAGAGAGAAATTATTTATGTGAAGCTACAGATGTCCTGACTTTGTTTCAGAACACACAACAGAAATTAATTCAAAGTTCTAAAAAAATATTTGACAGACAGATGGAATATGAACTTAATGAACCAGTTACAGAGTAACACTCTCGAATATGTCAAATCCCTCTCTGATGCTTTCTTTCCCTTCTATCAATAAATTCCTCACAACAGGTCAATATGTGGCACTCATGACAACAATGATGGTCTAAAGTTGAACACAAGCTGTTGCAATTGAACAATAATGATACATAAGACAGAGTAAGAGCCAGATGTTTTAAAGAAAAATGAGTTTGGCTATATCATCAAGCACTCCATAAACTGGCTCTGAATCATGGTTCTTCTCCTATTCAGATTTTAGTTCATTGGTTCTCAAAGTTCACAGTGCCTGCAGTGCTGTAGGATAAGCACTGGACTGCTAACTGCAAGATTGGCATTTCAAACTCACCAGCCGCTTCTCAGGTGAAAGATGAGACCTTCTGTTCCCATAAAGATTTTCAGCCTTGGAAACCCTGTAGAAGGTCTCTGTGAGTTGAAATTAACTTGGTGAAAGTTAAGTTTTTGAAAGATCTATGTATGGTCATCAAAACTGTGATTCCTGGGTCTCGATTATAGAGGTTAAGATTTCGTAGGTCCACAGTGGTACCTAGGAATCTTCATTCTATTCAATTCCCCCAGCTGATTCTGATGCAGGCCATAATGGAATATACTTTGACCTGAAAAGTTATGAGGGCAGGTCATTGCTAAGCCGGAACCATCGTGTACAAACTATGTAAATGCTGGTTTCTGCTGGTTGACCAGTGCTAATGGTCTCCATTCCATCTGACCACAGATCAGAACAAGAAACACATATCTTTCAGCTATGAGGAAGAAAAGAGTTAGGGAAACACACCAACAATAAGAATCAGAGCTGATTCTTTCTAGAATCAGCTCTGAACCAAATTCATATGACATGATATCTACCTGGCAGTATTCAAACAAGACTGTGTGTGTCTCTGTGAGTCTGTGTGTAGCTATTGGACACAAGTTTTGTCTTTAAAGTGTTTAACCTACATTCCCAATGCTGCCACTTGGCCAATCCATCTCGCTGGGGGTCTCCCTCTTTTTCTCTGACCCTCCACCTTACCAAATAAGATATCCTTCTCCAGTGATTGGCCCCTCCTGACAATATGTCCGAAGTATGAGACATGAAATTTGGCCATTTTGGCCAACAAGGAGCACTCTGGTTGCACTTCTTCCAACACAGATCTGTTGGTTCTATGGGCAGACCACGGCACTTTCAATATTCTCCTCCAACACCATAACTCAAAAGCATCAATTCTTCTATGGTCTTCCTTATTCACTGTCCAGCTTTCACATGCATATGAGGTTACTGAAAATACCATGACTTGGGTCAGGTGCACCTTAGTCGCCAAGCTGACATCTTTGCTCTTCAACACTTTAAAAAGTCCCTGTGCAGCAGATTTGCCTAATGCAATACGTCATTTGATTTCTTGACTTCTGCTTCCCTGAGTGTTGATAGTTGATCCAAGAAGAATGAAGTCCTTGACAACTTCAATCTTTTCTCTGTTGATAAGAATGTTGTTTATAGGTCCAGTGGTGAGGATTTTTGTTTTCTTGACATTGATATGCAACCCATACCGAAGGCTGTGCTCTTTGATCTTCATCAGTAAATATTTTAAGTCCTCTTCACTTTCAGCAAGCAGGGTTGTACCATATGCATATCACAGGTTGTTAATGAGTCTTCCTCCAATCCTGATGCCACGTTTTTCTTCATAGAACCCAGCTTTTCAGATTATTTGCTCAGCATACAGGTTGAATGAGTATGGTGAAAGAATACAACCCTGTTGTACAACTTTCTTAATTTTAAACCATTCAGTGTTCCATGTTCTGTTCAAACAACTGCCTCTTTGTCCATGTACAGATTCCTCATGAGCACAATTAAGTGTTCCAGCATACTTATACTTAGCAATGTTGCCCATATCTTGTCATGATCCACACAATCAAAATCCTTTCTGTAGTCAATAAAGCACAGGTTATCTTTCTGATACTCTCTGCTTTCAGCCAAGACCCATCAGACATCAGCAATGATATCCCTCGTTCCATGCCCTCTTCTGAATCCGGCTTGAACCTATGCAAGTTCTCTGTCAATGCATGCTTGCAGTCGTTACTGTATTACCTTTAGGAAATCTGTACTCGCATGGGACATCAAAGAGATTGTCTGATGATTTCAGCATGCCGTTGGGTCACCTCTTGTTGGAATGGACACAAATATGGATCTCTTCCAATCAGTTGGCCAGATAGTTGTCTTCCAAATTTCTTGGCAGAGATGACTGAGTGCCTCCTGTGCCGCCTCACTTTCTTAAAATATTTCAATTTTTATTCCATCAATTCCTGGTGCCTTGTTCTTTGCCAATTTCTTCAATGCACCTTGGATTTCTTCCTTCATTATCATTGGCTCTTGATCATATGCTACCTCTTGAAACGGTTGAACATCAGCCATTTCCTTTTGGTACAGTGATGTCGAGGTCCTATGTTGGGTTCCAGCCTCGACAAGGAAGTGTGGGTGTCACGAAGAAGGGAGAGCTGGTGGCGAAAGGGATAGAGAAAGAGAGAGACGAAATATATACAAAAAAGACAGACACACAGATATGATACAAGCTAACAGGTTGGCAGATCTGCAAACATATTGCCTAGCATTGCACACAGATCTAACTCTACCTCAGTCCTTTATTCTCTTTTTTAGGGAGGGATTTGTTACAAAGGAAGGATGTAATTCACTCACAAAGGGAGGATGTGATTCTTTAGATAAGACAGGATATGGAACTGAAATGTGATTAATCATTCAAAACAGGACATAATGATTCACAGGAACAACTTTTTAAATATTTTCATAGTTTTTCTTAACAATCTAACATTCTTATTTCTACAGAAAAAAGGTTCAATCAAGCTGTTATATATTAATTTTTAGGCTTAAATTATCTAGAGCAGCGACGTGTGGTTTCTTAAGGATACTTAACATAAAGCAAGGTTCCTGAAAGGAGCCAAGCTGTCTCTGTACACTTTGCAAACTTTTGTTTGTGAGCAAGATCTCAGACACCGAGCTTCATTTATCTATATCTAAAATGCTACATTGTTCTTGATTATCACATTTCTATATACTTTCAGGAGGAAGGAGAGCATCTGGGTTAAACTGATTATATTCAGAGGCGGTTTAATGGGGCTGCCACTATTATCCTCTAATCCAACATTCCCAGAATTTACCATTCCACTTTATGTACAAACCTTGGGTAGTTTTTTTCTAAAAACCTTTTGTCATATTCCCAATATACCTGTTCTTGGCCTTTCTGAATTATCTGAGGAAACTTTTACTGCCTCTGCTCTAAAAAGGGGTTTCAAACCCATTCTTGTTCATGGATATCAAACATAACTGAATAATCAAATAAGGAGCAGTTCTGACTTCCATCTCAGGTGGTTATCACTTGTTCCTCAGAAAGATTTGTTCCCAGGACTCCACGCACTGCCAACACAGTGGAGGCAGTAAGAGAGGCATTGTAAAAGAAACAATTTTCTCAGAAGCTACAATTACTGGAGTTAGAAGCATAGAATGAACATTATTAGGACCAAAGAAAATTATACAGAGGTAGACAACTAGTGAGTTCGCAAAAACCAATGAACCCGGCACATCAGGAGGTCACTTCCTTGACCCTCAGGGTCCATAGCTCGCAGTCCTGAGGAGGGCCACGGGGTTAGATTTTCGTCCATGTCACAGGGCCACTGATCAACCCAGGGTCTGCGTATGCTGTCCCCAGCACAGTGACGCTGCATATTCCTTCCATCTTCTCTTGATGCTTTCTGCATCATTCAATAATTTGCCCAGAGAATATTTCAATAATGAAAATTGAAGCTTGAATTTTTTCTTCAGTTCCCCCAGCTTGAGAAATGCTGAACATGTTCTTCCTTTTTTGGTTTTCTGCCTCCAGATCTTTGCACATTTTCTTGTAATATTTGGCTTTATCTTCTCAAGCTGATCTTTGAAATTTTCTGTTCAGCTCTTGGACCTCCTCATTTATTCCATTTGCTTTAGCATCTCTATGCTGGAGAGCAAGTTTCAGGGTCTCCCCTGACATCCGTTTTGACCTTTTCCTTCTTTCTTGTCTTCTTAATAATTTTTGCTTTCTTCATGTATGTGTTCTTGATGTCATCCCACAACTCTCTGGTCTTCAGTCTTTAGTGTTTAATGTATCAAATCTGTTCTTCAGCTCTCTAAATTCAGGTGGGATATATTCAAGGTCATATTTTGGCTCTCGTGGACTTGTTTTTATTTTCTTCAGCTTCAGTTTGAATTTGCATCTGAGCAGTTGATGGTCTGTTCCACAGTCTGCCCTGAGAGTAACTCAGCACAATCCAGGAGCTTCTTAATGCAGGAACCCAGGTTCAACAGCTGCACTCCACTCCTGGCTCTTCTTTCTTGGAGGCAGTCAAGTTCTTCTCATCTCTACTTGCTTGTTTATTTCCTTTCGCATCTCAAAAGAGATTGACTCAAAATACAATCTAATTCTCCATCCTACCATCTTGCATCCTGCCTTATCAACATGTTGTTGTTAAGTGTCATCGAGTCAGTTCAAACTCATAGTGATCCTGTGTAGGGTTTCTGAGGAGCAAGTGGTGAATATGAACCAACAACCTTGTAGTTTAAACCGACCTTGCAGTTGAGTGCTTGTCAACACCAGGACTTCTTAGAACAGCTGCCTCTAATCCTGGCTCATTAACATTGTAGAAGTGAGGATTTACAAAAATCTGACCACAAAATGGAGGATAATTACATAATATTGAGAAGAATCCTGGCATAGTGCTGTAGGATAAGCACTGGATTGCTAACCACAAAGTTGGTGGTTCAAACCCACGAGCTACTCCTTAGAAACCCTATACAGGGTTGTTCTGAGTTGGAACTGACTCATCAGTACTAGACAACAATAATCAAGTTGACATATATTTTTAGGGATACAGTTCAATCCTTAACACCTTCCTTCCTATTCACCTTTCCTCATTCCTACCCTCCATGCCCAGGCAACCACTAATCTTCTTTCTGTTACATTATAGACCAGCTTACATTTTGTAGAATTTTGTCTAAATGGAATTATATCGTTCATATACTATGGTTTTATATGGTTTCTTTCCTTCAGCATAATTATTTTGTCAATTATCCAGGTCCTTTTTACTGGTGACTACTAGTCTATCATGTTTGGTAAGGTGGAGGGTCAGAGAAAAAGAGGAAGACCCCCAACAAGATGGATTGGCCAAATAGCAGCACTGATGGACTCAAGTGTGGCAACAGTAGTGAGGTTGGCCCAGGATCAGGCACTATTTCATTCTGCTGTGCATAAGGTCACTATAAGTTGGCACTGCCTCGATGGCACCTAACAATGACAACAACAACAACAACTAGTCTATTGTTGATTACTTCTATTGCTGACAATTAGTCTTTTTGTTACTGACTGCTAGATCCCCCAGTGAGATGGATTGGCACAGTGGCAGCAACAATGGGCTCAAGTGTGGTAGCAACTGTGAGGATGGCATAGGACTGGGTGGTATTTCATTCTGTTGTACATAGGGTCGCTATGGGTTGGAACAGACTCGGTGACATCTAACAACAACAACAACATAGTCTATTGGAGTCCTGGTGTGGAGCTGTAGGATAAATACTGAACTGACTGCTAGCTTCAAGGAGTCCTGATGTGTCACTGTAGGATAAGCACTGGATTGATAACCACAAGGTTCAAATCCACCAGCTACTCTTTGGGAACCCTATAAATGGGTCATTGTGTTACTGTGGGTTAATGCATTAAACTGCAAAGTTGGTTTGAACCATAAGGTTCAAACTCAACCATCGCACCTCGGAAACTCTATAATTAAAATTGAAATATTTTAACAAACTAATGCAGCACTGAAGACCCTCCATAATCTGTGCCAAGAAATTTGAAAGGCAGCAACCTGGACAACTGGAAGAGATGCTTATTTGTGCACATTCCAAAGAGAAGTGACCCAACAGAATGCAAAAATCATTAGACAATATCATTAATATTGCATGCAAGTAAAATTTTGCTAAAGACAATGCAAAAACACCTGCAGCAATACATTGACAGGGAGCTGGCCAGATTTCAGGCCAGATTCAGATGGGAAAGTATAATGAGGGATATCATTACTGAAGTAAAATGGATGTTGGCTGAAAGCAGAGAATACCAGAAAGATGTTTACCTTTTACCTATGCTTTACTGACTACGCAAAAACTTTCTATTGTGTATATCATGAAAAGATATGGACAACATTGTGGAGAATGAGTGTTCTGGAACAATTAATTATGCTTATGAGGAACCTGTGCATAGATCAAGAGGCAGATGTTCGAACAGAAAAAAGGATTACTGAATGGTTTAAAATCAGGAATGTTGTGTGTTGGAGTTGTATTCTTTCACCATACTTATTTAATCTGTATGCTGAGCAAATAATCCAAAAAACTGCATTATATGAAGAAAAAAAGTCATTAGGATTGGATGAAGGCTCATTAACCACCTGTGTGTGATATGCAGATGATACAGCCTTGCTTGCTGAAAGTGAAGAGGACTTAAAATACTTAAGATCAAAGACCACAATCTATAGTATGAGTTGCACCTCAGTGTAAAGACAACAAAAATCCTCACCACTCGCCCAGTAAAAAGCATCAAGATAAATGGAGAAAGATTGAAGTTGTCAAAGAATTCATTTTGCTTGTACCAATTATCAACATTTCTTAACTGGAAGCAGCAGTCAAGAAATAAAACAACGTATTGCATCAAGCAAATCTACTGCATAAGACCTCTTTAAAGTGTTCAAGAGCAAAGATTTCATTTTGAAATCTAAGGTGCTCATGATCCAAATCATGATATTTTCAATAGCCTCATCTGTATGTGAAAGTTGGATAATGAATTAGTAAGACCATATTGATACATTTGAGTTATGGTGACGGAGGAGCATACTTAAAATACCATGGACTGGCAACAAACTAATTTGTTTTAGAAGAATTACAGCCAGAATGCTCCTTAGAAACCTGGAAGACCAGACTTCGTCTCCTCATACTTCAGACATAGTATCAGGAGGGATCATTCCCTGGAGAAGGACATCATGCTGGGTAAAGTGGAGAGTCATTGAAGACAAGGAAGAGCCCCAACGAGGTTGATTGGCACCATGGTAACAACAATGGACTTAAGCGTAGCAATGATTGTGAGATTGGCACAGGACAGAGTTGTGTTTCATTTTGTTGTGCATAAAGTTGACTAGATGGCATCTCACGCAGTTTGATTTGTTTTTCTTTCAACTCAGTACTTTCTAATTTTTGTTTTGTTTATTTATTTTTTAAATCTCATTGGTTATTTAAGCATGTGTTACTTGGTTTTCAGGTATTAGTAGATTTTTTCAGAGACATTTCCATTATTGACTTCCATTATTATATTATATTTCATATGTTTGGAAAATATACCTTTTATGACTCCTTATAATTAATCAAGACTTGTTTTGTTGTCCAGAATATGGTGTATCTTGGGAAATGTTTTATATACATTTCAAAAGTTTGTGTGTGTGTCTTTTACTGTTTTTGGTGGAGTTTTCTACTACCCTCAATTAGGTCATGCTGGTTGATAGTACTGTTCACATCTTTTATGTCATTGCAGATTTTTATCATTATTTGTTCTGTTATTAAGAGAGGGCTATTGAAATCTCTGGCTACAATTGTGAATTGATCTAGTGTTCTTTGCTGTTCTGTGAGTTTTTGCTTCATGCACATTTGACATTCTGTTATTATATATATAAAAACATTTAAGATTGTTATATCCTCATGATAGATTGGCTCCTTTATCGTTATGAATCAAGTTTCTTCTTTTTTTTTTTTTTAATGTTTTATTGTGAATTATGGGATAGTTTACATGGGAGAACATTAGTTTTACATTCATCCTATTGTATATCATTTCATTGCCATGGTCACAATCCCCTCCACTCATCATCAACCAACCACAGGGTATACCTTGAAAGCCTGCCCCTCTCCTTCTCTGAGTCTAGAGTCTCCAGTTGCTCCATCTCTCCACATCATAGTCTCTGCCTCCATCTCTGGCATCACTGCTTCTCTGGGTAGGGTCCCGCTCTCCCCTTTTCTCCCTTGATGGTCCCAGGGACCTCTGCTAATAGACTGCAAAGTTAATCACTCCCCTCCTTGCTATAAAACATCTACCTTTACATTTCCAACCCTCACAATCAGTCCTGATAGCAATTATTCACTATTGTATCACAATAGACCTATCCGCATTTCCTTTCATTAACCCCGCCTAGACAGATTGGATACTACTAAGTGGAGATTCTACCTTCCTCCATGCCCTCTGGATCTAGGTTCCCTCTTGAAAGCTTGTAAGCCAGACACTTCTTGCCTTTGTAGACACCCCATTTTGTGTAAGGAGGGGGTGGGAATGATCCTCGCTGTAAAGATTTGTTCCCTCTTTTGAGCTACTGCATCCATAGGTGTAGGTCAAGTTCATCAAACTGTATCAGATTACTCTTTTTTTTCCTCTTCTATCTTCTTCTAGTTGAGCTCTTATCATCCAGTCATTGAAGCCAGGTCAAGTGGGTATTATCTGCAAGAGTGGGTGTTCTTGTGCATATGCCCTCTCTTCTTATCAGCTGGATGCTTCACTCTCCACTCTAGGCCTCTGTGGCTATGTGACTGACTCTGGGCAACAGTCCCCAGGTCTTGTCATACTGCTGGCCAACCAGGTCTCCACCCTGGTTCACAGGAGTCTATTGTACATTGTAGGGCTTAACACACAGCTTCAGTGCTGTTTTTCTCTCACTTCCCCTTATCGGTGACGAACATGGTCACCAATCAAAGCATGTATTCCCATTGAGTCTTAGTCTCGGAAGGGGGTTTGCTCTGAGAGGACCACTTGCCTTGATGTCTCCTGGGTGAGCAACTTGCTTGTTCTTGTAGTAATCTTTGGGTCTGCCTATATTGTTTTGTATTTTTCCTGTCAGTCTTTCAAGAAGTATCTTCTGTTCTTCTAGCCACTCCAGGCTGGTCTGTGTGTCCTTTCAAGTGAAAATTTCCCTCCTCTGAAGGTTCTGGATGCTGTTCAGGATTCTACCTATGGTCTTAGGTAATGCAGAAGCTCCGCAGAAAGCCTCCTTCACTTGGCACTTTGTAGCCCCATTTTAGGTATTCCAATCAGTTATAGGCAGAAGATGGATTTACAAGCTTTCTATGGTGATGTTTCTGGCTGTTCCTTTCTCTGCCCTTCAAGTGTCTATTTTATAATGGTATGCCAGGGAAACCAAGATTCATAAGATAGCCAAGCATCTTAACATTATTTTCCCCCTTTCCCCCATTCCAGCTGTGTCTCAATCCCTGTATCCCAGAGCCCTGTTTTTCCAAGGTTGTGGACACATCATTATTTACTTCTGTTCCACTTAGCCCATTCAAACCTGCCTAATTGTTCTCCCAACTGCTTTGTTCTTCCATTCCCCTCCCCCTCCTTGTATATTGCCGCCCTCCCTAGCACCCACACTATCCTGTGTCTATTCCCTGCCCTGTGCTCCATCTTCCCCTCCCTCCCCTAACCCTACCCCTCACATTCCAGTAGCCAGCAAAGAATCCTCCCCCTTTAGTATGGGTTCATTTTCTTAGTCTTTTACTGTAGTGGTCTTATGCAATATATTTCTCCTTTTGTGACTGACTGATTTCACTCAACATAATGTCTTCAAGTTTCATCCATGTTATGCGGTGGTTTGTAGCCTCCTTGTTATTCTTCAAGGTAGCATAATATTCCACTGTGTGTATGTACCACAGTTTGTTTATCCATTCTTCAGTTGATGGGCACTTTGGCTGTCTCCATCTTTTTGCTATTGTAAATAGTGCTGCTATGAACATTGGTGTGCATGTATATACTCAAGTTACGCTCATATTTCTTGTGGGTAAATACTACGTTTAGGAATTGCTGGACCATAAGATATTTCTATTTCCAATCTTTTGAGGAAGTGCCATATTGCTTTCGAGAGAGGTTGGAACATTTTGTAGTCCCACCAGCAATGCTGGAGCATCCCAGTCTCTCCACATCTCTGCCAGCATTTATTGTTTTCTATTTTTTTTTAACTTTGCTGTTGTTGCTGGTGTGAGGTGATATCTCATTGTTTTGATTTGCATCTCTCTAATGGCTAGTGATCGTGAATATTTCTTCATATGTTTGTTAGCTGCCCAGATCTCCTCCTTGGTGAAGTGTCTGTTCATGTCCTGTGCCCATTTTTTAAATTGGGTTATTTGTCTTTTTCTTGTAGAGGTGTTGTAGTTCCCTACATATTTTATAAATAAGTCTCTTGTCTGATGTGGCATTGCAAAAGATTTTTTCCCATTCTCTAGGTTCCCTTTTACTTTTCTGGTGAAGTCTTTTGATGCACATAAGTTTTTAATTTTTAGTATGTCCCACTCATCTATTTTGTCTACTTTTGTTGGTATAGTTTTCTAAATGTTTTGTAGTCTGTGTATTCCCTGAATTAGTACCCTCACATTCGTCCCTATTGTTTCATTGATGGCCTTCATAATTCTGGGATTCACATTTAGGTCTTTAATCCATGTTGTGTTGGTTTTTGTATAAAATGTGAGGTGAAGGTCTTGTTTCAATCTTTTGCATATCATTTTCCAGTTCTGCCAGTACCATCTGTTGAAGAGACTATCACCGCCCATGTGATATATTTAGGTATTTTGTCAAAAATCAGTTGGCTGTATGTAGAGGGGTTAATTTCTGGATTCTCGATTTTGTTCGATTTAGGAATGTATCATTCATTGCACCAGTATCAAGCTGTTTTGACCACTGTAGCCATGTAGTAAATTTTGAAGTTGGGGAGTGAGAGGCCTCCAACCTTATTCTTCCTCTTAAGCAGTGCTTTGCTTATCCTGGGTCTCTTTTCTTTCCATATTAAGTTTGTAATTGTTTTCTCCATCTCTTTGAAGAATGTTGTTGGAATCTGGATTGGGATTAAATTATATGTGTAAATTGCTTTGGGTAATATTGACATTTTCACAATGTTAAGTCTTCCTATCCAGGAGCATGGTACAATCTCCCAAATTTGTAGGTCTCTTTTGGTTTCTTGTAGTAGTGTTTTGTAGTTTTCTTTGTATAAGTTTTTTGTTTCTCTGGTTACATTTATTCCTAGATATTTCTAGGATATTGGGTGGCTATTGTAAATGATATTGCTTTCCTAATGTCCTTTTCAATGCTGTCGTTTTGGGTATAGAGGAATCCAACTGATTTTTGTATGTTGATCTTATATCCTGCCACTTAGCTGACTTTCCAATGAGGTCTAGTAACTTTTTTACTGAGTCTTTGGGTTTTCTACGTATAGGATCATATCATCTGCAACTGGAGAGAGTTTTACTTCCTTTTTACCAATTTGGATGCCTTTAATTTCCCTCTCTTGCAGTATAGCTCTTGCTAAGATGTCCAACACAATATTGAATAGAAGTGGTGACAAAGAGCATCCTTATCTGGTTCCTGTTCACAGAGGGAAGGCTTTCAGTTTCTCTCCATTGAGAATAAGGTAGACTGTTGGTTTTGTATACATGCTCTTCAGTATGTTGATGAATTTCCCTTCAATTCCTATTTTGTTGAGTATTTTTATCAAGAAAGAATGTTGGATTTTGTCAAGTGACTTTTCTACATCAATTGGTATGATCATGTGGTTCTTTTCTTTTTTCTTATTTATATAGTGGTTAACGTTGATCGTTTTTCTAATGTTGAACCATCCTTGCATCCCTGATATGAATCCCACTTGATCATGATGTATTATCTTTTTGATGTGTTGTTGGGTTCTGTTGGCTAGGATTTTGTTGAGAATTTTTGCATCTATGTTCATGAAGGACAAAATTTTCTTTTTTAATGATGTC
>NW_006408809.1:3395452-3403564 GCF_000296735.1 Chrysochloris asiatica | reverse complement strand
GTGTTTACCTTCTTTTACATTGTACTTGTTTTGATCATAGACTGACCTCCCAGAGTCTCTGAGTTTATTCTTATTGTTTTGTTCTTTTCTCAACTCTTCCTTCTGTTGATTTAATTCTGGGAGGTGCTGCCATGTATGTCAATCTCTGGTTGTTGTCTGTTCTTGTTGGTTCTCAGTCCACAGAACTCCCTTTAGGATGTTTTGTAGCGCAAAGTTGTCTTTGGAAAAATCCCTTAGCTTCTGTTTATCCTGGAATGTTTTGATTACATCATCGTATTTGATTGATACCTATTCTGGATAAAGAAGTCTTGGTTGGCAGTTTTTTTCTTTCAGGCTTTTATATATGTCTCCCCATTGCCTTCTTGCTTGCATGGTTTCTGCTGAGAGATTAGAGCTTAATCTGGCTTGCTTGCCTTTGTATGTAACACTTCTCTTTTCCATAGCTGCTTTCAGGAGTGTCTCCTTATCTTTGATTTTGTAGAGCTTGATTATGATATGTTTCAGTGATTTTCTTTTGGAGTCTATCCTTCCTGGAGTTTGTTTAGCTTCTTGAATGTTTATTTTATCATTTTTCCGGATGTTAGAGACATTTTCTTCCAGCAGTTCTTCAACTATTTCCTCTGTAGACTTGTGTGATTCTTCTTGTTCTGGAATGCCGATAATTGTCGGGGTCTGGCCTCGACAAAACGGGTGGGCTTCATGAAGGAGGGATGTCTGAAGGCAAAAGAGAGACAATACAAAAACAAAGACACAGACATACAAGTTTGATGCCAACTGCCAGGCAGGCTCTTCTGCTGCAGACATAGCATCCAGAACTAGCCAAAACCCAGGCTTTTATTCGGTTTCAGATCAAGGAAATCAAGGCAGGAGGTACAGTTTTAATGAGATTATTCATCTGAAAAGGGTACAAAGTGATGTCACAGAACCTCGTTCAAATAACAGAAAATCATCTTGTGCTTAATTCAAATCACAGAAATTATCTTATGCTCTTTTGGGGATTTTTTGCTGATTTCTCTCCAGGAGCAAAAGCAGGTTTATTATTATAAATGGACACCAGTATTTCATGTTTTTGATTAATATCAGACATGGCTGAATAATTGTTAAATGAGCAATTTGTGTATTTGTCCCATGTTGCCGCAGCCTGTTCTTCAGAAATGGCACTTCCTAGTACGTTATGCATGGCTTGTATTGCCAAACTGGTGACATTTACATTGGTATTGTTATCTAGAACATTAAGTGCATTCTTACATGGAATAGCAACTTTCCCAGAAGCCACAACTACCAGGGATAAGAACATAAAGATCAGATAGAGAACAAACAAGATAGTAACGAGAACAAACTGTATGACACTGGCCAAGAAATGCGTTTGCCAAAGGTCATGAGCCTGGGGTCTCAGGAGCTTTCCTTCCTTGCCCTCAGGGTACAAGACTTGCAGATCTGGAGCGGGCCCCCGGGCCGGAGCTTTGTCCGTCTTCTCAAGGGGCCATAGCCTCTCAGAATCTGCATATGCCATCTCCGGCAGATAATTCTTAACTTATTCCTCTTCTTGTTGTCCAACATGAATCTTAGACCGTCTTCATATGTTTATATCCTTTTTTCTGTTTGCTTTTCTATCTTAGAGGTATTGAGAGATTTATCTACCAGCTCACTGGTTCTGCCGTCCATCTCATCTATTCTACTCCTCTGCCCTTTTAGAGTATTGTCTATTTCTGATATTCTATTATTGATCATTTGGACCTCTTTCTGCAGGTTTTGAATTGTTTCCAATGCTGTATCTATCTTATTTGATTGTTCCTGTAGTGCTTTCCTGACCTCTTCCTTATTTTTCTCAACTCCATTGTAAAGTGTTTTGAAACATTTTATAATCATTTTTCTGAATTCTTTCTCATGCATTTCCAAGGCCTGACCTCCTTCCAGAATGGAGTCCAGGTCTACCTCTAGGTCATTTGTCTCAGACATTTTATCTTGTTTCTGGACATGTACTGATATGGTCATCTGCTTTGTCTTCTTGGACATGTGTAATGTTTATCTGTGGCATTAATACTTAGTTGAGTAAGTGTTTTGGTATTTTTTATGCTTTCTGATTGCTTGCAGGTAGATGTGATCAGGATGTGGGCTTCCCTTTTCACTCTTCTTATTGCTTAACTCAGAGTAACTTTCACACAGGTGTTGTCTGCCTCCCTGGTATATGGTAGTTGGTATTGGTTCTTCCCTGGGTTTAGGTGTTTTATAAAATATGTTTGTAGCCTGACTATATTGCAGCAGTTGCTGTCTTTTCTTGTGTAATATAGGGAAAGAAAGATTCCCCAATGGTCGAAGGGGGTGCATACAATAGTAAAACAGCACTGTTGTTGTTATGTGCCGTGGAGTTGGTTCTGACTCATAGCAACCCTGCACAGGGTTTCCAAGGCTGTAAATCTTTATGGGAGCAGAAAGCCTCATCTTTCTCCCACAGAACAGTTGGTAGTTTTGAACTACTGACCTTGAGGTTCGCAGCCCAATTCATAACCACTACACTACCAAAACAGCACTAGCAAAAAAACAAAACAAAACAAAAATAAGCAACAACAACAACAAAAAGACAAAACTAGACTGAATGCTATAGTCTATAATCACCAAAAAGGGAGGGAGAGAAGAAAAAAAAAAAAAAAATTGTAGCCTTATATGAGTATGACTTTAATGTTCTCTCCTCAGCTTCTTGCCTTCATAGTTGCCTGAGAAATTTCAAGATGCCACTGTTGGCTATTATGCTCTACCTCAGGATTTAATTTAACTTTCAGCCTGTTTTGTTTTTAAACTCTCTTTCCCTCTACACTTCTGTCTTGGCTTTTCCTGTATTTAAAAAACAACATCAGTTCAGGGCCAGCTCTTGGGCTGATAGTATCTGTGTGCATGCATGGCAGAAGAACCCATCAGTGGTGAGGATGGGGGTTTTCCACTCGCTCAGGCACCCCCTCTAGTCACCATAATGGAGGCGTGTAAACAATGTGGGGTTGGGGGAGCCAATGAACAGATACCAAATAAAAAGAAAATCAGAACAAAGCAAAACTGACAGAGTGTATTGTCCACCTTTGCTCAAAGGTTCCCACGGCATTTTTCCGTGGTGTGTCTGCTCCCCCACTTGGTCTTGCTGTTTTGTTTTGCCCAAGTTGTTGGCCTGAGGCCACCAAGCCAGGCAGATTCAAAAGTACGTGATTTCTTACTGTTGTTACAAGTACCGCTAGCTATAAACTTTCAAACCTTTTAAATATTCCTGTCTTTGTGGTTCCAAGTTTTAGAGCTCTGCCCTGGATCTGCTTTGCCTGGTATTCTGTGGTATTGCTGATGGTGAACCTCACTGCACCTCCACCTTAGCTGCCATCCAATTTTCTTTATTCTTGATAACATTCTTTGTTCTGAAACTTTCTTTGCCTGCTATTAATATAACCATTCCAGCTTTGTTTTGATTAGTATTGCCCTTTCTTATTATTTTGAACTCTTTTGTGTCTTTATAATAAATGTGCATTTCTTGTGGGTGCTTTATAGTTGACTCTTGTTTTTATATCCAGTGGGATAATTTTTGGTCTATTAGTGTGGGTGTTTAAGTTGTTTATATTTGTAATAACTGATAGGACTATATTTAAATCTATCATTTTTCTATTTGCTTCTATTTTTCCTATAGTTCTTTGTTTCAATTTTTGCCTTGACTGAAAAAGGCTACTATAGACATAAAAAAATAAATAAATAAAAATGCTGGTATAGCCTCATTTGTAGTGATTAGGCTCCTGGCTGGGTTATTGACCTTTTATCCCAATTCATTCCTAGTCCCAGTATCTTCCTTTTTTCCCTTTAGCTCATGCAGATGAAGAACCAATGTCTTCAGACTGAAACTGATCCAACATGTAATCAAGATGATATGATAGTTACTGGTGATTCGAATGTGAAAGTTGGAAACAAAGAAAGGATCCATTGGAAAATATGGACTTGGTGATAGAAACATACTGGAGATCACATGATAGAATTTTGCAAGACCAACGATTTATTTGTTGCAAACACTTTTTTTTCAACAGCACAAAAGGCAACTGTACACCTTAACGTCACCAGATAGGATACACAGGAGGAGTCAAATTTACTCCATTTGTGGGAAGAGATGAAAATGAAGCTCAGTATCATCAGTCCAAACAAGACTAGGGACAGAATGTAGAATTGCTCAATTGCTCATATGCAAGTTCAGGCTGAAGTTGAAGAAAATTAAAACAAGTCCACAAGAGTCAAAATATGACCTTGAATGTATCCCATCTGAATTTAGAAATCATCTCAAGAACAGATTTTGTTCATTCGACACTGAAGACCAGATACCAGAAGAACTATGGGAGGACATCAAGAACATCATACACGAAGAAAGCAAAAGGTCATTAAAATATACAAGAAAGAAAGAAAATACTAAAATGGGTGTCAGAAGAGACTCTGGAACTTGCTCTTGAATGTAGAGAAATTAAAGCAACTGAAAGAAACAATGAAGTAAAAGAGCTGAATAGAAAATTTCAAAGGGCAGCTGGAAAAGACAAACAAAAATATTATAATGAAATGTGCAAAAACCTGGAGTTAGAAAATCAAAATGGAAGAACATGCTCAGCATTTCCCAAACTGATAGAATGGAAGAAGAAAACTCAAGCCTCAACTTGAAATATTGAAGGGTTCTATGGGCAAAATATGGAAAGATGCAGGAAATGTCAAAAGAAGATGGAAGGAATACACTGTCATCGTGCCAAGAAATAGTTCAACCATTTCAAGAGGTAGCAAGCATATGATCAAGAACTGGTGGTACTGAAGGAAGAAATCCAAGCTGCACTGAAGGCATTTGTGAAAAGCAAGGCTCCAGTAATTGGTAGGATACAAATTGAAATATTCCAACAAACTGATGCAATCCTGGAGGTGCTCACTTGTCTATGCCAAGAAATTTGGAGGACAGGTACCTACCTGTCCAACTGATTGGAAACAATCTATATTTGTGTCCATTCCAAAGAAGGTTGACCCAACTAAATGTGAAAATCATTGAACAATATTATTTATATCACACACAAGTACATTTTTGCTGAAGAACAGTAAAAAACAAAAAGGATTGCAGCAGTACATCCACAAGGAACTGCAAGAAATTCAAGTCATATTCGAAAAGGACATCAGACTAGAGATGTCATTGCTGGCATCAGATGGAAGTTGACTGGAATCAGAGAATACCAGAAAGATGATTACTTGTGCTTTATTGGCTATGCAAAGGTATTCAACTTTGTGGATCACAACAAACTATGGATAATATTGAAAAGAATGGATATTCAAGAACACATAATTATGCTCATGAAGAACCTGTACATAGACCAAGAGGCAGCTGTCAGAAGAGAACAAGGGTATACAGAATGGTTTAAAATCAGCAAATGTGTGTACCAGGGTTGTATCCTTTCACTGTACTTATGCAATCTGTATGCTGAGCAGATATCTGAGAAACCAGATTATATGAAGAAGAATGTGGTATCAGGAAGACTTATTAATACCCTGCAATATGCAGATGATACAACTTGACTTGCTGAAAGCAAAGAGGATTGAAATACTGATTATCAAAGACCACAGCCTTCAGTATGGGTTGCACTTCAATGTAAATAAAACAAAAATCCTCACCCTGAACCAATAAATAGCTTCATGATAAACAGAGAAAAAGATTGAAGTTGTCAAAAACTTTGTTTTGCTTGGATCCACAATCAACACTCATAGAAGCAGCAGTAAAAATTCAAATGACGTATTGCAGTAGACAAATCTGCTACAGAAGACCTCTTTCAATTATTAAAGAGCAAAAAAATCAGTTTAAGTACTAATGTGTGTCTGATCTAAGCAATGCCATTTTCAATGGTTTAATCTGCATGTGAAATTTGGACAATGAATAAGGAAAACAAACAAACAGAAAAATCAATGCATTTAAATTATGGCGTTGGAAAAGAAAAATGAAAAGTACCATGGACTGGATAGTGGTTACAAGTCGGGCTGCTAACCTCAAGGTAGCAGTTCAAAACTACCAGAGGATCCATGGGAGAGAGAGATGAGGCATTCTGCTCCTGTTAAGATTTACAGCATCAGAAACCCTGTACAGGGTTTGAGTTAGAACCGACTCATCACTGTGAGTTGGAACTGACTCCACAGCACATAACCAACCAACCAATCAACCATGAACTGGCAAAAGAACAAGCAAATCTGTCTTGGAAGAAGTGCAGCCAGAATACTCCTTAGAAGCAAAAATGGAGAGACTTCATCTCACATACTTTGAACTTGTTGTTAGGATTGACCAGTCCCTGGAGAAGGCCATCATACTCGGTAAACTGAAGGGTCATCAAAAAAGAGGAATACCCCTAATGAGATGGATTGACACAGTGGCAGCAGCAATGCGCTAAAAAATCACAACCATGTGAGGATGGTGTGGGACGAGGCAGGATTTGGTTCTGCTGTTTATAAGGTTGTTGTGAGTCATAAGCAACTCAATCACAGCCAACAAGCAGAAAAGAAGTTAGTGAAAGAATATTATATGCTTAATATAATTGAGTTACTACCTCCATGAGTAAGGAAGAGCTCTGGTAACGTAGTGGTTATGAGTTGGGCTGCCAACTGCAAGGTCAGTAGTTTGAAACTACCAGCGGTTCTGCAGGAGAAAGATGAGGCTTTCTGCTCCTGTAAAGATTTACAGCCTCGGAAACCCTGTGCAGGGTCGCTATGAGTCAGACCCAACTCCACGGTATTTAACAACAGCAACAACAACATAATTAATGGAAAGGCTATTGAACTAGACTCAGAAAATGCCCAGGAATTGACAAGTTAGTTGGAATGGAAGACTGCAGCTATTACTATCATGAATGGGTATGTGTCACCTCTACTGCCTGGTCAGACTTTCTCCCCTACCCTGTAAATGAATTTCTCCTAAACTGTCCTCTTCCTATTTGTGGTATTTGACTGATTAAACTGAGGGCATTTGTCCACATTGAAGTTTCAAAGGGACAAAAGAAAGAGAGCTTATACCTTTTCTGATTTGGTCTGGAAGGAATTAAGATGCCTTTATCTGAAAGTAACAGAAAACCTGTTTCAATAATAAGGAAACATTTTAAATCCTCATGACAGGAAGTTAACTCTGGATCCAGGCAACAATATAATCAAGACTTTGGTTCCATTATTCAGTGATTCTCTTGACTCTACATTTATTCTTTCTGTGTCTGTTTTGTCTTCAGGATGGAAGGATGGATTCCTCATGGGTTCAAGGTGGTTACTAACAGCAATAAAAATTACCCTCTCTTTTTCTTTCTACGTTTTACTTTTTCATGTACAGAAGAATATGGGAAATCATCTTCTCTAGTCAGGAATGTAGGTAGTGCTGTGGCTCTGTAGGATAAGCACTGGACTATGAACTACAAGGTTGAGTCCACCAGCCAATTTGCAGGAGAAAGATAAGGCTTTCTGTCCCCGCAAAGATGTACAACCTCGGAAACCCGACATAGGGTCAACTATGAGTTGGAACCAACTTGACGGCACTGAACAACAACAACCAGGAATGTAAGTGAGTCCCTTTCTTTATTTTGACTGGATCTGTTAGGTGAGGTATCTGCTGCTCAGCATTCATCAGGAGAGTGTCATGAGTGGGTTGACAGGAGTCTGGGTTCCTGAAACAATCTCTGGGAAGAAGCAGTAGGACCCAAGGAGAGAATGGATACTTGGTGGAGCTACGCTTTGTCTCCTTAAGAACAAAGAGGTTTGTTGATTTTTAACTCTAAGATGATTTCCACTGGGTTGTGCTCCCACCAATGTCCTTGTGGCGAAGTGCAGAAAAATGTCAACATAGCAGACTTGAGACTACTTGCAAGGCTGACCGTTGGCTCACATCTGGGAACTTAGATTTAAAGAGGGTCCCCCCCCCACCATTCTTAAAACTGATAAGAGCAATTCATTGTGCCTAAACTATGTATGCTATTCATAAGGTTTTCAGTGACTAAATATTCAGAAGTGGTTTGTCACTCCTTCTTCCTAGTCTGTCTTCATCTGGAAACTCATCTGAAACCTGCCCATCATGGGTGACCCTGCTGGTATTTAAAATACAGGTGGCAT
>NW_006408809.1:3391480-3394477 GCF_000296735.1 Chrysochloris asiatica | reverse complement strand
TGACATAATGTCAGGAGGGTCCATCGCTGGAGAAGGATATCATGTTTGGTAAGGTGGAGGGTCAGAGAAAAAGAGGAAGACCCCCAATGAGATGGACTGGCCAAGTGGCAGCATTGATGGACTCAAGTGTGGCAACAGTAGTGAGGTTGGCACAGGATTGGGCAGTGTTTCGTTCTGCTGTGCATAAGGTCACTTTGAGTAGGTACTGACTCGATGGTACCTAACAACAACAACAACAACAACAAACTATGTATGCAAACAGTGTGGTTTATGAACATATACTTACCTTCTGAAAGTTAGGAATTTTGGTATAAGCTAGGTAGTGTATGCTTACATGCCAAAACCCAATAAAAATCCTGGATTCTGAATCTTTAACTAATGAGTGTCCTTGGTAGACAACATTTCACACATGTTGTCATGACTTACAGCTGGGGGAATTTAGCATATCTTGTGTGACTCCCCTGGACGAGGACTCTTGGAAGCTTCTCTGTGATTCCCTCCAGACTTCACCTCCTGTACCTTTTCCATTTGTTGATGGTGTTTTCCATCCTTTGTAATAAATAATGGTTGTCAGTACAACAGCATCCTAAGTTCTCTGAGTCTTCCTAGCAAATCATTGAACCTAGGCATGGTCTCAGAGACACTGACACAGCAGGCATCTCTACAAGATAGATTTCTGATGCCTCTTCTGGGGACCACAGTTTTCACTGGTTCCTTTAAGTGTCCAGGTTAGTTTTTTGGTTTGGGCTTTCTACTTCCACAGGGCACTATAAATTTTAGTCCCTTTCATTTGTTCTATAGACATGGGATTGGTTTCTATTGGATACAACTTCCCTTCTGTAGTAGCTTTGTTGGTGCTTTCTGACCATTCGTCAGTGTCGATCTGTGTCATTTTCGTGGGAAAAGCAGCCCTGGTAAGCCTTGGCTTTTGTGGGAAACCTAAAACCTCTCCTTCCATACTCATGAGAGTACCCATATTCCAGTCCTTGGCCTCCAAGTTTTATATTGATTTATTAATGTTCTCTTGAGAAATTTGGCTTCAGCTCCTGCTATGAGGATCCTTTGTGTCTCTGGCACTGGGGAATTCCCTTACCTGCTTTCAAGCTTGGCTATGTATTAAAACTCTATTAAAACAGTTTGTTAGATTTTTTTCAACTAATAGTAATGCTTAAGGGTTGTTGTTGTTGTTAAGTGCCGTCGAGTCGGTTCCGACCCATAGCGACCCTGTACAGGGTTTCCAAGGGTGTAAATCCTTACGGGAGTAGAAAGCCTCATCTTTCTCCCGCGGAGCGGCTGGTAGTTTCGAACCGCTGACCTTAAGGTTCGCAGCCCGATTCGTAACCACTACGCTACCAGAGCTCCTTAATGCTTAAGGGTAAAGCTTCATATATCAATTCAGTCTAGTATGTTGCTACTGTTGTTGTTAAGTGCTGTTGAGTCAATTCTGACTCGTAGCGACCCTGTAAAGGGGTTCAAACCAACCTTGCAGTTCAGTGCTTATTATACAACCCCACATGAGGACTCCTCAGTCTAGTATATTGCTTTGTTGTTGTTGTTGTTGTTAAGTGCCGTCGAGTCGGTTTCGACCCATAGCGACCCTGAATAGCGTTTCCGAGGCTGTAAATCTTTACGGGAGCAGATCGCCTCATCTTTCTCCCGCGGAGCAGCTGGTAGTTTCGAACTGCTGACCTTCCGGTTCGCAGCCCGATTCGTAACCACTACGCTACCAGAGCGTAGAAATTGGAATTTTATCTTTTTCATCTCGAATGTTTTTAGCATGGCACCCAGACAAGGTATGTAAACATGGTGAACAATGGTTGAATATACGAATAAATGAATCATATACATCTTTGTTGACTCCCCAGTTTTGCTTTCCATAAGTTGATGTCCACAGTTATGAAACCTATGGTCATAGTAGGTCCTTGATCACGAACTAAAATTAACTAAGAAAGATGAGTGCAAAATTCAAGATCTTCCCAAATTGAAGGACACTGTCTCATCTAGTCATAATATTGACTTGCATATATGTCTGAGCAATGACAATGCTCCCAACCCCTAAGAATGCTACAGATCCCAAACCTGGCTTTTAGCATTTCACTTATAACATCTCATAGGACTATAGGACCATGTCTCTTGACACTGACAGGAACAGAGAGGGCGCTTTGAGAAGGTGGGTTATAGACTGCCGTCATTTAATTGAGACCTCCCATACTACATTGTGTGAACAATGTAGACTCACTTTTTAATAACAAGAATCAAAAGAATTCTATCTAGGATCATCTGGGATCATAATTCTTCAAATTAACATGCTCAGCATAGGAAAAGGAGCTCTGGTGGTATAGTGGATTTCCTAAGTTATAAATCTTTACAAAAGCACACTGCAACATCTTTCTCGTATGGATCAGCTGGGTTTGAACTGCCGACCTTTCAGTTAGAAACTGAGCTACTTAGTCATTGCATCACTAGGGCTTCTTTATAGCAACTAAAGTTGTCGTTGTTGTTAAGTGCTGTCGAGTCAATTCCGACTCTTAGTAACCCTATATAGAGTTTCTGAGGAGCAGTTGGTGACCTTGAACTGCCGACCTGCAGCTTAAATCAACTTTGCAGTCCAGTACATTAACCCACAGCACCACACCAGGACTCCTTAGCAACTAATGGGTGGTTGGTTGGTGGTGTGCCGCGGAGTCAATTCTGACTCATAGCAACCCTGCATAGGGTTTCCAAGGCTGTGAATCTTTACAGGTGCAGAAAGCCTCATCTTTCTCCCATGGAATGCCTGATAGTTTCAAACTGCTGATATTACGGCTAGCAGCCTGGCCTGTAACCACTATGTTACCAGAGCTCCTTTTACCAACTCGTGGTAGAGGAAATCAAATATCAAGAGGCCAAGAAATGAGTTGAGGATGTTGTTGTTGTTGTTGTCAGGTGCCATCGAGTCGGAACCGACTCATAGCGACTCCATGCACAGCAGAACGAAACAATGTTCGATCCTGGGCC
>NW_006408809.1:3384257-3389295 GCF_000296735.1 Chrysochloris asiatica | reverse complement strand
TGTCTAAAGAAGGTATTTGAAATAAACAAATCATTTGTCTTGCAGAAATCTATCATTCGTTCTCCAGCATCATTTCTATCACCAAGTCCAAATTTATGAGACTCTCTGAAATCCCCATTTCATAATCTCAGACTACACTTCATCATATTATCATCACAGCAAAATAATTTGTGTACTCATTTGTTAAATGTTTATTTCTTTCACTTTATGATAAATTTCATGAGGAAATGGATTCTGTATCTGTCTTACTGAACCTGCAGCCTACAGTGCCAGACATAGCTAATATTTGTTGAATAAGTCAACGGTCATGAATTCATCCTGTGTTGGGCAGTTTTGCACAATCCTTTTCTGAATCTGGATTGAATTTGCTACTGAATCTCTAAACTCGCTGACCATCCCATAGTGCCATGAAGACAGCCCCATCCCACATTGTTAATCATCTCTGTTGATGCAGCTTAGTCAGGGTGTCACGTTCTCCAGGTTAAAGCAAAGGAATTAAGTTCATTGCTTTGCTTTGTTTTCTGTTTTCATTTTGGTTAGGGGTTATAACTTCTAAACCAAAGAGGGAACATTCAAGATACAGAACAAAATGAATGAAGATACTGTAATATTTACAATTTACAATATCTCAACTCATCACTTACCGACTATCTCATTATCTGATTGCATTTATGGCAATAGTAAAAAAATTCTATCTGACTATTTTGCCCATTAATGATGCACATCTGGCAATAGCCAATACAAGGGATGAGGCTAGAGTAACACTCACTGTGTTGGTTGAGATTATGTATCAACTTGACTAGCCCATGATTCCCGGTGGTTTGGCAATTATGTATGATGTAATTTGGCAGATATGTAATTATGTAATTTGACAGTCTTACAATGATGTGGTCATCCACCATTTTTGCAAAATCCGGATGTTCACTTATGACCTGGTCTTTGGAACCTAACCATGTGGATAAGTGAGGAGTGAGTATAGTAACTCTCGAGCGCAAGGTGACCACAGAAAGGAAATCTGAAACTGTTTTTTTTCCTTCTTAACCAAACACCATTATGCCAACAAATCATCCTGTACCTTCACATTCTGACATGTAGAATGATAAATGCACCTTTTCTTTGTGGTTAGCCTAATATAAATAAGCAAGTACATGTCTGGTTTTTTGGAATTCTCTATCTAAAATTCACTGCTGAATATTTCACCACACACACCAATTGCCATCAACTCAGACTCACGGTGACCCCATGTGTGTCAAAGCAGAAGAGTGCGCCATAAAGTTTTCAATGACTGATTTCTCTGAAACAGATTACCAGGCTTCCTTCCGAGGCCCCTCTGTGCGATTTGAATCTTTAACCTTTCAGTTAGCAACTGATTGCATTAATGGCTTACACTGCCCAGGGATTCAATTACGTATTTATTGTGAAGTATTTGTCTCCTGGGCATCATTTCAGAAAATATCTTTGTGCAAGAAATGTTTGCTGTAGTAAATAAACATTTTTAATTTTAACTTTTATTTTTATTTTTTGGGGGAGGTTATCTTTATTTTTTTAAGGTTTTTATTGTGGATTCAGTAAAAGTTTACAGGGCAGATCATCAGTTTTACATTCAACAAATCTTACCCCTTGTTTCATTACAATGATTATAATACCTTTCAGGTACCAACAGTGAACAGTGTTTTTCTCTATTCACTGTAACTTTTTTTTTTTTTTTTTTAACACTCACTTTTTAAAATAAGCATATATAATCATTTACACCACCAACCACCAAAAGGCATATTCTGCAAGTCTGCCTCCTGGCTACCAGCTCTTAGTCCCTCTCTCCCCATGAATCTAGAGTCCTCAGCTGCTCCCTCTCTCCATGACCCCATCTCTGCCTCTATCTCTGGTGTCACTGCTTCTCTGGATAAGGTCCCACATTCCACTTGTGCTCTTTTCCCTTGATGGTCCTAGGGTCCTCTGTTTCTGGACTGTAAGATTAACTACTCCCCCATTTTTTTTTACAAAACCTCTACCTTTACAATTGTCATAGTCGCAATTAGTCATGATAAGAATTACTCACTATCGAATCATAAGAATCTTATCCCCATCTCTTTTAACTAGACCCATCTAGACAAGACGAAAACTATTCAGTGGGGACTCTAATTCCCTCCACCCCCACACACACTCTTAAACTAAACTCCCTCTTGAAACCTTGTAAGCCAGTCACTTTGTACCTTTATCACCCCCTCATTTTAGGTAGCCAATGTCTAAGTTGTCCATCCCTATCTACCCTGTATACAGAGGGGATAACATTGATACTTGATGTGAAGACTCCTTCCCTCTCTGTTGGTATTTAGAGTTACTACCTCCATAAGTATAGGTCAGGTTCATCAAATTGTAGCAAATTTACCCTTGTTTCCTTGATCCAAAAAAAATTTTTTTTTATCTTCCTCTAGTCTAGTTCTGATTATTAAGCCATCGAAGCTAGGTCAAATGGGTGCCATCTGCAAGTCTGGGTGTTCTTGTGCATCTTCCCTCCCTTCATATCAGCTGGATGCTTCACTCTCAGCTCTAGTCCTATGTGCCTATGTCCTAGTCCATGGGTGCTGGTGTCCCCAGGTAATTTGGACTTTTAAATTGTACTTTTTATTTTTTAACCATTTTATATTTATGATAAAGTTGCAAAGTATCAAGAGTTTCTATATATGCTTCATCCAGTCTCTTCTCATGTTAATATCTTATATAATGATGACACATTATAAATTTTTGATAGCAAAGGTGTAAGGTAATCCTCAAAAGCATACTTTTATTGACACTCAATATGGTGCTAGGATAAGTAACATTTGTAGTTTAGAGGACTAGCGTAATCATTCATTCCACATATAAGTTTGAAAAGCAGACTCTTGTTTAGGGTACCAGTAATAATGGTCAGTTCTGCCCCTAACTGGGAATACTTAACATTGTTAATGTATTTTACAATCCTAATTGGGAAAATCTCCAATATGTCATTTTAAAATATACTTATTGATTATCTACTAAGCACTATTCTATATATAAGGGGGCTTCAAAATTTTTGTGGAAAATGAAATTAAAAGGTAATGGAATTTTGCCATGAACTTTTCAGAGCTCCCTCATACATTGGTGATACAAGATTCTTATTATCTATCACTATAAATAGGAGTCCTGGTGTGGGTTAATGCACTGGACTGCAAGGTCACTTTGAATTGCGAGGTCGGTGGTTCAAGCTCTTCGGAAATCCTGTAGAAGGTCACAATGAGTCAGTACTGACTTAACAACAACAACATCACTCTAAAAGACAGATGTGAAAAAACCTATTATCATGAATCATAATATGATGTGTCAAAGAAATACGAAAGTGCTGCAGAGACAGCTGAGTGGCAATCAAGCCAAGCTGTTGTGAGGCCTTATCAACAGATAAAGCTGTGAGAGGAGACAGAGAAGCATCATCATAACCATGGAGAAAGTAAGGCAGTTTAGAGGGTACAGGTACAAGAGTGGAGGACATACATCTGGAAAAACTGGATGTCTGAGAATGTAAGGTACTAAATGCTATTCTAAGAAATCCAAACTTAATTTTCCATTTTGCTAAGTGCCTTCGAGTTGATTTTCCATAGACAACACTAAAAATTAATAATAATGAAAAGCAATAAACAGGAAACACACAAGTAGGCTTTGAGCAGGGCAACAACAGGTCAGCATTCTACACTTAAGTCCATGTTTCTCAAATCAAGTGGCTTTTTAAAAATCCCTTTACATATAAATTTACAGGTTCCCTGATTGGATTAGGATCACTAAGAGACTCTGATCCATCTTGTTCCAAGTTGTGGCAGCACCCCCGTGGTGGTAACAACAGTGGTGCCTACCAGGGTCCAGTGGTAGCAGAGCCATTGGTGAGCTCAGAACATACCAGTAGTGGCATTAGCAAAGACTCTCAACCAGATGACGTGAAACTAGTAGCAGGCCCAGTTGCCTGATCTCCTTTGGATCAAGACTGAATTTCTAAGCTAGGTTCTTTAGACTTCATGATAAATTCAAGTAGAGCTTCCAGGCATGCTCTGTCTGTGCATCCAACCGAGAGGATAAAACATGCCAATTATTCCTTTGTTCTTTGGGTTGTTGTTGTTGTTGGATGTTGTCAAGTCCATCCTGACTCATATTCACCCTATATAAGGTTTCTGAGAGCAACTGGTGGGTTTGAGCTGCTAGCCTTGTCATTACCAGTCCAGTGATTATCCTATGGTGTCACAGCAAGACTAATCGCACCATAGCTGAATCTACCCCTGGCCTTGAAATATGCTGGAAATCTTCAAGTCTTAGGTTGTGAAAGTGAGATTTACACCAAGTCCATCCCCTGTTGCACTGCTTCCCTATGTTGAGAGATTTATCTTGATATAGACTACCTTGCTTAAGGAGCTCTGGTAGTGTAGTGGTTATGAGTCAGGCTGCTAACCTCAAGGTCAGCAGTTCAAAACTATCAGTCGTTCAATGGGAGAAAGATGAGACTTTCTGCTCCCATAAAGATTTACAGCCTCAGAAACCCTATGTGGGGTC
Source organism: Chrysochloris asiatica (assembly GCF_000296735.1). NCBI lineage: Eukaryota > Metazoa > Chordata > Mammalia > Afrosoricida > Chrysochloridae > Chrysochloris > Chrysochloris asiatica. The sequence goes on along the minus strand of NW_006408809.1, from coordinate 3,384,747 downwards.
ACTGACTCCATGACACATAACTGCTATAGACTAATTTGCTTTGCCTATCAAGATTCCTTGTAATCTAATGCTTTGATATTCTAAAATCTTAATTCTTTAGCCTTCAATGTCTTCTTTGAATTTAATTTTTCAGATTTCATAAAAGCACAGCTTTTATGAGGCTGCCTAGTCATTTTGGGAAACAAGCAGCTGTCTACTACAGGTTTTAATTCTTTCTATTTGGCATCTTAGGCAATGTGTGTGTCTCTTTAAAATCTCCATTTGCCTTTTAGGAGAAAACGTATCTGTTGTTGACCTGGCTGCGGACCTTCACTTCAAGACAAGAATGTGTGATATATTCTTGGAGTTCAGAGTTTTTGTTTTGATTGTTTGTTTCACAGGGGATTTTTTTTCTCCTTGGTTGACTATTTGCAAGACCAGGACATGTAAGAGTATAAAATTTTTGTTTTGTTTTTTTAAATCAGCTATTTTTGTACTTTTTTTTTTTTTT
>NW_006408809.1:3379665-3382342 GCF_000296735.1 Chrysochloris asiatica | reverse complement strand
TAGGCATATAGCAGGTTGTTAATGAATCTTCCTCCAATACCACATTCTTCTTTATGTAATCCAGATTCTCCTATTATTTGCTCAGCATACAGACTGAATTAAGTATGGTAAAATAATACAACCCTGACACATACCTTTCCTGATTTTAAACCGTTCACTATTCCCTTGTTCTGTTTGAATGACTCACTGTTGGTCTATGTACAGGCTCCTCAGGAACACAATTAAATGCTCTGGAATACCCATTCTTCACAATGTTGTCCATAGCTTGTCATGATCCCCACAGTCAAAAGCCTTTGCATAGTCAATAAAGCACAAAGAAACATCTTTCTGTTATTCTCTGCTTTCAGCTAAGATCCATTGGACATCAGAAATGATATCTATAGTTCTGTGTCCTCTTCTAAGTCTAGCTTGACTTTCTGGCAGTTCTGTGTTGATGTGCGGTCGGAACTGTTTTTGAATAATCTTCAGAAAAATTTTACTTGCATGTGGTATTAATAATACTGTTCAATGATATCCATATTCCTTTGGGTCACCTCTCTTTGGAATTGGCACAAATATGGATCTTGGCATGGATGTGTGAGTGCTTCTAGTGTAGCATCTAGTGTTTGTTGAAAGATTTCAATTTGTAGTCTGTCAATTCCTGGAACTTGTTTATTCCCAAAGCCTTAGGTGTAACTTGGATTTCTTCTTCAATACCTTCAGTTCATGATCATATGCTACCCCTTCAAATGGTTGAAAATCGACCATTTATTTTTGTTAATGTGACTCTGTGTAATACCTGCCATCTTTTTTGAAATTTATCAGGCAACCTTGAAAGCAAGAAGCTGAAAGACGATATTAAAATCATACTCATATTAGGCTACATTTTTTTTTTTTTTCCTTCTCTCTCTGAAATTGTGATAACATTTATTTCAAGAGTAGAACAAATTGGAGCGGGAGTCTGTTGGTCCCCTGGACTGAAGGATGTGTCAGGCTAACAGTAATTACTCTCCCCAACCTCCTTCCAGTCCCAGCCTAGGCATCTGCAGCAGCCAGGAGCCAGCCTGGTCCACCCAGAGGGATAGGAAGCAAAGGTAAGGCTGCGGAACTGAGTGGGGTGAGTTGGGGGCAGTGACTGGCCATCAGCCTGAAGCCCACACAGCTCTGCCAGTTGATCTTAGTGCGTGTTTCAAGGCAAAGACCCAATGTGCCAGCCCCAGAGACCCCTAACTGGTTTACCTCTCTAATTCCTCACTCCTTTCAGGATTCTCAATGTGAAACAGATGCTGACTGGGATTGGTTACATAAATGTGTATATAGTGCACACACACCGATACAGAGAGAGAAGAGTATTGTTTTGCCCTTACTTAGTTAGTAAGTTATTTAGTTAGTAAGAGTGCTTGACAAGCAAGAACCATTGGCCCCACTTTGCAGAAGGGGAAAATCGAAGCACAGGAGGTTTAAATGACTTGTTCCTGGGCATGCTCAGAGTGCCGACTCCCAGGTATAAAGAAGAAATCCTCTTTTTGGCTTTCAGTTTGTGGACCCTCACATGGCCCAGGGTCAGAAACAGGAAAAAAGCTGAACATGGTGTGAGGAGCCAAAGTTAAAGACTCCAGCACCTCCAGTCAGGACACTAGTCCCAAACAGCAAGGTCTGGAGGTGAAAATTCAAGATTTCCAAAAGGAATTCCTGGGCAAGACCAGGAATTTTTGTGTTTGGAGTCAACTTTTTCATTTACTTCACTTGGCTTGTAATCCCAAGACAGCACAGGAGAAAGCTGAAGTTGCTCACAGCTCCCACATTCAACGAGACTCCAGGCATAGTCACTGACAGCTTGTAGAAGCCCCCAGTATGAAATGCCTCTTCACTCACCTCCAGGCCATCTCTGAGAAGGTGGGACTTCTGTGTCCCTCTCCAGGTGCCATCAAATGCAACTACAGACCAGGAGACAGGAGTCCAGGAACATAAAAAATGATCCAGCTTTGTTTTCCTTGAAAAACCCCTGATTAAAACAGATTTTTAAAACTGAAAGGATATAAAATGTTGAGGACTGAAAGGGACATTTTGGTCTGGGAAGCCAGAAGGGCGATGTGGTCTCTGTGGCTGTGTTTGAGGGGAATGTTGGCCAAGGAGCCTCTGGTCAGATGGCAGATTTGTCCACTTTCTGTCATGTGACTGCAGGAAAAGCTTGGCTCTCACAACATATGGCAGCATGGCCTCTTGGGTCCCATTGCCTCTCCACCTGCCTGACCCCTTACCCATTAGTTGTGCACACGCCACACTCCCTGTGGCATTAGAGCTGCCCTTCTTCACACCACTGTTGCCACCTCTTAGGGACCTTCACCCAGAGGCTGGCACTGAAAACAGAGCCTGGAACCTTCCATCTTCTTTTGACGCTTTCTGCATCATTCAATATTTTGCCCATTATTGTGGCTGTTATGTGCCATTGAGTCGATTCTGACTCATAGTGACCCTGTGTAGGTTTTCTGAGGAGCAGTTGGTGAGTTTGAATTGCCGATTTTGTGGTTCAAAGTTCATTGTTGCACAGGAGTCCATTTTGCCCATTGTTGTTGTTGTTGTCAGGTGCCATCGAAATGGCACCAACTCATAGCAGCAACCTTATGCACAGCAGAATGAAACAATGTCTGATCCTGGGCCAACCTCACTACCGGTGCCACACTTGAGTCCATCAATG
>NW_006408809.1:3366248-3379331 GCF_000296735.1 Chrysochloris asiatica | reverse complement strand
TTCTAACTCCAGGTCTTTACACATTTCATCATAATACTTGACTTTGTCTTTTTGAGATGCCCTTTGAACTTTTCCATTCAGCTCATTGACTTCTTCATTTCTTCCATTTGCTTTTGCATATGTACAATTTGCTAAATTGAGCAAATTTCAGAGTCCCTTCTGGTATTCATTTTGGTCCTTTATTTCCTGTCTTTTAAATGATATTTTGATGTCTTCCTGAATGATACTCTTGATGTTATCCCTCAACTCTTCTGATCTTTGGTCCTCAGTGTCTAATGTATCAAATATGTTCTTGAGATGCTCTCTAAATTCAGATGGGATATGTTCAAGGCCATAATTTGGTTCTGTGGACTTGTTTTAATTTTTTCCAGCTTTAGCTTGAACTTGCATATGAGCAATCAATGGTCCATTCACAGTTGGCCTCTGGTCTTATTTTAACTGATGATATTGAAAATTTCTACTGTCTCTTCTCACAGATATGTCAATTTGATTCCTGTGTTTCATTTGGTGTGGTCTATGTGTTGTCACCTTTTATGTTGTTTAGAAAATGTATTTGCAATGAATAAATCATTGGTCTTGTACAATTCTATCATGGGACATCCACCATCATTTCTTATACACAGGCGATATTTTCCAACTACTGATCCTTCCTCTTTTATTTTCAACCTTCACATTTCAATCACCAATAGCAATCAATACATCTTCATTGCAGCTTTGATCAATTTCAGACTGAAGAAGCTGGTAGAATTCTTCAGCTTCACCATCACTTACTTTAGTAGTTGGTACATAAATCTGAGTAATTGTTCTTTTTGATGGTGAATGTGACACTATTCCTTTTTAATCTGTCATTCCTGGCATAGTAAGCCATATGATTGTGGGATTCAAACTGGACAACAACAGTGCATTTTGACTCACTAATATCTAGGATATGGATCTTTAGGTGTTTTCTTTTACTTTTGACAACTTTCAGTTTTCCTAGATGTATACTTTGTATATTCCATGTTTCGATTATTAATGGATATTTACAACTGTTTCTCCTCATTTTAAGTTGTGCCCCATCAACAAATGAAGGTCCCAAATGCTTTATACCATTCATGCCATCATGGTCAACTCTCCTTTAGATGAGGCAGTTTCTCCCTGTCCTATTTTGAGTGCCTTCCAACCTGAGGGGCTAATCTTCCAACATGATATCTGACAATATTCTGGTGCTATTCATAATGTTTTCATCTTCTGACACTATGTATGACAAATTTCCACTGCTATTTATAAGATTTTCAGTGGCTACCATTTAGAAGTAGTCTGCCACTCCTGCTTAATCTTCGTCTGGAAGCACCACTGAAACCTGTCCACCATGGGTGACCCTGCTGGTATTGAAAATACCAGTGGCATAGCTTCCAGCATCACAGAAACAAACAAACCACCACAGTATGACAAACTGACAGACTAGTAATAGACACACAGACCTCCAATACCTATTACCTAGGTGAATGTATGTGGTTGTGTGTATGTGTATAGGTTTATTTAAAAATAAATAAAATGAATTTAAAAACAGGCAAATCTAAACTAACCATTGTTTAATTTGGTAAAAATGTCATTATTGACAGCTGATAGATAGTAATTCCTGAAGGTACTAGGAATTATCTGATACCCACTTGATGCATGGAGTGGATGGTGTGCACATTTGAAAGAAAGTGATCCAACACTATGCAGAAATTATCAAGCAATACCATAAATATTATACACAAGTAAAATTTTGCTGATGACAATTTAGAAATGGTTACAGCACTACAGTACCAAGGAACTTCCAGAAATTCCAGATAGATTCAGAAAAGGATATGGAATGAAGATATCCTTGGATGGATCTTGGTTGAAAGCAGAGAGTACCAGAAAGATGTCTGCTTGTGTTTCATAACAAATTATGAAGGATGGACATTCCAAAACAATTGTGTTGATACTGAACCTGCACATATTTGTTGATGTCATTCGAACAGAACAAGAGGTTATTGCATAGTTTACAACCACCACATATTTGTTGATGTCATTCAAACAGAACAAGAGGATATTGCATAGTTTACAATCAGAAGAGGTGTGTGTCAATGCTGTACATTTTCACCATACTTATTCAATCTGTGTACTGAGCAAACAATCCAAGAAGGGAGACTAGATGAAGAAGAAGGGGCTTGCTGAAACAGAAGAAAACTTGAAGCATTTATTATTGAAGACTCAAGACTGCAGCCTTCAATATGAGGAGGCTTCAAAAAGTTCGTGGATAAATTGGATTAAAAGATAATGAAATCTTTCTATGATCTTTTTTAAATCCCCTCATAGACCTCGATGTGAAGAAAACAAAAATCTTCACAACTGGACCTATGGACAACATCACAATAAACAAAGATAAGACTGAAGTTGTCAAGAATTTCATTTTGCTTGGATCCATAATCAATGTCTGTGGAAACTGCAGTCAGTAAATGAAATAACATATTGCTGCAAAAGAACTCTTTAAAATATTAAAAAATAAAGATGTCAATTTGAGGACTAAGATGTGCCTGATCCAAGCTATAGTATTTTCAGTTGTTTCTTATGCATGCAAAAGCTGGACAATGAATAAGGAAGACTGAAAAATAATTAATGTTGTTAAATTATGTTACTGGAGAAGACTATTGAATACGGCATGGATTGCTAGAAGAATGGACAAATCTGTCTTGGAAGAAGTAAAGTCTTAATGGTCTACAATACGAAGCTTGGAGAGACTTCACCTCATGTACTTTGGAATGTTATCAAGTGGAATCATGCTTGGTAAAGTGAGGCTTCATCAAAGGGGAGGAAGACTCTTGAACAGATGGATTGACACAGTAGCTGGGACAATGGGTTCAAACAGCAATGTTTGTGAGGCTGGCTCAGAACTGGGTGGGCAGTGTTTTGTTCTTTTGTCACTATCAGTAACTATGGGGTTTAACCGACTTAATGCAGTGCCTCTGTAGGATAATCACTGGACTGTGAACCACAAGGTGAGCAGTTAGAGCCCATCAGGTGCTATGTGGAAGGGAGATGAAGTTTTCTGCTCCCTCAGAAACCCTATACAGGGTCACTGTGAGTTAGAACAGACTTGATGTTTCTTAAAAACATACCAATAACAACAGACTTTAACCAATAAAATAATATTGTTCATTAGTCTTGGCTCTGGATGTTACAATTTAGCTATTTGGTGGTGGTGGCTGTGTGCCATGGAGTCGGTTCCAACTCATAGCGACCCTGTACGGGGTTTCCGAGGCTGTAAATCTTTATAGGAGCAGAACGCCTCATCTTTCTCCTGCGGAAAAGCTGGTAGTTTCGAACTGCTGACCTTGCGGTTCACAGTCCAATTTGTAACTGCTTCACTACCAGAGCTCCTTAATTTAGCTACTTGGTGGTTATGTGCCGTGGAGTCGGTTCCGACCCATAGCGACCCTCTACAGGATTTCCGAGGCTGTAAATCTTTGCGGGAACAGAAAGCCTCATCTTTCTCCCGTGGAACAGCTGGTAGTTTCGAACTGCTGACCTTGCGGTTCACAGCCAGATTCATAACCACTAAGCTACCAGAGCTCGTTAATTTAGTTGTTTAGTTGCTGCCAAAAGAACCAACCGATCTGTGTTGGAAGAAGTGCAGTCAGAGTGCTTCTTGGAGGCCAGGATGGTGAAACTTCATTTCTCATACTTCGGACAAATTGTCAGGAGGGACCAGTTGTTGGAGAAGGATATCATGTTTGCTAGGGTGGAGGGTCAGAGAAAAAGAGGAAGACCCCCAGCGAGATGGATTGGCCAAGTGGCAGCATCAATAGGCTCAAGCGTGGCAATGATAGTGAGGTCGGCCCAGGATCTGGCAGTTTCATTCTGCTGTGTTTAAGGTTGCTATGAGTCAGTACCGACTCGATGGCACCTAACAACAACAACAACATATATTTAAAATTTAAGAAAAATCTTTTGTCTATACCCAAAACAAGATACTTGCCGTTTGATGCTTTTATTAGAATTAAATGCTGAGATGTTCCGACTTCCTAAAGCACTCTTTCTTTTGCCTGCACTCATCCTTCCAATCTAAATGTATTGTTGTTAGGTGCCATCCAGTCGGTTCTGACTCATAGTGACCTTATGCACAACAGAATGAAGTATCACCCAGTCCTGAGCCAGCCGCACAAACACCGCCAGTTTAGAGCCATTGCTTCAAGCACTGTGTCAATCCTGCTCGTTGAGAGTACATTCCATTTTCTGATTGCTAATGGCTGTTTCAGCTGTTTCTCCTCATTTTGAGCTGTGCCCCATCAGCAAATGAAGGTTCCGAAAGCTTTACTCCATTCACATCATCACAGTCAACTCTACTTTAAGGATGCAGCTCTTCCCTAGTCACATTGTTTGAGTCCCTTCCAACCTGAGGGGCTCATCTTCTAGCACTATATCTGACCATATTCTGGCTGTATTTATCATACTTCCATATTCAATATTCTGCCTCTATCTGGCAGTGTTCCACTGCTTTTCATAAGGTTTTCAATGGCTACAATTTCAGAAGTTGTCCACCTCTCCTTCCTCCTAGTCTGTCTTAGTCTGGAAGCGCAACTGAAACCTGTCCACCATGGGTAATCCTGCTGGTGTTTTAACTACTGGTGTCATAGTTTCCAGTATCACAGCAACAACACACAAGCCACTCCAGTACGATGAGCTGACAGATGAGTGGTGGACTCTCAATGTAGACATCATTTTTTCCAGGAAGCCCTTTTTAGTCCCTTTTCTCTATTGCCACAATATTAGTGGCTAATATTTTTTAGTGCATACTGTAGCAGACATTGTTCTAAGTGGCCCCTAACTCATTTACTCCTTACAACCCTATCAGAAATAGATTATCATTATCTTCAATTTGCAGACAGAGAAACTGAGGCAAGGTCATGTAAGTAGTTAGTGATGGGGCAGATGGGATCTGGCGCTCACCTGGTTAACTACTATGCTAAACTACTTCCTAAGGAGCTCTGGTAGCATAATGGTTACAAATAGGGCTGCTAACCTCAAGGTCGGCAGTTCAAAACTACCTGCCGATCCACGGGAGAAAGATGAGGCTTTCTGCTCCCATAAAGATTTACAGCTTTGGAAACCCTGTGCAGGTTCACTATGAGTCAGAACTGACTCCACGGTACTTAACAACAGCAACAACAACAACAACAACAAACTACTTCCTGTTGCAAATGGTACTTATATCTAGACCATTCATAGTATAATAGATTGTTGTTGTTAAGTGCCTTAGATTCAGTTCCAACTTACTGTGACCCTATATAGGGTTTCTGAAGAGCAACTGGTGAATTTGAACTGCCAACTTTGCAGTTCAAACCAAACTTGAGGTCGACTGCTTATCCTATAACAGCACACCAATGTATAGAAGGCATTCAACAAACACTATAATGATTAATTAGTTAGTTAATTGATCTCTGTGTCTCTGTGTGTAGGGCAGGCATCCTGAGCCATTCATTCTTTTTAGAACAACTGTACAGGAAAGATTTGTTACCTAGCTTTTGTTTTATCCCTATAAAATGCTCACATAAAATTGTGTGTTAATGCCCCAAATCTAGCTAAGAATTGTTGATGCACCAGAATTTATTATCCTTGCTGCTCTTGGGAGTTCAAGTCTCCATGTGATGAAGAATCTGACAGCACGATTTCTGCAAAAGCCATTAATGGTATCCACTTCAGCAATTATATTTATCATTTTCCCACCTGGGATTTCAAGCCCTATCCTTTGCACACATGGATGTGCAGTAACTTACAAGTTTGATTCAATGTCTGACGCCACAGTTTCTGCAAAAACCATTAGTGGTGTCTGCTTCAGCAATGAGGTACAGGAATCAGCTCTTGGAAGAAATCAAAGAAAAGAGGAAGGTGGCTATGTAGATGAGTTGTGGGAAGATGGTCTAATAGACAGGAAGGAAATAGCTCTAAGGAGGAAAGAATGAAAGAGACAGATTGGATTTGATTAGATGAATTAAAGTGATATAATACAAAAGTGAAGAGAGTGAAAAAACTAAAATTCTGGAGTATGCTGTTCATCTGACAAGCACTGTATTTTAGATAATGATTCATTTCACTATTACAAAATCCAGAGGTAAATATTTCAGTTTACAGATGAGAAAACTGAAGGTAAGAGAGGTAAAGTAGTTGCCCAAGATTATCCAGAAAATGGCCTGCTGATATTCAAAGTTCATGATCTTTTTACTGCTCAAAGTTCTTACAGTACAGATTTAAAGCATCAACATCTAATATGGAAAATAGGTTATCACCCACTCATTCATTAGTTTTATCTTCATTAATTCCATTCATTTATACACAAACAGTGCCTACACTGTACTAAGAATGATACTAAGTACTAGGATATTCCAGTGAAGAAGGCACATCTATAGTCTCAAAGGTCGCATTGTTGTTGTTGTTAAGTGCTATTGAGTTGGTTCTGACCCAAAGCAACCCTGTATAAGGTTCTGAGGAGCAGCTGATGAGTTTGAACCACTGACTTTGTGGGCCAACCAACCTTGTGGTCAAGTACTTATCCTACAGTGCCACACCAAGTGTAATTAAAGAAGCTATAAGGAACTCTGGTAGCATAGTGGTTACGAATCGGCCAGCAAACCGCAAGGTCAGCAGTTTGAAACTACCAGCTGTTCCGTGGGAGAAAGATGAGGCTTTCTGCTCCCGTAAAGATTTATAGTCTCGGAAACCCTGTACAGGGTCGTTATGAGTCAGAACTGACTCCACGGCACATAACAACAACAGCAACATAGAAGTACAAGAGCATCTACACCAGCCTTGGTGGGAGTGGAAAATTAGGCCTCAAGGAACCTTGAGAGACATAGAAATCAGTATTCCAGGAAGAGGGAGGTAAGATGGTGACAAGAGATAAGACATAGCAGATAAATAAGGGGCCAAATGTGTAAAGCTTTATATAATGGAGAAATGATTTTGAACTTTATCTTAAGAGCCACGGGAGCCAATGAAGTGACATTATCAGATTCGACTCTTAGAAGGATCTCCTGTCTTAGATGTAAAGGATGAATCAGAGAAGGTAAGAATGGAAACAAGAGTGATAGCTTGAACTAACTTAGTGGCACTGAAGAAGGGGGAAAGATATAGGTAGAGTCAAATGTGTATCCACATTAAGAAGTCTGAATCAATAGATTTAGTACAAAATAAGGGAGAGGAATGAGTTGTTTATGATGCTGTGGTTTCTAATTTGGCTCACTTAAGGGTGAAAGGTAATTCACTGGATCAGGAAATGCAGGAGAATGAGTAGGTTTGGGGCAGATTATGTTGACAGCAATTTCAGTACATCCAAATGGAAAGAATCAACAGGCAGTTGATTGTATGGACATTGACCTCAGAAACAATTCCTGAGTTATCAACCTGTAGATCATTGTTCCCAAATTTGGTTGTGAATTAAAATTGCCTGTGGGAATTTTTGAAAATAAAAGTGTCTGACCACATCCAAAACCAGCTAAATAAAAAATTTCAGAACATTCTTATGCTTTCAAAGACCTTCAAAGAAATTTTGATGCTCTACCAAGATTGGAAGGAGTCCTGGTGTGCCACTGTGGGTTAATGAGCCAGACTGCAAAGCCATTTGAACTGCAAGGTCGGCAGTTCAAGCTCACCAGCTGTTCCTTGGAAACCCTATACAGGGTCGCTATGGGTGGAACCGACTCAACGGCACTTCACAACAACAACCAAGATTGGAACATAATAGACACTTGTTGTTGTTGTTATGTGCCATTGAGTCAGTTCCAACCCATAGCGACCCTGTATAGGGTTTCCGAGGGTGTAAATCTTTACGGGAGTAGAAAGCCTCATCTTTCTCCCCGAGCAGCTGGTAGTTTCGAACCGCTGACCTTAAGGTTTGCAGCCCGATTCGTAACCACTACGCTACCATAGCTCCTAATGATCGAAAACAAGTAGAGTTGTAGGATGACATCAAGAACATCATACAGGAACAAAGCAAAATGTCATTAAGATGACAAAAAAGAAGGAAAAGATCAAAGAAAGTTAGAAGAGACTCTGAAACTTGCTCTCCAGCATAGAGATGCTAAGGCAAAGTAAAGAAATGAGGAAGTAAAAGAACTGAACAGAAAATCTCAAAGGGCAGATTGAGAAGACAAAGTCAAATATTATAATGAAATGTGCAAATACCTGGAGTGAGAAACCCAAAAGGTAAGTTCATGCTCAGCATTTCTCAAAATGAGGAAACTGAGGGAAAAAATCAAGCCTCAACTTGAAACATTGAAAGATTCTATCGGCAAAATGGAGTCCTGGTGTGGCACTGTGGGTTAATGTGCTGGAATCAAAGTCAGTTTGAGCAGCAAGGTTGGCAGTTTAAGCTCACCAGCTGCCCCTCAGAAGCCCTATACAGGGTTGTTATGGGTCAGGACCAGCTTGATGGCACTTAACCACAACAACAACAACAACATGGGCAAAATATTGAATGATAAAGAAAACATCAAAAGAAGATGGAAGGAATCACAGTCACTGTATCAAAGAGAAATAGCCAATGTTCAACCATTTCAAGAGGTAGAATTTGATCAAAAGCCAATGGTACAAAAGGAAGAAGTCCAGGGTGCACTGAAGACATTGACAAAGAACAAGCCTCCTGGAATTGATGGAGTACAAATTGAAATTGTTCCTCAAATTGATGCAGCACTGGAGACACCCTCTCATCTCTGCCAAGAAATTTGGAAGAAAGCTACCTGGCCAACTGGAAAAGATTCATATTTGTGCCCATTTCAAAGAGAGGTGACCCACCAGAATGCAGAGATCATCAAACAATATCATTAATATCACATGCAAGTAAAATTTTGCTAAAGATAATTTTAAAACGACAGCAATAGTATGTTGACACGGAACTACCAGAGGTTCAAGCCAGATTAAGACAAGGAGGTCAATTGAGGGATATCATTGTTAAAGTCAGATGGATCTGCCTGAAAGCAGAAAATACCAAAAAGATGCTTACCTGTGTATTATTGATTATGCGAAGGCTTTCAATTGTGTGGCTCATGATAAGCTATGGACAACATTGCAGAGAATGAGTATTTTGGAACACTTAATTGTACTCATGAGGAACCTGTACATAGACCAAGAGTTAGCTGTTCAAACAGAACAAGGGAAGACTGAATGGTTTAAAGTTAGGAAAGATGTGTGCCAGGGTTGGATTATTTCATCATATTTATTCAATCTGTATGCTGAGCAAATAATTGGAGAAGCTGGATTATATAAATAAGAATTTAGGATCAGGTTTGGATGAATACTCATTAAGAACCTGTAATTTGTAGATACAACCTTGCTTGCTGAAATCAAAGACTTTGGTATGGGTTGCAGCTCAATGTAAAGGAAACAAAATTCCTCATCATTGGACCAATAAATAACATCCATGTAAATGGAGAAAAGATTGGAGTTTTCAAAGACTTCATTTTGCTCAGATCAACCATCAACACTCACTGAAGTAGCAGTCAAGAAATCCATCGACATATTGCATTAGACAAATCTGCTGCACAAGATCTCTTGGTGTGACGAAGAGCAAAGAAGTCTGTTTGGGGACTAAAATGGGCCTGACCAAAGCCATGGCATTTTCAATAGCCTCATATGCATGTGAAAGATGGACAATGAGTAAAGAAGACTGTAGACAAATTTATGCCTTTGAGTTATGGTATTGGAAGCTAATATTAAAAGTAACATAGACTTCCAGAAGAAGAAACAAATCTGTGTTTAAAGAAGTACAGCCAGAATGCTCCTTAGAATTCAAGATGGCCATACTTCATCTCTCATACTTCAGACGTATTAACAGGAGACATCAGTCCCTGGAGAAGGACATCGTGCTTGGTAAAGTGAAGGAGTGAAAGAGAGGAAGACCCTCAACAAGATGGATTGGCACAGTGGCAGCAGCAATGGGCTCAAGCATAGCAACGATTGTGAGTTCGGTGCAGGACTAAGCAGTGTTTTGTTCTGTTGTGCATAAGCTTGCTATGAGTTGGTACCGACTTGATGGTGCCTAACAACAACAACAACAACGAAGTTGGAACACATTGATATGTGTGGTGGCCATTAGCGTGCCCTATTTAGAATGCCTTCAAGAGAACCTGCTACAGAAAGCATAGTTGAGTGACAGCTAGATCCTTTCTTTGGATCCTGCACTGTGTTCACATCAATGCCAAACTTCCAGCGAAGCTATGTTGCTGTTGTTGTTAAGTGTTGTAGAGTTGGTTCTGACTCATATCAACCATGTATAGGGTTTCCAAGGAATGGCTGATGAGTTTGAATCACCAACCTTGCAGTTCAAACAGACTTTTCAGTTGAGTATTTTTCCTTTGGTGCCATACCAGGAAGCTATATGAGTATTTAACAGTAAACTTTGGCTCCTGGACAGTCTGAGAATCTAGGCAGTTTTCTCTCCTCCTTTCTCTTGTTTTGCATGTGTCACAGTGGTCTGAATACTTCCCCAATCTAGTCCTGCTTCTTCCCCTTTATCCTTCACAGATGTTTCCCCCAATAAATATCTGGCCCATCTAATCACACCTTAGTAGATACTTCTTGAAAAACCAGAACTGACACACTATGGATGATAATTGAAGCCATACAAGTGATAGAGTTCACCAAGGTGAGAAAATAAGAGGGCCAAATAGAACCCTGAAGATCACCTACATTCACAGGACGCCCAAGGAAATACACTGAGAAGGTCAAAGAAGGAGGATGGGACTCTTCTTTCACACAGAAGCCAGGAAAGAAAGCATCAAAAGGGGGTTGGTTGTTAAAATGTGGGTGTGAGTTGCTGTCAAGTCGGCTTCAACTTAAGAAGATTCCATGTATGCAGTGTAGAACTGCAAATCATAGTCTCCAAGGCTGTGACTTCTTGGAAACAGATCACCAGTAGCCCTTTCTTCTGAAGCCTCTGTTGTTGATAGGTGCTGATGAGTCCGTTCTGACACATAGCGATTCTGTATAGGGTTTCTGAGGAGCGGGTGGTAAGCTTGAACCACCAACCTTGTGGTTCAAATCAATCTTGCAGTTCAGTGCATTAACCTGCAACACCACACCAAGACTCCAAAGACCCTGCTGTTGTTGTTAGGTGCCATCTAGTTGGTACTGGCTCATAGCGACTCTATGCACAGCAGAATGAAACACTGCCCAATCCTGGGCCAACCTCACTACTGTTGCCATGTTTGAGTCCATTGATGCTGCCACTTGGCCAATCCATCTCGTTGGGGATCTTCCTCTTTTTCTCTGACCCTCCACCTTACCCAACATGATATCCTTCTCCAGTGACTGTTCCCTCCTGACAGTATATCTGAAATATGAGAGACAAAGTTTGGCCAACTTGGCCTCCAAGGAGCACTCTGGCTGCACTTTTTCCAAAACAGATCTATTGGTTCTTTTGGCAGCCCGTGATAATTTCAATATTCTCCTCCAACACCATAACTCAAAAACATCAATTCTATGGTCTTCCTTATTCACTGTCCAGCTTTCACATGCATATGAGGTTATTGAAAACACCATGGCTTGGGTCAGGTGCACCTTACTCCCCAAGCTGACATCTTTGCTCTTCAACACTTTAAAAAGTTCTTGTGCAGCAAATTTGCCTAATGCAATACATCATTTGATTTCTTGACTGCTGCTTCCATAAGTGTTGATAATTGATCCAAGAAGAATGAAGTCCTTGACAACGTCAATCATTTCTCTGTTGATAAGAATTGTTTATTGGTATATTGGTTGTTTATTGGTCCAGTGGTCAGGATTTTTGTTTTCTTGACATTGAGATGTAATCCATACTGAAGGCTGTGTTCTTTGATCTTCATCATTAAATGTTTTAAGTCCTCTTCACTTTCAGCAAGCAAGGTTGTATCATCTGCATATTGCAGGATGTTAATGAGACTTCCTTCAATCCTGATGCCATGTTTTTCTTCACAGAACCCAGCGTCTTGGATTATTTGCTCAGCATACAGGTATCATAATGGTTATGAATTGGGCTGCGAACTGAAGGTCAGCTGTTTGAAACTACTAGCTGCTCTGTGGGAGAAAGATGAGGCTTTCTGCTCCCATAAAGATTTACAGCCTCGGAAACCTTGTTCTGGGTCGCTATGGGTTGGAACCAACTTGACAGCACTTAACAATAGCAACAGCAATACAGATTGAATAAATATGGTGAAAGAATAAAACTTTGTCACACACCTTTTTAAATTTTAAACCATTCAGTGTTACCATGTTCTGTTTGAACAACTGCCTCTTGGTCCAGGTACAGATTCCTTATGAGTACAATTAAGTGTTCAGGAATAGTTATACTTTGCAATGTTGTCAAAAGCTTGTCATGATCCACAGAATTGAAAGCCTTTGCATAGTCAATAAAACACAGGTAAACATCTTTCTGATATTCTCTGCTTTCAGCCAAGATCCATCAGACATCAGCAATGATATCCCTCATTCCACGGCCTCTTCTTAATCTGACTTGAACCTCTGGAAGTTCTCTGTCAATGTATGATTGTAGCCCATTCTGTATTACCTTTAGCAAAACTTTACTCACATAGCATATCAAAGAGAGTGTCTGATGATTTCTGCATTCTGTTGGGTCACCTCTCTTTGGAATGGGCACAAATGTGGATCTCTTCCAATCAGTCAGCCAGGTAGTTGCCTTCCAAATTTCTTGGCAGAGATGAGTGAGTGCCTCCTGTGCTGCCTCACTTTCTTGAAAGATTTCAATTTTTATTCCATCAATTTCTGGTGCCTTGTTCTTTGCCAATTCTTTCAAGGCACCTTGGACTTCCTCCTTCAGTATCATTGGCTGTTGATCATATGCTACCTCTTGAAACGGTTGAACATTAACCATTTCCTTTAGGTACAGTGACTGTGTATTGCTTCCATCTTCTCTTGATGCTTTCTGCATCATGCAATAATTTGACTGGAGAATCTTCCAATAACAAAAGTCGAGACTTGAATTTTTTGTTCAGTTATCCCAGCTTGAGAAATGCTGAGTGTGTTCTTCCTTTTTAGTTTTCTGATTCCAGATCTTTGCACAGTTGTTGTAATATTTGGCTTTATCTT
>NW_006408809.1:3364636-3366021 GCF_000296735.1 Chrysochloris asiatica | reverse complement strand
ACAACATTAAACATGATATCTCTCTCCAGTGGCTGGTCCCTTCTGACAATATGTCCGAAGTATGAGAGACGAAGTCTGGCTATCCTGGCCTCCAAGGAGCACTCTGGCTATACTTATAAATTATATATTTTAATAATTATGGGATATTAGGAATAAAATTCTTTTTTGGGGGTTCAGGGTTAGTGGAGGGGGCTGACTGGACTGAGAGTAATGGAAGGGTAGGTTAGTGATGGAGGTTGTGCCCTGCTCCCAGCTCTTGGATGTGCACTTGTATGGGCCCTGGGGTGCATTTCAGTATTGACATCCCACCTAGCCATGGTATGTATGTCACATGGAGAAGTCAACTGCTTGTGTCACCATCCACTCCACTCCAAACACACTCAGATTCATGGCTTCTCCATTGATGCCTCCTTCTACTTGGGGACCCCGTCCCAGACTCCTGCATTGTGCAGTTTTTCAGATTCTTCCTTTTTCCGGACCTTGACCGTCTAAGAGCACTGCTCTGTTTTCTGTCGAGTGTCCTTGGTTGAGTCTGCCCAGTGTTTTTGCTCCTGATGAGACTGGGGCCAGAGGGTTTTGGGAGGAAGACCACAGAGGAGATGCCCTTGCATCACATTGTATCACTGGTGTGGCCACCTTGGCTGCTTGACTAGTTAAGATCATGTCTGGCATGCTATCCCTATGAAGTCACCTCCCCCTTTTCCTGGTCTTTGGCAGGAGTCACTGAGCCCTGCCCCAGCTTGAGTGATGTGAGTTAAGCCCCACCTCCGACCTGGGGAAGAAGCATCTTCTATGCTATTTGGAATTTGTCTGTAAGGAGGAATGTTTGCCCCTGTTGATTTATTTGATCTTGTTCCTCCCCCCGCCCCCCAATTGATTTAACTGGTTTATTATGTCAGTGTGGACTAAGGTTATCCATTGATACTTTGGGTCATAACCCAACACCACATCATTTACCGCGATGCTCTTGTTGTGCCTGCATTGGCTGATGGGGGCTCCTGTGTCCCTTTGGCAGTTCCCTCTTCTTATCTCTCTCTTTCTGTTTGTTGCTGTTTTTTTTTTTCTTAACTTAGACAAATTCTTTAATAAAAAAGTACTTACATACATTATTTGGTTGGGCTCTCATTAGCTAGTTTCTTTTTTTTAATTTTTTACTGTGAATTAAGTGAAGTTTCATACAGCAGATCATCAGTTTTACATTCAACAAATCACACATTTGCTTCATTACAATGATGGCAATCCCTTCCATGTACCAACAGTTAACAGTATTTACCTCTATTTACTTTAATTCTTGCATTCTCCCCGTGTCTCCCACTACCTTCATCTTTCCCCTGCCAACCACCCCCTGTCACCTATGCTGTCTTGTGTCTACCCTCTGTTGTTGT
>NW_006408809.1:3357992-3364536 GCF_000296735.1 Chrysochloris asiatica | reverse complement strand
CTTTGGTCTTTAGTGTTTAATGTGTCAAATCTATTCTTCAGATGATCTCTAAATTCAGGTGGGATATATTCAAGGTCATATTTTGGCTCTTGTGGACTTATTTTCATTTTCTTCAGCTTCAGTTTGAATTTGCATATGAATAATTGATATATACAGTCTGTCCCTGGCCTTGTTTTGACTGATGATATGGAGCTTTTCCATCTTCTCTTTCCTCAGATGTAGTCAATTTGATTTCTATGTATTCCAGCCCCTGGAGGTGGGTTCCAATCACTAATCTTTTGAGCACTTAACCACTTGTGCTACCAAGGGACTTCTCAAAAAAGATGAGACTGTCAATATGGTCAAATGCTACAGAGGTCAAATAAGAACTTGGGAATGTCCACTAGATTTTGCCATATGAATTGAAGATCTCTGTGAGAATGGTTTCAGAGAAGGGAGTGGTTTCAGACTGCAGGACCCAAAGAAGAAATGACAGGTGAAGAAGTAGATGTATTGAGTGTAGACACCTCTTGGAAGAATCTTGTTTGTGAAAGGAAGGAAATAGGTAAGGTAAGTGTGGAGTTGAAAGTGGATGAGCAATAATAGCTCCTGTTTAAATGCTTTCAGAAAGGAGGCAGTAATGATCACAGACTGAAGATACAATATTGAGAAATGCGGGGCCAAATGAGATTAAGAATAAAGGTAGAGAGAATAGACTTAGATAAGATATTGTTGTTGTTAAGTGTCTTCAAGTTGATTCCGACCCATAGCTACCCTGTATTGGGTTTCCAAGAAGCAGCTGGTGAGCTTGAACCACTGAACTTGCAGTTCAAATGGCGTTGCAGTCTGATGCATTAGCCCACAGTGCCACACCAGGGCATCTTTTCCATTTTGGCCCTAGGGAAAATAAGGAAGAAGCAGTGCAGATGTAAACAGACTTATGCATTTGATAGCACAAGTTGAGGGAGTTCCCAAATGAGGGCTTCTGTTTTCCTTGAAGGTACTGTAGAACCTGGCAGTGGGTTGTTCTGTTATGCATAAAGTCACCATTGAGTCAGAGCCAACTTGACTGCAAGTAAAACAACATTTTCCTTGAGGTTAAGTCATCTGTAGAGAATGAGAACTGGTAGGATATGAGATTAAGAGAAAATAGTTTGAAATGATTTCTGTAGAGAGTGAAAGGAAAACTACCCAGGCAATAGAAGGATTACCCGGCAACTACTGACAACTTGGTCCTTGAATTCAGAATTGCCTGACAGTGTGTAATTGTATAGTCACTCCCACTTTGCCCCAAATAAGTGCCCAACAGACAATGTATGGGGCACAGAAGCCAGGTAGTTGGGTTTTCTAGGCTTGGAATTTTGCTGGACAGTTATGATGAATGGGCCAAATGGAAAGACAGGGGAGTAAATCTGAAAGAGTGATGGGCTATAGGGTCTAGATTAGAAAAAACAAAACAAAAAAAGAAATTGTTGAACGAACACAGAAACAAGAAAGTCAAGAACAAAAATGGAAATTTCAGAATGAGAGACTGTAAGTACAATAGATTGTGATCAAATAATATAGTATTTGAACCAAAGATTTTGTGGTGAATTTATTTAAGGTGGTGGGGAGGTCTAAGGTTTGCTATTGGAATGTGTAAAGGTATATTTGAAGTTGAAAGGTTAAAAAAAAATGAGACGCTGAAATGCTAGATGGGTCTTTCATATGAACATTGAAGTAATCCTCAATGATGACAGATTGGGGAAAGGAGAGATCATGAAAGCGTAGCCAGGGTTTTCACAGTGAATGATGGAACATCATAAGGAGTCAACAAATGAGAAAGATGAATATTTTAAAGACAGATTTGGGACCTAAAAGGAAAAAATATTTTACCAAGGACAGAAAGAATAATGATCTAAATGCATCAATGATGAGCAAAGATGATGTCAGACTAATATCTTCACTTCAAGATAAATCAAGTGTGGAAGAATGAAAAGCTTCATAGGGCTTCAGGCAAGCAGCTTCCTTTGGAAAGATTTGAATTTTCGTTCAGGCAAGGAGATATAAGGAATATGCAATGATTCGATCGAGTTTGTATAGAAGAAACAGGGTTTCCCAAGAGCACAGTGAGTGGATTTGGGAAGAAGAGGAAAGTAGTGGGTTGTGGCAGGATAAAGGGAAGGCAAAACAGTATGGGGCAGAGAGTCTGGGAGAAAGAGATGACAAAGATGATTCATCCTGAGTGGTGTCCAAGATGAACACACAGATATAGCATGATGACCTAGTAGTGTTTCTGGAAAAGATTAATCTCCACAGTGGCTTGATGAATGGAAGGGACTTAGGTTTCTCTAAGTCACTGCATTCCACAATGCTTTATGCTTGACTTCCAACCTGAAGTTTGGTGGTTTGAACCATCCAACGCCACTATAGATCTGCTTCCATAAAAATTATAATCAAGAAAATCTTATAGAATTCAGTACTACTCATGGGGTTGCATTGATTCAGGGGTTTGGTGTTTGTTTGTTTGTTTAGGTTTCTGTAAGAAGTCAAGTTTAATATAGTTAACTATGCTTCTGAGGGTATTCTAGCCTCGATGACCCCATGAGCAACAAGAGGGACTTAGTTTCTCTTTTCTCAGATGACATGGATTTTGAGACCATTTAATTAATAACAGTTTTTTATGGGGTATCTTCGTTTGCTACCACTTGTCTGTCAGTTTATTGTACTGTGGTGGCTTGCAAGTTGCTGTGGTTTTGGAAGCTATACCATGGATATTTTAAATAGCAGCAGGATCACCCATGGTGGACACATTTCAGATGAGCTTCCAGAAAAAGACAGACTAGGAAGGAGTAGAGACAGACTGCTTCTGAATATTAAGTCACTGAAAACCTTATGAATAGTAATGGAACACTGTCAGATAGCACCAGAATATTTTATATTTAAGTATGATGAAAAACACCAAAGTATTGTGGGATACAGTGCCAGAAGATGAGTCTCTCAGGTTGGAAGGCACTCAAAATACAACTGGGGAAGAGCTGCCTCCTTAAAGTAGAGTTGACCATGATGACTGGAATGGAGTA
The DNA here is from genome assembly GCF_000296735.1 of Chrysochloris asiatica. Classification (NCBI taxonomy): domain Eukaryota; kingdom Metazoa; phylum Chordata; class Mammalia; order Afrosoricida; family Chrysochloridae; genus Chrysochloris; species Chrysochloris asiatica. Next base: position 3,361,495 of record NW_006408809.1, on the reverse strand, counting down.
AAGCCTTCAGGACATTTGTATGCTGATGTGGCACAACTCAAAATGAAGAGAAACAGCTGTAAACATCCATTAATAATTGGAACATGGAATGTACAAGTATGAATCTAGAAAAATTGGGAATTGTCAAAAATGAAATGGAATGCATAAACATCAACATACTAGGCATTAGCAAGCTGAAATGGACTGGTATTGGACATTTTGGATCTTAGGTTGGGTTCTCTAGAGTAGCAAAACCATTGAAGTGAATATATATGAATATATATGGTGGTGGTGTGGTTATGTGCCATGGAATTGGTTCCAACTCAGTGACAATGTATAGGGTTTCTAATGCTATAAATTTTTATGGGAACAGAAAGCCTCATCTTTCTCCCATGGAGCAGCTGGTAGTTATGAACTACTCATCTTGAAATTAGTAACCCACTTATAACCCACTATTCTCCCAGATCTCCTTATGAACATCTATGTTGTTGTTTTTAAGTGCCGTTGAGTCAGTTCTGACTCATAGCAACCCTGTATAGGGTTTCCCAGGAGTGACTGGTGAGCTTGAACTACCAACCTTGCAGTTCAAACTGACTTTGCAATCCAGCACATTAACCCACAGTGCCAAACCAGGAATCTTTGAATATCTATAGATATACTATGTGAATCTATATAAATATTTATAGAGAAATTTATTTCAAGGAAATAGCTCACACAGTGTGGAGGCTGGCAAGTCCCAAATCCATGGGTCAAGTTGAAGGTTTCTCTTGACTCACATTATTGCAGAGGCTGACAAACCCTAAATCTACAAATGAGGTAGTAGGTTGCTGGTTCATAGGGTTGTGAGAACTGGTGAATTCAAAATCTCCAGGTCAGAAGGCAGGCTGCTGACTCCTGTACCAAGAACTAGATGCTAAAGAATGACTAAATGGATGGAGAGAGATTGAGATTTGCCAGACCCAAACTCAACCTACTACCACTGAGTTGATTCTAACGTCTAGTAAACTTACAGGAGAGAGTAAGACTGCCCCATAGTGTTTCTAAGACTTCAGATCTTTACAGAAGCTAACTACTGCATCTTTCTCCCATGGAGCAGTTGGTGGGTTCCAGCCACTGACTTTTGGGTTAGTGGCTGAGTGCTTCAACTACTGTGCCACCAGATCTCTTTTGAGCTTTGTCAGAATATCCGTCTGTATTGAATGTAGGCTACACCCCCAAGGAAACGCCCCTTCCAACTGATTGGCTGCTCACATCAGATTCCAAAATGGAGGATGATTGCGTAATACCTGCCAAACCACTAAGAATCATGGTCTAGATATATAACCTTAACCCTCACATAGATGAACAAAAGGAAAGACCACATCAATCATGCATCTGATGTCAGAAACGTAACAATATGAAGCATTTATACCTCAGAATTAAGAAAATATGAGAGCTGGTTCCTCATACCTGCCATGTACCCCTGTTTGATGGAAGGGAAGACACCGGATTGTTGTGAACATTTTATGTTTCTTCAATGAATAAATGAGGAGGGGGTTGAAAGATGGTTCTTCATCTCCACTCAGAGAAAATATCAGGAAACGAGATGACAGTTTGATCAGGATGACAATATTTAGTTTGAGATTGCCTTTGTTAACCTTAAAACTGGGTTTATACAAAAACTTAGTGTCTCCTCCTTTTTCCTTTTTCCCATAATTCTTGTTTTTGTCTTTACCCAGACAATTGGGTCCTTTGCTTATACATAGGGTGGTGCTTTCTGTCAATAAAACTTCTGAGATTTGCTTCTCTAAATTCTAAAATGAATTAATGGAGGAATTTCCTCAATTTTCCTGCACTTTATTTACATATCAAAATAAGCATAATGCCGGAGTGATTTGTATGCTTCAAGAGGCAAAACCAAACCCCTACTTGGTATAATTTACTCAAATGCCAGATTCTCCTGGGGAAGCTGGGCTTTCTTTATAACTTGATTCAAATAACTACTCTGATTCTCAATAGCTTTTTATGAAATTACCATGTGGAACCTAAATGGATGCAGATGAATTAAATAAATATTGGAATTTAACATTCTTAATCGCAAACCCTCAATTTAGCCAACCATTTATTATAATCAAAAAGCAATCAATATGTTGATTGTGCTGACATGCAAAATGGAGGTCGAATTATTAGTAATTACCTTATATTTGTGGTTTAATGTGATGGAAAAATAACTAGAAAGAGATGTTAAAGCATGTTGCAGTTAAAGGACTGGTTGTTATGTTTTGGAGCAGCATGCTATATTGATTGTAGTCTTTAAATAATTTGAATAAGATATGTTGCTGTAAAACATGTGAATTATTCATGAATTAAGTTTGAGAACACTAAAGGAGTCCCTGTTTCTGAATATTCAGATGTGTTCATCTATAAATGAACTAATTCTTGTAGAAACACAAGGTCTCAGAAATAAAGTGTCGATCTATTAGGTAAACTCACTCACTTATACTAATCACTTGAAACATCTGACAGATGAGGGAATGAAGCCCTGGCCCCACAATCAGAGAGGCATTTGGCCAAGGAGGAAAACATCAAGAAGAGACTCTGAAGTCAGCAAGTGTTCCTAGTCAAATAAGGCCTTGGTGATGCCAGTGTCTTTTCTGGAGGCTCCAGGGACCATGGGGTTCCTATGATTACATTTCTGGTGTGCTCCTTGGATCTCATCCTGTCAATATTTGGAACTACATAGCAATACCTTTGATTTGCCTTTTCAGTACCATTTATGAAATGATGAAAGAAAATTATTATTGTTGGTATCCTTTGCAGTTGAATTGACTCTGACACATGTCATGTTCAACCCCATGTACAATAGAACAAAGCATTTCCCGATCCTGTGGCATCTTTATGATCATTAGTAAATTTAAGTCCTTTGCTGTGTTCATTGTATCAATTTATCTCACTGAGGCTTTCCCTTATTTTCATTGGCCATCCACTTTATCAAACATTATGTCATTGCTAGTTATGGGTCTTTTCTGATAACATCTAGTATTATGGAGTTTTCACTGGCTAACTTTCTGCAACTAGATTGCTAGGACTTCCTTCCTAGTCGGTCTTAGTCTAGAAGGTTCACTGACACTTGTCCACCACATGTGATTCTTGGTATTTCAAATACCAGTGGCATGGCTTTCAACATCATAGTGACATATAGATCATCAGAGTATGACAAACTGTCACATGAGTGGTGAGAAAGGAAATTAGGGAGTATTTCAGTTTTTGAAATCTAAATGATAACTCTCTTTTCTCCAAATATTTCTCCATTGTTGTTGTTGTTAAGTGCCATCGAGCTGGTACCAATTCATAGCAACCCTATGCACAACACAATGAAACACTGCCCAGTCCTGGACTAACTTCACAATTGTTGCCAAGCTTGAACCCATTGATTCTGCAACTTTATCAATCCATCTCACTAGGGGTCTTCCTCTTTTTCTCTTACCTTATTAAACATGAGCTACAAAACAAAGACAGACTAGGAAGAAAGAGTGACAAACTAC
>NW_006408809.1:3341146-3352727 GCF_000296735.1 Chrysochloris asiatica | reverse complement strand
GGAACTAACTCCCCGGCACATAACAACAACAACAACAACAATATAAATCGATTCTTGGGAAAGTTTACTTATAAATGAAATTCCTTGAACAGATGAGATATAAGCCTGTGTGGGGTAGATTAGTCCATTGCCACTCTTCCCCACTTTCTTGTGTCTGACTGAGGTCTGCCTGGAAAATGTGGTTAAATACTGAGATACATATTATACCTAAGTGCTACATTTAACAGTCTGTAGAAAAGATGCTGGTATTTTCAAACTTGAATGAGTACTGATTTGGTTTAAAAAAAAACACACAAAAAACTTCCTCAAAATTTCATTATTTCAATTAGTTAAAATCAGAATTAGATGAAAATGTGAGAGATTGGTATAACTTTATTTATTTTAGGATAAACTCTTAGAATGTTATATATACTAAAAGTTAGCCACCTGAAGATTCTAAAATCTTATTTGATTGGTAAGACAAACGTTAAAATTTCAGAAACAATTCACTGCTGTCATGGTAACTAACACTTCTCTGGTCTCACTGACATTGTGCAACCCTGCAGGCGTCACACAGTTGCAAACACTGTTTATCTGCCATCTGCAAAGTATGTTGTGTTGAGGGTGATAAGGCCAGCCCAACCGTGGATGAGTTTGTGTGACATTGTCCAACGATCCCTTTGGAGGATGAGTGACCTCGTGATTAATGCCCTTCAACAGCTGGCTTCAAAGATGAAGAACAGAGCAAGTGGTTGAAGGCGCCGATAACAAAGGTGGCATGCTCAATTGTTGGCATATGCGAAGAGGTATTTTTGAAATATAGTGCCTAAGAATATACTCCCCTAAACAGTTTTAAAATCAGGATTGCACACAAATAGTTTCAGAATAGTTCACATAACAACACTTGACTTTGGTTTAAGTCTCTTGAACTGACGAATGGAGTCTGCATAAAAGTGGTAAAAGTTCTTCAGGAGACCCTGTTTCAAAAGGTGCCCATACTCTCAAAAAGACAATGAAAGAACAGGGCCAGTTGCTTGGTAAAGTTGCATCCCCTCCACAAGATTGTCTCCTAGCTGCTCAGTTACCAAAGCACAGTGTGAGCGATGATTACACCTTACTGTTATCATCTCTAGGTGGTGTCATAGTGGCCGCATCGGTAGTGTCTCTCTTGGTAGGAAAGATGTACTTGTGTGATTTAAGGTAATACTCAGCTTTCTCACAAATGAAAGATAAGTTTATAGATTCTTGGAATGTGAAGTATTGAAAATAATTTAAGATGGCAGCCTAAGTCATAGTTTTCATTTTGGACTTTGCCCAATGAAAAATAAGTAACTTTTTCAATGTTGAATGATTTCTTGGTTGTTGACAATAGGTTTCTTCTGAAACTGATAGCCATGTTCATGACACTGTTGCTTCCTGAAAAGATAGTCTGAAGGTCTTGAGCATCATTATAATCAAGATAATCTGTCTTAAAAAGATCTCACCTAAATCATTCCTAATCCATGAGAATCTTTCTCAGAGCCTTCTTTTAAAGCACCTGGTACTGAAGCGGCACTCAATACTAATTCTCTTTCTCTTGTTAAGGAGATGATGATTCCCTGACAGACCCCGCACATGTATGTTATTTTGTAGGCTTATGATTGTAAGACAAGCCTTAGTTGGCAGTAAGGCTTCCCTGAGTAAAGATAGAAGGGACCCAAAGATGGGGCAAATCCATAACCCGTATCCCCAACATTCAACAGTGTGATCCTAGCTTGTCTTTCTTTCATTAAGATTATGTGACAAATTTCCTAAAACTAGGGCTTTGCTCTTTGGGAAAAAAAAAAACCACAAAAAACTTTAATGGTAAATTTACATTTTTAGTTTAACCATTACTGGAGTGTTGAAGTGACTTGTTCACATGGCTAGCTATTAGTTAGCCATGTGGTATTGGACAAGTCACTTCAATGCTCTGATCATAATTTCAATAATAAAGTGGTTGGTTGAGTTGTAAGATCTTTTCAGACTCCAAATTCTTTGATTACAATCACATCCAAATTCATTCATTGATTCATTGATTCATTCAAAGACTGAGCCCTCAAGGTGTGACAGCCATTGTGTTGGGTGTTATCAATACTGCAGACAACTTCAGGTCTAGTTCCTTGCTCTCTATTAGCTTGTATCTCAGAAAGGAATAAGCAGAATCAGATCTCGGATAACTGAGGCATGTGAAGCTTGGCAAAGCTCCCCAGTTAACCCTGGTGCTCACTCCCTCTATCAGCTTAGAACTTTATGTTCACTCTGAAGAAATCAACCACTGCAGGCCATTGTTATTGTTGTTGTTGTTAAGTGCTTTGGAGTCAGTTCCAACTCATAGGGCCCCTGTATAGGGTTTCCAAGGAGTGGCTGGTGGGTTTGAACCATTGGCCCCCTGTGGATGGGCCACATGAGATCAAGCTGGAGATCAACCAATTTTGTTGAGCTTTACCACTCTTGTGTACAGTGATTGTGTAAAGTGTTATTTTAGGCAGTGCTGGGTCCCTTTTCTTCCAGATGGTTTGCATACTTTGTGAGTGACTTTGTTTCTTTTGTAGTATCTGGGAGCAAACATAAGGGAGTTGGCAGAGAAAGGACTGGTTGCTTGCTTGAGCCCCTCTTTGCTCCACACCTCTTAGTTGCATGGAGGGAGAGAAAAGTTGAACATGGCAGCTGTCAGCTGTGAGGGTGCAGTTGCCACACATGCCTGGGTGCAGTGCTGCTGAGGCACTTTGGCACTTGTGACTTTCAGTGTGTCATCAATCCTTTTCCAAGAGCCAAGGCTAGCCCTCTGTGTACCAATCACACCCATGGATGCTTGGAACTCGTCTTTTTTCACCTACACACACACACATGCATTACAGTAGGTGCACATTGTCCTTTTCCTATTCATCATTTATTTATTGTCCATGTGTCTAAAAATTATTTCAATTATTCATTGATTTGTTCATTAATTTATTCATTCATTTGTAGACCAGCATTTAAAAGATGTATACACATGGGTGACTACAGCCTAGAACAAAGTCGGCCACCTGCATTCTCTTCTTTTTCAGTGTACTGGTGACTTAGACCTCTATTAGAGATGGTCTCCCTCTCTCCCTCCTGTCCTCTCCCCACTTGACCTCTGTTCAAGGAGAGTGGCAGGGGAAGTGGCACAAGGAAGTAAAAGAAGTAGACTAAAGATCAAGTACGGAGTGTGGGGGCAGCACTGTAGGATAAGCACTGTTCTGCTAACCACGCCAAGGTAGGTGGTTCATACCTACTGGGCACTCCTCAGAAATCCTATATAGTGTCTCTATGAGTTGGAACAGACCCAACGGCACTTAACAAGAACAACATAGATCAAGTTCAGAGAAAACTATATATCTCGATCTAGACAGTTTCCTAAATTTTCCCTCACCTCTTTAATAATAGCTGTGTGGTACCACCCGTGAGTTTGCTGCAAGGGAAGCACATGGGGAGGGAGTGTTGGAGAGCCCTGAGACTCCAGGGTGCCTAGTACTGTGCACACATGGTGGCAACAGAAGCAATCAAGGATCCCAGTGCCCACTGGTAATTGTTACCGCACCAGCTCTTTTGGGCAGTAAGGAGCCGAGTCTCTTCATTTTCCTCACCCCATGGAGCAATCTACTTACTCCAGTGCAGTTACAGCCAACCCTTATGTTGTTTCTGTTAGGTGCTGTTGAGTTGATTCCAACTGATAGTGACCCTAGGAACAGTAGACTGAAACACTGCCATCCTCACAATTGTTGTTATGTTGAAGACCATTGCTGCTGCCACTGTGCCAGTTCATCTTGTTGGGGACCTTCCTCTTTTTTGCTGACCCTACACTTTACCAAGGAGCTCTGGTAGCATAGTGGTTACGAATCGGGCTGTGAACCTTAAGGTCAGAAGTTCAAAACTATCAGCTGTTCCGCGGGACAAAGATGAGGCTTTCTGTTCCCATAAAGATTTACAGCCTCGGAAACCCTGTACAGGGTCACTATGAGTCAGAACCAACTCCATGGCACATAACAACAACAACACTTTACCAAACATGATGTCCTTCTCCGTCCCTCCTGATACTATGTCTAAAGTATGAGAGAGAAAGTCTCACCATCCTGGCTTCTAAGGAGCACTCTGACTATACTTCTCCCAACACAGATTTGTTTGTTCTTTTGGCAGTCCATGGTACTTTCACTATTCTTCTCCAACACAATAACTCAAATGCATCAATTCTTCTACAGTCTTCCTTATTCATTGTCCAATTTTCATGTGTATATGAGGCTATTGAAAATACCTTGGTTTTTGTCAGGTGCACTCAGTCCTTGACCACTTTAAAGAGATAATGTGCAGAAGATTTGCCAAATGCAATATGTTGTTTGATTTCTTGGCTGTGGCTTCCATGAGTGCTGATAGTGGCTCCAAGGAAAATGAAGTCTTTGACTACTTCCATCTTTTTTCCATTTATCATGATGTTATTTATTGGTCCAGTTGTGAGGATTTTTATCTTCTTTACATTGAGGCACTTTACATTGAGGCAATTTTACATTGAGGTGCAATCCATACAGAAGTCTGTAGTCTTTGATCTTCATCAATAAGTATTTTAAATCCTCTGCTTCTAGCAGGCAAGGTTGTATCATCGGCATATCGCAGGTTGTTCATAAGTTTTCCTCCAATCCTGATCTCACATTCTTCCTCATATAATCCAGTTTCTCAGATTATCTGAAAAACATACAGATTGAATAATATAGTGAAAGAATACAACCCTGGGTCACATCTTTCCTGATTTAAAACCATTCGTTAGCCCCTGTTCTGTTGGAATGACTATTCTTGGTCTATATTCAGGTTCTTCATGAACAAAAGTAAGTGTTCTGAATACCCATTCTTCACAACATTATCCATAGCTTGTTATGATCCACACAGTGAAATGCCTTTGCATAGTCAAAAAAGCACAAGTAAACATTTTTCTGATATTCTCTACTTTTAGCCAAGGTCCATATGATGTCAGCAATGATATTCTTCTTTCTGTGTCCTTTTCTGAATGCATTTTGACTTTCTGGCAGTTCCCTGCCATTTTTAAATTATCTTAAACAAAATTTTATATAAATTCACATTAGTGATATTAGTGCTATTGTTCAATGATTTCTGCATTCCGTTGGATCACCTCTCTTTGTAATGGGCATAAATACATATCTCTTTCAATTGGTTGGTCAGGTAACTGTCTTCCAAATTTCTTGGCATAGATGCGTGAGTACCTCCAGTGCTGCATCAGTTTGCTGAATGATTTCAATTTGTAGTCCATCAATTCTTGGAGCCTTGTTTTCGCGAATGCTTTCAGTGCGTCTTAGACTTCTTCCTTCAGTGACATCGGTTCTTCATCATATGCTACCTCTTGAAATGGTTGAACATTGACCATTTGTTTTTTGGTACAGTGACTCTTTGTATACCTTTCTTCTTAGATTTTCAACCCTCATAAACATCCTGAAGTAGCACCTACTTTGTTACTGGTGTGGGACTGTGAGTTAATGTGCTGGAATGCAAGGTTGGTTTGAACCTCAAGGTTGGTAGTTCAAGCTCACCAGCCATTCTTTGGAAACCCTTTACAGGGTCTCCATGAGTTGGAACCAACTCGACGGCACTTAACAACAACAACAATAACAACTTTATTCCTAAGGCTTCTATTTTCTTCCACATGCCTTTAAGCCTATGCCTAATAAACTGGTTAGTGTCCACAACGGCTCTTAGAACCAGTTGCTCAGGGCTCTGGGATACAGGGATTGAGGCATGATTGGAATGGGCAAAATGGGGAAAATAATGTTAAGATGCTTGGCTGTCTTTTGAATCTTGGTTTCCCTTGCATACCATTATAAAATAGACACTTGAGAGGGAGAGAAAGGAATAGCCTGAAATATCACCATAGAAAGCTTGTAAGTCTATCTTCAGCCTATGACTGATTGGAATATCTAAAATGGGGCTACAACTTGCCCAGTGAAGGAGGTTTCCTGTGGAGCCTCTGCATTACATAAGACCATAGGTAGAATCCTGAATCTGCTAAGGTGGGAAATTTCCACTTGAAAGGACAAGCAACTCAGCTTGGAGCAGCTGGAAGAACAGAAGATACTTCTTAAAAGAAAGACTGACAGGAAAAATACAAAACAATAACGGCAGTCTGACTGACTACTACAAAAACAAGCAAGTTGCTTGCTCAGGAGACATCAAGCAAAGCGATCGGGTCCCCTCAGGGCAAACCCCCTTCCAAGACTAAGACTCAGTGGGAATACACAAGCAGACATGTGTTCTGACTGGTGACCATATTGGCCACCGACAAGGGGAAGTGAGGGCAAAACAGCAATGAAGCTGCAAGCTAAGTTCTACCACGTTCAATAGACTCCTGTGAAACCTGGTAGAGAGTTGGTTGGCCAGCAGTATGACAGTATCTGGGATCTCCTGGGCCCAGAGTCAGTGACATAGTGACAGAGGACTAGAATGGAGAATGAAGCATCCAGCTGATAAGAAGAGAGGGCACATGCACAAGAACATCCACACTTGCAGATAATACCCACTTGACATGGCTTCAATGATCAGAGCTCAACTAGAAGAAGAAAGAAGAGGAAAAACAGAGCAATCTGATACAATTTGATGAACTTGACATATATCTATGGATGCAGTAGTTCAAAAGAGGGAACAAATCTTTACAGCAAGGATCATTCCCACCCCCTCAATACACAGGGTAGACAGGAATGGCCAACTTGGACAGTGGCTACCCAAAATGGGGGGTGGGGAAGGGCAACAAAGGCAAGAAGTGACTGGCTTAGAAGCTTTCAAGAGGGAGCTTAGGTCCAGAGGGTGAGGAGGAAGGTAGAATCTCCACTGAATAGTATCCAATCTGTCTGGGCGGGACTCATGAAAGGAGATGGGGATAGCACTTATGTGGTACAATAGTGAATAATTACTATCCGGACTGACTGTAAAGGTTGGAAATGTAAAAGCAGATGTTTTATAGCAAAAGGAGGAGAGCGGTTGCTTTGTAGCCCAGGAGCAGAGGTCCCTGGAACCATCAAGGGAGAAGAGCGGAGTGCAGAACCCTACCCAGAGAAGCAGTGACACCAGAGTTGATGACATGGAGAGATGGAGCAACTGGGGACTCTAGACCCAGAGAGGGAGAAGAGCTGTGTGCTGATGACCAGGAGGCCTTTTGGTTGGCTGATGATGCATGGAGGGGATTGTAACCATGGCAATGTAGCAATATACAACAGGATGAATGTAAAGCTAATGTTCTCCCATGTAAACTATCACATAATTCACAATAAAACATTTAAAACAACAACCCAGTTGCTGTTGAGTCGGTTCCAACTCATGGCGACCTCGTGTGTGTCAGAGTAAAACTGTGCACAATAGGATTTTCAATGGTTCGTTTTTCAGAAGTAAATCTCCAGGTTTTTCGTTTGAGGCACTTCTGGGTGAACTCAAGCCTGCAGCTTTTTGATTAGCAGCTGAGTGCATTAGGCACTCCTCCTCCTATATAATAAACCAAATTCAAATCTACTGCTGTCTAGTCCATTGAGATCATCATGATCCTATAGGGAAGGGTAGAAGTGTTCCATAGGGTGTCTAAGGCTGTAAATATTTATGAAAGCTGACTGTCACATCTTTCTTCTTTGGAGCAGCTGATGAGTTCAAACCACCAATCTTTCAGTTAGCAGTTGAGTGCTTTAACCACTGTGCTATTAGGCTCTTCTCTTCTAGCAAGAGCTTTCATTTTCCTTGCCATCTACCTTCCAGGGACGGGACACTTATTTTAGGTTATTTGTCAAAATGTTCTGAAAATCACTTTTTGTGTTATTACTTTATTATAAACTGTTTTGTGAAATAGGTTGAAAAGCATTATTGTTTCTATTTTATCGATGAGGAAAACTGAAATTTTAAAAAGATAAATGTGAAATTTTCCCCAAGATATTGCTGAAGAAGAACGTTGGTGAGGACACAGTTCTTCTGCTTCCTGGGACCAGGTCTCTTTCACTGTCTCTTCATTTAAGGGCTCTCTCTAATCCCTAACACCACTTTCTCTCTTTGTCAAATATCTTGTGTGTCAGAGGCAGAGCTGATGCATGCCCTTCTTGGGGGGGGGGGGCGCGGAGGTGGGGAGGTGGCGGCAGGGGTAAGCAAAGAACTGGATACCACTGGAAGAATAGAGGACTGGGCTTTCCAGAGAAGTGAACCAGAGTTGAATTGTAAGGTGGGAACAAAGTTCAAATATCTCACCAGAGATCAATTACCAAAAGAATAAAACACATTCTGAATGGGTTAATATGCGAGGCAAGAACAGTTTAAGAAGAAGAGGATCAAACTAATTGCAGTTGACCAGCTGTGATGCACTGGAGTCAGGTTCAGACATAGAATGTTCTGGATTCATTTTATAAGCAGAGGTCTGTTCATTTCCCTTTGAAGACTCAGGACCTAATTCTGAGGACATGCCTTCACTCATTCACTCATTTAGTCAGTCTGCATGCATTCATCAACAAATCCTAAGTGTTCCACATGCTGGAGATGTACCAACACACATAGCTCTTGTTCATCTGCAGCACATAGACTAATGCAGCTTCTTAACCTTGGCACTATTGACATTTTGTGACACAATTGACATTTTATTATGAGTAACTGTCTTACCCATTGTATGATATTTGGCAGCATATTTGGCCTCTACTAGCATTAGATAAATGGAGTCCTGGTGTGGCGCTGTGGGTTAATGTGCTGGACTACAACGTCACTTTAAACCACAAGGTCAGGGGTTCAAGTTCAGCAACTGTTCCTTGGAAACCCTATCCAGGGTCACTGTGAGTCAGAACCGACTCAACGGCACTTAACAACAACAACAGCATTAGCTAAAGGGTCTCTGGTAATGTAGTGGTTATGAGTCGGGCTGCCAACCTCAAGGTCAGCAGTTCGAAACTATCAGTCATTCAGTGAGAAAAAGATGAGGTTTTCTCCTCCCATAAAGGTTTACAGCCATGCTATGAGTCGCAACTAGCTCCACAGAACATAACCATCAACCACCAGCAGCCTTAGATACCAGCAGCACCTCTCTAGTTACAACAGTTATAAAAATGCCTCCCAAACTAAACTCAACCAGTTGCTGTTGAGTTGATTCTGACTAATGGAGACCCCCAGGTGTTGCAGAGTAGAACTGTGCTCCGTAGGGTTTCCAAGGCTGTGATCCTTCCACTACCAATCATTCCTCTGAGGCACTTCTAGGTGGGTTTAAACTGCCGGCCTTTCCGTTAATAGATGAACATTGTCAAATGTCCCAAGGCATACATAGCCACAGGTGAGGTAGGCTGTATATGCATCACAGGGAGAGTGGGTAGGTGATATGTGGTAAACACGCACCATTGAGCATTAGAATCAATGAATCAGATGTGTGTAGAACTGCATAAATGGGCCTTTGCTTTTAAAGTTTTAAAGTGGTAGTACCATGGAGTCGGTTCTGACTCATAGTGACCCTGCATAGGGTTTCTGAGACTGTACATCTTTATGGGAGCAGAAAGCCTCATCTTTCTCCTGCAGAACGGCTAGTAGTTTTCAACTTCTGACCTTGAGGTTAGCAGCCCAACTCATAACCACTGTGCTACCAGAGCTCCTTAAAGTTTTAAAGTACAGAGTGAAAAAGAAGAAAATGAGGTAGTCATTTTCTATCTGTAGGATAAGCACTGAGCTGCTAACCACAAGGTCAGAGGTTCAAACCCACCAGCTGCTCCTCAGAAACCTATCCAGGGACACTATGAGTCATAACTGACTCAATAGCACTTAATACAACAAGATTCAAAGCACATGTTTTTGGAGTCCTACTGTAGCACTGTAGAGTCCTGGTGTGGTGCTGTGGGCTAATGCGTTGAACTGCAAAGTCGTTTGAACTGCAAGGTTGATGGTTCAAGCTCACTGGCTACTCCTTGGAAACCCTACACAGGGTCGTTATGGGTTGGAATCGACTTGATGGCACTTGACAACAACAACAACTGTAGCACTGTGGAGTCCTAGTGTGGCACTGTGGGCTAATGTGTCAGACTGCAAAGTTGTTTGAACTGCAAGGTTGATGGTTCAAGCTCACCAGCTACTCCTTGGAAACTCTATAAAGTGTCGCTATGGGTCGAAATCGACTTGATGGCACTTAACAACAGCAGTGGCACTGTAGGATAATCATTGGACTGATAACCACAAGGTCAATGGTTCGAATCTACTAGCCTCTCCTTGGAAACCATATACATGGTCACTATAAGTCAGAAGTGACTTGACAGCACTTAACAACAATAATTATCATTAGGTGCCATTGAGTCCATTTTGAATCTTAGCGAACCCATGTGACAGAGCAGAACATTATAGTTTTCTAGGCTGTAATCTTTACAGGAGCAGATCACCAGGTCTTTCTTCCTTGGAGCCATTGGGGGGATTTGAACTGCTAACCTTCTGGTTAGTAGTCAAGTGCTTAACCATGCGATAACATTGTCTAAACTTAAGAATAAGGAGCTCTGGTAGCATGGTGGTTATAAGTCAGGCTGCTAATCTCACAGTCAACAGTTTGAAACTACCAGCCAGTCTGCGTGAGAAAGATAAGGCTTTCTGCTCCCATAAAGATTTATGGGCTTGGATACCCTATACGGGGTCGCTGTGAGTCAAAACCCACTCCACAGTACATCACCATCAAACTTAAGAATAGACAGATAAGTAGATAGATAAAGAGATAGACGTAGAAGGTTTCCACTCGACTCTGACCTTGTGTACGACAAAACAAAATCTTGCCCGACAGTCTTAAATGAATTCATATATACTGGGATGTCTGAGTCCATTGTTATGGCATCAGTGCCAATACATTTTACCAAGGGACTTCCTTGCCCTTGCTGGTCCTCTACTTCACCAAACATGTCCTCCTACAGTGCTCGATCCTTCCTAATTACATATCCTGGAGTCTTGGTGTGGCGCTAGGGACTAACATGCTGGCTTGCAAGGCCATTTGAACTATAAGGTCTGAGGTTCAAGCTCACCAGCCTCTCCTCAGAAACCCTATTCAAGGTTGCTATGAGTCAGAACCAACTCAATGGCACTTAACAACAACAATAATAACAATAATCACATATCCTGTGGTGCTACAGAATAATGCATTGGAACTGCAAGGTCAGGTTGAACCACAAGGTCTGCAGTTCAAAACTACCAGTGGCTCCTCGGAAACCCTATACAGGGGCGCTATGGGTTGGAACCGACTTGACGGCATATAACAACAACAACAAAAACCACATATAAGATAAACACTGGACTTCTAACTGAAAGGTCGGTGGTTCAAATCCATTACCTGCTTCTTGGAAACCCTATACAGAGTCCCTATAATTCAGAATGAACTTGATGGCACTTAACAACAACAACGATGACACATCCAAAGTGAGTGAGCTGGGAAATGTCCTGCTGGGAGCTATACATTCTTCATTGGATAATTTTCAGAAGTAGATTGATGTGGAGCAGCTGGGGACTTTAGACCCAGAGAGGGAGAGGGACTGTGTGCTGAAGACCAGTGGGGATGGGGGGGATGTGGAGGGCAGGCTTGCAGGGTATATCCTTT
>NW_006408809.1:3338264-3339147 GCF_000296735.1 Chrysochloris asiatica | reverse complement strand
AGGTCAGTCTATGATCAAAACAAGTACAATGTGAAAGAAGGTAAACACAGAGGAACAGAGATCTAGGTGGTGGGAAGGTCAGGTAGATTATAGGATAAAATAGATTGTCTTAAATGGAGGTAAAAGTTAATGGAGTATAAGGTAATCACGATGGTGGGGTTCGGGTGTGGGTCTGGGGGGCACGTGTAGGGAAGTAATGGTAGAGTACAAGGTAAAGGCAGACACATTATAGTTCGAGTGTTGGGAAGGGCAATACAAGAAGGGCGAGAAGGTAGAAGAACAAGGTAGATAGGGGAACACTGAGACAGGTTTGCATGCGCTAAGTGGGACAGAGGTAAATAGTGAAGCATGCTTAACTTTGGAACAACAGGGCTCTGTGATACAGGGATCTAGGCATAGTCTGAAGAGGGGAAATAATAGTAAGATGCATGACTGTCTTATGAATATTGGTTTTCCTTGCCTACTACTGTAAAATAGATACTTGAATGGGATAGAAAGGAATGTCGGGAAACATGATTACAGAAAACTTGTAAGCCTGGCTTCAGTCTATAACTGACTGGAATACCTAAAAGGGGTTCTAGAACTTTTCCAATGAAACAGGCCTCTTGTAGAGCCTTTGCAGAGTTTAGGGCATTAGGAGAAATCCTGAGTCCCATCCAGAACCTTCTGAGGTGGGACACTCCCACTCGAAAGGACAAGCAGACCAGCCTGGAACAGCTAGAGTGACAGAAAATGCATCTTCAAAGAAATATCATCAGGAAAAACTCAAAACAAAAATGGCAGTGTGACTGGGTACTACAAGAATAAGCACGCTGTTCACCAGGAAGCCATCAAGGCAAACAATCAAGTTCCTTCAGAACAAACCCCCCTCTAAGACTGAAAC
>NW_006408809.1:3321016-3337128 GCF_000296735.1 Chrysochloris asiatica | reverse complement strand
TGTGGTGCTGTATGATAAGCACTGGACTACAAGTTGGTTTGAAACACAAAATCAGTGGTTCAAACTTACCAACTGCTTTTCAGAAATCCTATACAGGTTTGTTATGGGCTAGAACCAACTCAACAACACTTAACAACAACAAAAACAAAATATAAATGCAGAAGTCCTGGTGTGGCACTGTAGGATAAGTATTTGTCTGCTTACCACAAGGTCAGTAGTTCAAACCCACCCCTCCTCAGAAAACATATATACAGGTAGCTATGAGTTAGAACCACCTCAACAGCACTTAAGAACAACAGTATAAATCCATATGGTATCTTGAACATCAGAGTATGAGTAACTCAATGCCATGACCCTGAGATCTCAAAAATACAAATCAGCACACTGCTTACCTTTGATCCCTGATATAGCCAAAGCAGCTTCTTTGAAATTGTTTAATAGCAGTAACTTTAAAAAAAAGGTCTTCTGTTATAAAAACAGCAGCTGCTGCTACACAGATATCTCACCTATGCCTTTAAATTCAGCTTGCCCTATCAGTGCCTCATGTTATTGCAAAGACCTACTCTAGACAGAAACAGCACACAGCACCTTGCCTATGAACTAATTCAAGCCACCTGCCCTTTTATTCTTTATCCCTTTCCCAGATTGTGTCTGTGTAACTTCTGCAAACTTCATTCTTATCCAGGTTCAGGGTTTTTGCTTTCTTCCTTTTCCTTTCCTTTCTTGTTATCTTCCTCCAACATCCTCCAATGTCCCCCACCTTTACGTATCTTCCTTCAGCTTTTATCTCCATCACTTGTCTGTCCCTTTGTCATACTGTGGTGACTTGCATGTTGCTATGATGCTGGAAGCTATGCCACTGGTATTTTCAATACCAGCAGGGTACACCCATGGTGGACAGGTTTCAGCTGAGCTTCCAGATGAAGACAGACTAGGAGAAAGGAGAGGCAGACTACTTCTGTATGGTTAGCCACTGAAAACCTTATGAGCAAGAGCAGAAAATGATCAGATATAGTGCCAGAAGATGAAAACATTATGAATAACACTACATTATTTTCAGATATAGTGCAGGAAGATGAGCACTCGGGTTGGAAGTTACTCAAAATAGGACTGGGAAAAGCTGCCACCTCAAATCCTGGTGATGCAAACAGAGTAACACTTTTTAGACCTTCATTTTCTAATGGGACACAACACAAAATGAGGAGAAACAACTTCAAACATCCATTAATAATCAGAACACAGGATGTGCCAAATATGAATCTAGGAAAATTGGAAATTATTAGAAATGAAATGGAACACATCAAGATCGATATCCTAGGCATTAGTGACTTGACATGGACTAGTATTGACCATTTTGAATCTGACAAACATGTGACTTACTACGCAGGGGATGACAAATTCAAGAGGAATGGTGTCACATTCATCATCAGACAGAACATTATAGAATCTATCTTAAAGTATAGTGTTGTTTGTGATAGGATAACTTCCATATACCTTTGAGGAAGACCAGTTAACACCATTACTATTCAATTTTACTAACAAACCACTAAAGCCAGTGATGGTAAAACTGAAGAATTCTACCAACTTCTTCAGTCTGAAATTGATCAAACATGCAATCAAGACGTATTGATAATTACTGGTGATTGGAATGCAAAGTTGGAAACAGAGAGGAAGCATCAATAGTTGGAAATATCCCTTGATACTAGAAAACACGCTGGAGATCGCATGACAGAATTTTGCAAGACCAATGAATTCTTCACTGCAAATACCTTTTTTAAGCAACATAAAGGACAACTATACACATGGATCTCACCAGATGGAATACATGGAATTCAAATTGAGTATATCTGTGGAAAGAGACCATGGAAAAGGCCAGGGGCAGACTGTGGAACAGTCTCATATTCAAGTTTAGGCTGAAACTGAAGAACATTAAAACAAGAGCAAAAATATGACCTTGAATACATCCTGCCTGAATTTAGAGACTATCTCACAAACAGATTTGAGATGTTTTTAATATCATCCCACAACTCTTCTGGTCTTTGGTCATAATGAAGACCAGAAGAGTTGACCAAAGACCAGAAGAGTTGTGGAATGACATCAAGAACATCATACTGAAATACAGCAAAAGGTTATTAAGAGACAAGAAATAACGAAAAGACCAAAATTGATGTCAGCATTTACCTCTGTTCCTTTTTTTTTTTTATGTACACATACAAAACAGAAAATACATATTTGTTTAAATGTCCAAAGGGCACACTTTGCAAGCCAGTCTCTTAGCCACAGGCACACAGCTTTTCTCACTGTATGGGCCTAGAGTCTTCAGCTGCTCTCCCTCTCTATACCATCGCCTCTGCCACTGTCTCTGCTGTCCCTGTTTTTTCTGGTTAGGATCCCACGCTCCACTCATGCTCCTCACTCTTGCTGGTCCTAGGATTCTCTGTTCCTAAAATGGAAGACTTACTACTCCCCTTTTAGTTACACATCTCCTACATTTACAGAATTGCAATGTTCTTTTTGATGATAGATGTGACGCCATTCCTCTTCAATTTATCATTCTTGGCATAATAAGCCATATGACTTTCAAATTCAAAATGGCCAATACCAGTCTATCTCATTTCACTAGTGCCAAGCTATCGATCTTTATGCGTTCCATTTCATTTTTGGCAAGTTCTATTTTCCTAGAGTCATACTTCATACATTCCATGTTCCAATTATTAATGGATGTTTACAGCTGTTTCTCCTCATTTTTAGTTGTGTCTCATCAGGAAATGAAGGTCCTGAAGGCTTACTCCACTTGAGCCATCATAGTCAACTCTACGTTGTGGAGGCAACTCTTCCCCAGGCATATTTTAAGTGCCTTCCAGTCTGGTAGGTCCATTTTCCTGCACTATATCTAATAATCTGGTGCTATTCATCATGTTTCAATACTTTGGTGTTATCTGACTGTGTTGCACTGATATTCTGAAGGGTTTCAGATGCTAAACATTGAGAAGTAATCTGCCACTCCTTCCTCCTAGTCTATCTTAGTCTGGAAGCTAAGCTGAAACCTGTTTACTATGTGTGAGCCTGCTGGTATTTAAAATACTAGTGACAGAACTTCGAGCATCACACCAACAAGTAAGCCACCACAACACGACAAACTGACAGATAAGTGGTGGACTCAGCCTAACAATAATTGTGAGGATGATGCAGAAACACTCAGTGTTTTTTTTCTGTTTTGCCTAGGGTCACTGTGAGTTGGAACCAACTGGAGAGTACCTAACAACCTTTTTTCCTCTTCCTTTCCTTTCTCTCTTTTCTTTCTTTTCTTTTTAGAATGACTTTATTGAAATATAATTCATGTATCATAAATCCACCACTGGAGGAATAAATAACATCCATATAAATAGAGAAAAGATTGAAGTTGTCAAATACTTCATTTTGTTTGGATCAAACATCATTCATGGAAGCAGCAGTCAAGAAATCAAACGATGCATTGCATTAAGAAAGTCTTCTGCACAAGACCTCTTTAAGTGTTGAAGATGTCTGTTTGAGGACTAAGGTGCACCTGACCCAATCCATGGTATTTTCAATAACCTCATATGCAGGCAAAAGTTGGACAGTGAATAAGGAAGACCACAGAAGAATCGATGCATTTGAATTATAGTTTGGGAGGAGAATATTGAAAGTACCATGGGTTGCCAAAAGAACAAATAAATCAGTATTGGAAGAAGTACAACCAGAGTACACTCCTTGGAAGCCAGGATGGCCAGACATCATCTTTCATACTTTGGATATATTATCAGGAGGGACCAGTCCCTGGAGAAGGATATAATGTTTGGTAAAGTGGAGGATCGGAAAGAAAAAGGAAGACTCCCAATGAGATGGACTGGCAGTCACGGCTTCAATAGGCTCAAAAGTAGCAACGATTGTTAGGTTGGCCCAGGATTGGGAAAGATTTCTTTCTGTTGTGCATAGGGTCACTATGAGTTGGTACTGACTCAATGGCATGTAACAACAACAACAACACAACCCACCCATTGTGTATAATATAATGGCTTCAGAACTCTGAAATTGTTGTAGTATGAGATGTTTTCAGGAGAGTTTCGACTCATAGTGACCCTATGTACAACAGAATGAAACACTGATCAGTCTTTCACCATCTTCACGATCATTGCTATATTTGAGCCCAACTGTCATAGTTTGAATTATTTCCACTCAAAATATGTATCAGTTTGGCTGGGTCACGAAGCTCAGTTATATAATGTTGTAAGGTGTCAATTATGGGAGGATTCCCCATGATGTGATCTGATGTAATTAACCAATATGAGGATTTTTGTTGTTGTTAAGTGTTGCCAAGTCAGTTTCTACTCAGAGCAACCCTGTATAGTTTCTGAGGAGCAGTTGGTGGGTTTGAACCATCAACCTTGCAGTTCAAACCGACCTGTAGTCCAATGCTTATCCTACAGCGCCACACCAGGCATCCAATAAGATTAATACCCTCTTCTTGACCCAATGTGAAGAAGCTCTGGTAGCATAGTGGTTATGAATCAGGCTGCTAATCTCACGGTCAGCAGTTCAAAACTACCAGCGATTCCGTGGGAGAAAGATGAGACTTTCTGCTCCCATAAAGATTACAGCCTCGGAAACCCTGTACAGGGTCACTATGAGTTGGAACCGACTCCATGGCACATAACAAAAACAACAACTTGACCTAATGTAAGGGAGTTTCCCAGGGGTATGACCTGTGTTATATCTCACAAAGATAAAAGGAGAGAGAAGTGGACAGAAAAAGGGGGGTGTTGTTACCATCAAGAAAGAAGAACCAGGAGTGGAGTATGTCTTTTGGACCTAGGCTCCCTGCACTGATCCAGGGGAAAATTGATGCCAATCAATCTAAGATCCAGGGAAAGACTGATGTCAAAATGCAGGGAGATCTTCGAGGAAGCCTGGGATTACCTTGCTGAAAGGAGACAAGGACTTTCCTTCAGAGTCAACAAAAAAAGAAGGAGTTCCCTTAGAGCCAGCACTCTGAATTTGGACTTCTGGCCTCCTAAACTGTGAAAGAATATATTTATGTTTGTTAAAGCCATACATGTGGTATTTCTGCTATAACAGCACTAGATAACTAAAACACAAATGTTGAAGCCACTTTGTCAATCCATTTAACTGAAAGTCTCCCTCTTTTTCCCTGACCCTCTACAGAAACTGGTTCCTCCTGGTGACATATCCAAAGTACTTGAGACAAAATCTCACCATCTTCACTTCTAACAAGACTTTTGGCTGTACTGCCAAGGAAGATTTGTTTATCCTTCTGGCAGTCCATTGTCTATATACCATTCTTCACTAACACTACAATTTGAAGGCATCAATTCTTCTTCAGTCTTCCTTATTCATTGTACAGTTTTTATATGCAAATGAGGCAACTGACAATACCATGGCTTGATTCAGACTCACCTTAGTCTTCAAAGTGGCATCTTTACTTTTTAACACATTAAAGAGATCTTGTGCAGCAGATTTTCCCAACGCGATACATAGTTTGGTCTCATTACCACAATCAATTTTAGAAACTTGTCATTATCCTAAAAATAACACTGTACCTCTTAGCCATCAATCCCCAATCTTCCATCCCCTCCAGTTCTATTGTTGTTAGGTGCCCTTGAGTCAGTTCCAACTCATGCCAACTGTATGTACAACACTGCCCAATCCTGCACCATTCACACAATCTTTGCTATGTTTGAGCCTATTGCTGCTGCCACTGTGTCATTTCATCTAGTTGAGAATCTTCCTCTTTTTGGCTGATGCTCTACTTTACCAGACATGATGACCTTCTCCAGGGTCTTGTCCCTCCAGATAACACGTCCAAATTACAAAAGACAAAGTCTCACCATTTTCATTTTTAAAGAGTATTCCAGCTATACTTCTTCCAAGATGAATTTGCACATTCTTTTGGTGGTGTTTTGTAGAAGATTTGTTCAATGCTATAATATATTTTTTTAAGTGTTTTGTTGTGAATTATGTGATACTATACATGGGACAACATTCGTTTTACATTCATCCTATCGTATATCATTTATTGCCATGGTTACAATCCCCTCCATGCATCATCAACCAACCAAAGGGTATACACTCACTACAAGCCTGCCCCCTGGTCTTCAGCACACAGCCCCTGTCCCTCACTGGGTCTAGAGTTCCCAGTCGATCCATCTCCCCACTTCATCGTCTCTGCCTCCATCTCTGTCATCACTGCTTCTCTGGGTAGGAACCCACATTCCATTCTTCTCCCTTGATGGTCCCAGGGACCTCTGCTCCAGGACTGTAAAGTCAACCACTCCCCTCCTTTTTTTTTTTTTTTTTAAAATGTTTTATTGTGAATTATGTGATACTTTACATGAGAGAACATTAGTTTTACATTCATCCTATCGTATATCATTTCATTGCCATGGTTACAATCCCCTTCATGCATCATCACCCAACCAAAGGGTATACACTACAAGCCTGCCCTCCCTCCGCCCCCCACCGTGAGCACACAGCCCCTCTCCCTCTCTAGGTCTAGAGTCCCAGCTGCTCCATCTCTCCACGTCATCGTCTCTGCCTCCATCTCAGGCATCACTGCTTCTCTGGGTAGGGTCCCATTCTCCGCTCTTCTCCCTTGATGGTCCCAGGGACCTCCGCTCCTAGACTGAAAAGTTAATCACTCCCCTCCTTGCTATAAAATGTCTACCTTTACATTTCCAACCCTCACAATTAGTCCTGATAACAATTCACTATTGTATCACAAGAGTCCTATCCGCATTTCCTTTCATCAGCCCCACCCAGACAGATTGGATACTACTCAGTGGAGACTGTACCTTCCTGTGCATCCTCTGGATCTAGGTTCCCTCTTGAAAGCTTGTAAGCCAGTCACTTCGAGCCATTGTAGCCCCCCATTTTGGGTAGTCAATGTCCAAGTTGCCCATCCCTGTCTACTCTGTGTATCAAGGTGGTGGGACTGATCCTTGCTGTAAAGATTTGTTCCCTCTTTTGAGTTACTGCATCCGTAAATATAGGTCAGGTTTATCAAATTGTATCAGATGATTCTTTTTTTCCTCTTCTCTCTTCTTCTAGTCGAATTCTGATCATCCAACCATTGAAGCCAGGTCAAGTGGGTATTATCTGCAAGTGTGGGTGTTCTTGTGCATATGCCTTCTCTTCTTATCAGTTGGACGCTTCACTCTCCACTCTAATCCTCTGTGGCTGTGTCACTAACTCTGGTCCCAGGAGTCCCCAGGTCTTGCCATACTGATGGCCAACCAGGTCTCCACCTGGGTTCACAGGAGTCTATTGAACATGATAGGACTTATCTCCAGCTTCATTGACATTTGCCCCCAACTTCTCCTTACCAGTGACCAACGTGGACACCAGTCAGATGGCATGTCTGCTTGTGTATTCCCCTTCAGCCTTAGTCTTAAAAGGGTATTTGCTCTGAGAAGACCCAACCACTTGCCTTGATGTCTCCTGGGCAAGCAACTTGCTTGTTCTTGTAGTAGTCAGTTGGACTGCTGTTATTGTTTTTATTTTTCCTGTTGGTCTTTCTTTCAAGAAGTATCTTCTGTTCTAGCCTCTCCAGGCTGGTCAGCTTGTCCTTTCAAGTGGAGATTTCCCACCTCAGAAGATTCTGGATGGGGTTTAGGATTTCACCTATTGTCTTATGCACTCCAGAGACTCTGCAGAAAGCCTCCTTTACTGAGTAAATTGTAGCCCCATTATAGGTATTCCAATCAGTTATAGGCTGAAGATGGACTTAGAAGCTTTCTATGGTGATGTTTCTGGTTATTTCTTTGTCTTCCCCTCAAGTGTCTAGTTTACAATGGTATGCAAATAAAACCAACATTCAAAAGACAGCCAAGCATCTTAACATTTACCCCCTTTTACCCATTCAAACCGACAGTTTTGACATAAAACCTAACAGCCACCACTCGTCTGTCTGTCGTGCTGTGGTGGCTTGAGTTGCTGTGATTCTGAGGGCTATGCCACTGGTATTTAAAAAAAAACAGCAGGGTCACCCAGAGTGGACAGGTTTCAGATGAGCTTCCAGACAAAGATAGACTAGGAAGAAAGAGTGATGAACTACTTCTGAATCGCTAGTCACTGAAAACCTCATGAATAGCAGAAAAACACTGTCAGATACAGGGCTGGAAGGTGAGCCCCTCAGGTTGGAAGGCACTCAAGATGCAACTGGGGAAGAGATGCCTCCTCAAAGTAGAGCTGATCATGATAACATGAATAAAGTTAAGCTTGTGAGAGAAAAGCCCACAGAACCCTCATTTGCTGATGTGCCACAACTCAAAATGAAGAGAAACAGCTGTAAACATCCAGTGAAAATCAGAACATGGAATGTACAAAGTATGAATCTGGGAAAATTAGAAGTTGTCAAAAATGAAATGGGATGCATCAACATCGGTATCTTAGGCATTAGTGAGTTGAAATGGACTGGTATTGGCCATTTTGAATCCGAACCCACAGAATGGGAAAAAATCTTTTGCAATAACACATTGGACAAGGGACTCATTTCTAAAATATATAGGAAACTACAACACCTCTACAACAAGGAAAAGACAAATAGCCCAATTAAAAAATGGACACAGGACATGAACAGACACTTCACCAAGGAGGTGATCCGGAAAGCCAACAAACATATGAAGAAATATTCAGAATCACTAGCCATTAGAGAGATGAAAATCAAGACAACAATGAGATACCGTCTTACTCCAGCAATAACAGCAAAGATCAAAAAAGTAGAGGACAATAAATGGTGGCAGGGATGTGGAGAGACTGGGATGCTCCTACATTGCTGGTGGGATTGTAAAATGGTCCAACCTCTTTAGAAAAAAAAATGGCACTTCCTCAGAAGGTTAGAAATAGAAATACCTTATGATCCAGCAATTCCTCTACTTGGTATTTACCCACAAGAAATATGAGCTATAACATGAGTAGATGTAGGCAAACCAATGTTCATAGCAGCACTATTTACAATAGCAAAAAGATGGAGACAGCCAAAGTGCCCATCAACAGAAGAATGGATAAACAAACTGTGGTTTGTAGATCTTGAAATGTACTGATGAATGTGATGAATGAATGGATGCCATGTCTCTTCAATTTGTCATTCCTGGCATAGTAAACCATATGATTGCTCAGTTCAGTTCACTTCAACTCACTAATGTCTATGATATCAATTTTTGTGCTATCCATTTCATTTTTGATGGCTTCAAGTTTTTCTAGATTCATACTTCATACATTCTATATTCTTATTAATAAAGGAATTTTGCAGTTGTTTCTTCTTATTTTGAGTTGTGTCCCATCAGCAAATGAAGGTTCTGAAAACTTTGCTCCATCCATATCATTAAGTAAACTATACTTTGAAGAAGGACCAGTCCCTGGAAAAGAACATTATACTTGGTCAAGTAGAGGGTCAGAAAAAAAGAGGAAGGTCCCCAATGAGATGGACTGACACAGTGTTGCAGCAGGTGGCTCAAACCTAATAGCAGTTGTGAGGATGGAGAGGACTGGGCAGTGTTTCATTCTGTTGTGCTCATAGTGTCACTATGAATCAGAGCTGACTGATGGGACCTAGAAATCATAACAACTACTTTGAGGAGGAGCTCTTCCCCAGTCATATTTTTGGTACCATACAATCTGAGGGGATCATCTTCTGGTACAATTTTCAGGGTTTTTTTTTTTTTTTTTTTTTTTTCAGATTTAGACCACGAATTTCTTTTGACCACACTGTCTTAGTGTGGAAGCTCCTCTGAAATCTGTCCACTGTAAGTGACCCTTCTGGGATTTGAAATACCAGTGGCATAGCTGTTAGCATCACAGCAATATGAAAGCTGTCACAGTATGGCAAACTGATATGAGTGGTGACCTTCAATCATAAACAGCCTGGTTTCCATGTCTATAGATTTTTCTATTCTGTTCATTTCACATCAGTGGAATCATACATTATGTGGTCGTTTGTAATTGGATTCTTTCACTTAGCATGATGCTTTCAAGTTTCATCAATCAATGCTGTAACATATATCAGTACTTCATTACTTTCAGTTAGTGAATAATGTTCTATTGTGTGGATATACCACATTTTGTTTATGCATTCATCTGTTGATGGATCCTTGTATTGTTTCTATCTTTTTTATGTCCTTCTTCAGAAATTGGCCCTTCCTCAAAGTAGAGTTGACTTTAATGACATGAATTGAGCAAAACTTTCAAGACCTTCATTTGCTGAGGTAGCACAACTCAAAATGAAAAAAAAACAATTGCAGAAATCCATTAATAAAAAGAACATGAAATGTGTGAAGTATATGAATATGAGCATTTATGTACAAGTTGTTGAAGAGATATATGCTTTCAATTATATTGGGGTATATCAGGAGTAAAATTACTATGGCATACAGTAAATCTATACTTAATCTTCTGAGGAACTGCTAGACTGTATTCCAAAGTGGCAGCACCATTTTACATTCCCACCAGCAGTGGATAAGTGTTCCAATCCTTTTTATCATGGTTTTCTGATTATTGTTCCCTGGTAGATGCTATTGGCTCCTGACTTTCCTAGGACTCTTTGATCTTAAGTATCGTGTGCTCATTCTGCATACTCCCATATTTCAGAGATTATTTGGGTCTTATGCAAAAAATTTACTAACACACTAAAAGAAGGGGTTGCAGATAGGGATGCTCCTAGATTATTTTCCCAAAATGAGAATGGAGAAATGTTCAACTGCTGAAGTGTCAAGCTGGAGCCCAGGAACAGCAGTTAAGCTGGAGCCCAGGAACAGCAGTTAAGCTGGGGACAGCAGTCTGGAATCCCAACCTGTGAATGACAAGGATGAGAATGTGACCAGTGCAATTATCAGTTGAGACAAATATACCCATTCTCTCAAGACCTTTCCTTTTCTATAAATGCAGTTATGGAATAGGAGGGTCAGTATTAGATGTGGTTGGTGTTGTTGGTGGTAGTTATTAGGTGCCATCAAGTTGGTACCAACTCATAGCGACCCTCTGCACAACAAAGCAAAACACTTCCTGGACCTGGACCAACCTCACAATCATTGCTATGCCTGATCCCATTGCTGCTGCCACTGTGCTAATCCATTTGTTGGAGGTGTGGGGGGTCTTCCTCTTTTTCTCCATTTTCTCTGACCTTCCACTTTACCCAAAAATGATATCCTCCTCCAGGGGTTGGTTCCTCTTGACAATATGTTCGAAGTATGAGAGATGAAGTCTGGCCATCCTGTCCTCCAAGGGGCACTCTGGCCATACAGATTTGTTTGTTCTTTTGGCCATGGTATTTTTAATATTCTCGTCCAATGCCATAACTCAAATGCATCAATTCTTCTATGGTCTTCCTTAGTCACTGTTTAACTTTCACATGCAGATGAGGTTATTGAAAATACCATGGCTTGGGTCAGGTGCACCTTAGTTCTCCAACTGACATCTTTGCTCTTCAACACTTTAAAGAAGATTTGTGCAGTAGATTTGCCTAACGCAATACATCATTTGGTTTCTTGACTGCTGCTTCCATGAGTGTTGATGGTTGATCCAAGCAAAATGAAGTCTTTGATAACTTCAATCTTTTTTCATTTTATATGGATGTTGTTAATTGGATCAATAGTGAAGATTTTTGTTTTCTTTACTTTGAGATGCAACCCATACAGAAGTCTGATCTTTTATCTTTATGAGTAATTGTTTTAAGTCCTCTTCGCTTTCAGCACACAAGGTTGTATCTTCTGCATACGGCAGGCTGTTAATGAATCATCCTTCAGTCCTGATGCCATATTTTCTTTCATATAATCTAGCTTCTCGGATTATGTGCTCAGCATACACATTGAATAAATATGGTGAAAGAATACAACCTTGGCACACAACTTTTCTGATTTTAAACCATTTGGTGTTCCCTTGCTCTGTTCAAACACCTGCCTCTTGGTCTATATACAGGTTCCTGAGGAGCACAATTAAGTGTTCCAGAATACTCACTCTTTGCAATATTGTCCATAGCTTGTCATGATCCACACAATTGAAAACCTTTACATAATCAATAAAGCACAGGTAAACATCTTTCTGGTATTCTCTGATTTCAGCCAAATCTATCTGACGTCAGCAATGATATCCCTCGCTCCACATCTTCTTTAGAATCCAGCTTGAAACTCTGGAAGTTCTCTGTCAATGTATGCTTGCAGCTGTTTTTATATTATCTTTAGTAAAACTTTACTTGAATGGGCTATCAATGATATGGTCTTGTGATTTCCGTATTCCATTGGGTCACCTCTTTTTGAAATGGGCACAAATATGGATCTCCTCCAGTCAGCTGGCCAGGTAGTTTTCTTCTAAGTTTCTTGGCATAGTTGAGTGAGTGTCTCCAGTGTCGCATCAGTTTGTTGAAAGGATTCAATTTGTATTCCATCTATTCCCGGTACCTGGTTCTTTGCCAATGCCTTCAATGCACCTTGGACTTCTTCCTTCAATTTCATTGACTTTTGATCATGTGCTACTTCTTGAAATGGTTGAACATCAGCCATTTCTTTTTGACTCTAGGTATTACTTCCATCTTCTTGTGACACTGTCTGCATCGTTCAATTATTTGGCCCATGGAAGATTTCAATATGGCAAGATGAGCTTGAATTTTTTCTTCTCCAGGTCTTCGCACATTTCGTTATAATACTTGACTTTGTCTTCTCAAGCTGCCTTTTGAAATTTATTATTCAGCTCTTTAACCTCCTCACTTCTTCCATTAGCGTCAGTCTGAACTTGCATATGAGCAATTGATGGTCTGTTCCACAATCTTCCTCTGGCCTCATTTTGGCTGATGATATGGGGCTTTCCACAGTCAATTGATTTATGTATTTTTCATCTGGTGAGGTCCATGTGTATAGTCATCTTTTATGTTGTTTTAAAAAGGTATTTGCAGTGAAGAAGTCATTGATTGGTCTTGCAAAATTCTATCATGCTTTCTCCAGCATCGTTTCTATCACCAAGGCCATATTTACTAACTACTGATCTTTCTTCTTTGTTTCCAACCTTTGCATTCCAATCACCAGCAATTATCAGTACATCTTGATTGCATGTTTGATCAATTTCAGACTGAAGAAGTTGGTAGAAATCTTCATCATCACTGTCTTTAGTGGCTGGTCCATAAATTATAATAATAGTGGTATTAACTGGTCTTCCTTGTATTCGTATGCATATTATCCTATAACAGACAGCATTGTACTTCAAGACAGATCTTGATATGTTCTTTTTGATGATGAATTTGACACCATTCTCTTCAATTTGTCATTCACAGCATAGCAAACCATGTGATTATCAGATTCAAAATGGCCAATACCAATCCATTTCAGCTCACTAGTGTCTAGGCTATCAATGTTTATGCATTCCATTTCATTTTTGAAATTCTAATTTTCCTAGATTCATGCATCATACAATCCATGTTCTGATTATTAGTGGATGTTTACAACTGTTTCTCCTAATTTTGAACTATGTCTCATCAGCATATGAAGGTCTCAAAAGCTTCCATTTGCATCATCATGGTCAACTGTATGTTGAGAAGGCACCTCTTCCGCAGTTGCATTTTGAGTGCCTTCCAACTTGAAGGGCTCATATTCCAGTACTATATCTGACAATATTCTGTTGTTCTTCATCATATTTAAATATTTATTATTCTAGAACTATCTAATAGTGGTCTACTGCTATTCATAAGGTTCTCAGTGACTAAATATTCAGAAGTAATCCATCTCTCCTTCTTCCTAGTCTGTCTTAATCAGGATGCTCAGGTGAAACCTGACCCTGATAACATTGAAAATACCTGTAGCATAGCTTCCAGAGTCACAGCAACATGCAAGCCACCACAGTATGACAAACTGACAGACAAGAAGTTGTTAGACATAGTAATAGATTCACTATTTTTACTGATAGTAATTCACAGTCGATAATGTTAATTGTTTCTCTCATAAATGACTTCTCTTTTATGACTGGTGTGTTTAGAAATGACTGTTGACAGGCATACCATTCCAAAGTGTCCCCACTAGAATCTCATCCCAGTTTGTGGTGAGACAGATTTCAAAATCATCACAACTAAAGGAGAAATGCTATCAACACATTAAAAAAAAAAAAAGGCAAAAAAGTGATAGATTATCAATCTGTTTACCTCTACATTAAGAATTTTAGATCATTTAAGAGGTTTCTTTGTTATAAAATTGACTTTGGTTTGAATTCCTTAGGTGTAGTTGGATCTTACCCCAGGAAACCAGCCTTGTGAGTACACTTTCCTACAGTAACAATTAAATACATGACAGAAGGCTTTACTTAACACCTATTTAGACATAGGAACAGATTAAATCCATTAAGTAGGCCAGTGTTTTCTGCTTGACTATGGTCATTAACCAAATTTCTAGTTTTATTTGTGATACAGATAACCACGTTTAAGTTACTCTAGACTACTGTTAATAGCATTTTTATTTTCATAGCACAGCTACGACATATATTTCCAATCTATTTAGCTTTATAAAACTTTAAAAACATTAACTTTAATGAGGTATAACAGTATGTTATACGCTGTATAACCACTACCAACATGAAAGTGAGCCTTAGAAAAATGGAGGTGGTTATTGAAAACATAGAACATCCCACTGTTCCAGAATGGATCCTCTTGTCTTTGACATTAATCCCACCCATCCTCTGTAACTCACAAAAGCTCTAATCTGTTTTCAGTCACTAGATTAGTTTTTCCTTCTTAAGAATTGAATATAACCAGAACCATAGTGTTTTTGAGATTCCTCCAGATTGTTGCATATATTATTTGTTCACTTATATTTACTGTTCAGTAGGATTCTGGGTATGGTGCTGCAAGGTCAGTTTGAGCCACAAAGTCAGTGGTTCAAACCTATAGCTGCTTCTTGGAAACCCTATTATACAGAGTCGTTATGAGTCGGAACCAACTCAACAGCACTTAACACCAGAAACAACAACATGCCAGAAATAAAAGATTGGCTTAACACTGAAAATTAATATATGTTGTTCACCATATTACCAGATGAAGATGAAAGTCCATGATTGCTTCAGTAATACGCAGAAAAGGCACATGACAAAATTGTACACCTATTCATTATAAATGTTGAAGGAATGTCCTGAACATAAAAAAGGGCATCTATCACTAGTAGTTGTATTAATTATGTAGTTCAACGAGACAAGTGCCACCACTTGCCTGTCAGTTTGTCATACTGTGGTGGTTTGTGAGTTGCTGTGATTCTGAAAGCTATGCCACTGGTATTTTAAATACCAGCAGAGTCACCCATGGTGGACAGTTTTCAGATGAGCTTCCAGACGAAGACAGACTAGGAAGATAGAGTGATGAACTACTTCTGAATAGTTAGTCACTGAAAACCTTATGAATAGCAGAGATACACTGTCAGATATAGTGCCAGAAAATGAGCCCTTCAGGTTGGAAGGCACTCAAAATGCAACTGAGGAAGAATTGCCTTCTCAAAGTAGAGTTGACCATGATAAAGCGAAGGGAGTAAAGTCTGTGGGAGAAAAGCCCACGGGACCTTCATTTGCTGATGATGCAGCACAACTCAAAATGAAGAGAAACAGCTGTAAGCATCCATTGAAAATTAGAACATGGAACATACGAAGTATGAATCTGGGAAAATAGGAAGTTGTAAAAAATGAAATGCAACGCATAAACATCTATATCTTAGACATTAGTGAGCTGAAATGGACTGGTATTGACCATTTTGAATCTCACAACCACACGGTTTACTATGCCAAGAATGACAAATTGAAGAGGAATGGTGTTGCATTCATTGTCAAACAGAACATATCCAGATCAATCATGAGGTACAACGCTGTCTGTGATAGGATAATATCCATAGGTCTACAGGGAAGCCCAGTTAATACCACTATTATTCAAATTTATGCACCAACCACTAAAGCCAGTGATGACGAAATAGAATTCTACCAACTTCTTCAATATGAAATCGATCAAACATGCAATCGAGATGTATTGATTATTACTGGTGATTGGAATGCAAAGGTTGGGAGCAAAGAGGAAGGAACAATGGTTGGAAAGTATGGCCTTGGTGATTGAAATGATGCTGGAGATT
>NW_006408809.1:3317438-3319527 GCF_000296735.1 Chrysochloris asiatica | reverse complement strand
AAGAGGACTTAAAACATTTACTGATGAAGATCAATGAGCACAGCCTTTGGTATGGATTACATCTCAATATTAAGAAACCAAAAATCCTCACCACTGAACCAATAATCAACATCATTATCAATGGAGAAAAGACGGAAGTTGTCAAGGACTTCATTCTTCTGGAATCAACTATCAACACTCATGGAAGCAGCAGTCAAGAAATCAAATGACATATTTCATCAGACAAATCTGTTGCACAAGATTTTTTTAAAGTGTTGAAGAGCAAAGATGTCAGCCTGAAGACTAAGGTACGCCTGACCCAAGCCTTGATATATTCATATGCATGTGAAAGCTGGACAGTGAATAAGGGAGAATTGATGTATTTGAGTTATGGTGTTGGAGGAGAATATTGAAAGTGCTATGGGCTGCCAAATGAACCAACAGATCCATGTTGGAAGAAGTGCAGCCAGAGTGTTCCTTGGAAGCCAGGATGGCCAAGCTTTGTCTCTCATACTATGGACATATTGTCAGGAGGAACCAGTCACTGGAGAAGGATATCATGTTTGGTAAGATGGCGGGTCAGAGAAAAAGAGAAAGACCCCCAACGACATGGATTGGCAAAGTAGTAGCATCGATAGACTCAAGCATGGCAACAATAGTGAGGTAGGCCCAGGATGGGGCATTGTTTCGTGCATGAGGTCGCTATGAGTTGATACCAACTCGATGGCACCTAACAACAACAACATCAAGACAAGTGATTTCTACAGTTAATGATTTAAACCAGAAACACTTGTCCCCTCACAGTTCTGAGAGTCAGGGATTTGGAAACAGTCTATATAATGGTTCTGACTGAAGTTCTCTCATGAAGTTGCAGTCAAAATGTCAGCTTGAGCTATAGGTATCTGAAGGTTTGACTGGAACTGGAGGATTTGCTTCCAAGATAGCTTTCTTACAGAACTATTACAGAAGGCCACAGACCCTTACTCACTAAGTGTAAGAAGCTTTAGGTCCTCACTGTGTGGCCCTTTTCAAAAGACAGCACAGCAAATGGCTTCCTCCAGAATGAGTGATATAAGAAGGAGAGAGTGCGTGAGGAGGAATCCACAATGTTTTTCATGACCTAGTCTTTGGGAGTCATACAGCATCAGTTTGGCCAGAGTCTATTCATTAGAAGAAGGAGCCCTGGTGCTTCTGTGGGCTAAGCATTTGTCTGTTTGCTTCAAGGTCAATGGTGCAAACCCGCTAGCTGCTACATGGGAAAGAAATGAAGCTGCCTGTTCCCCAAAAGATTTATAGTCTTGGAACCCTAAAGGAGCTGTTCTATTCTGTCTTACAGATATCATTTCTATGAGATGGAATTGACTCAGTGGCAGTGGATTTGGGAGTGGGGGGGTGGGGGTGGCAGGGGGGTGGGATTCTTTAGCAGCAAGTCATTAAATACAGCCCATACTCAAGAGAGGAGAATTAGGTTCAAATTTTTATAAAATAGGAATATTAAAGAAGTTATAATATATAATTAAAAACTACTATGATTATCTAAAATAAAATACTTTCCCCCAAAAGACTGGCACAAAGAAGGGTAAGCACTCTCAACTTCTATTCTGTGTTGTCATGGAGTTGCTAGCCATTGTAATAAGGTGTGAAAAATAGAAATTAAAGGCATACATATCAGAAAGGCAGAAGTAAAACTATCTTTATTTTAAAATACCATGATTGTGGACATTGTTGTTACGTGTCATTGAGTCAGTTCTGGCTTATAGCAACCTTATGTACTAATGCAAAAGAATGAAACACTGCCTGGTCCTGTGGCATCCTCACAATTCACAATTGTTTCTATGTTTGAGTCCATTGTTGCAGTCACTGAGTCAATCTATTGTGGAACAATCTATGATTGTGAATATGTTGTTGTTGTTGTTAGGTGCCATTGAGCGGTACTGACCCATAGCGACCCTATGCAGAGCAGAATGAAACACTGCCTGATCCTGGGCCAACCTCACTACTGTTGCCATGCTTGAGTGCATTGATGCTGCCACTTGACCAATCCATCTCATCTTCCTCTTTTTCTCCATCCCTCCATCTTACCAAAAATGATATCCTTCTCCAGTGACTG
>NW_006408809.1:3303140-3317033 GCF_000296735.1 Chrysochloris asiatica | reverse complement strand
AACTTCAGTCTTTTCTCCATTGATAAGAATGTTGTTTATTGGTCCAGTGGAGAGGATTATTGTTTTCTTGACATTGAGATGTAGTCCATACCAAAGGCTGTGCTCATTGATCTTCATCAGTAAATGTTTTAAGTCCTCTTCACTTTCAGC
Organism: Chrysochloris asiatica; assembly: GCF_000296735.1. Classification (NCBI taxonomy): domain Eukaryota; kingdom Metazoa; phylum Chordata; class Mammalia; order Afrosoricida; family Chrysochloridae; genus Chrysochloris; species Chrysochloris asiatica. Next base: position 3,316,883 of record NW_006408809.1, on the reverse strand, counting down.
AATCAAGGTTGTATCATCTGCATATCACAGGTTGTTAATAAGTCTTCTCCAATCCTGATGCCACATTTTTCTTCATAGAACCCAGTTTCTCGGATTATTTGTTCAGCATACAAGTTGAATAAGTATGGTGAAAGAATACAACCTTGTTGCACATCTTTTTTAATTTTAAAACAGTCAGTGTTCCCATGTTCTGTTTGAACAACTGCCTCTTGATCCAGGTATAGATTCCTCATGAGTACAATTAAGTGTTCCGGAATACTCATACTTCACAATGTTGTCCATAGCTTTTCATGATACACACAGTTGAAAGCTTTTGTGTAGTCAATATAGCATAGGTAAACATCTTTCTGATATTCTCTGCTTTCAGCCAAGATCCACTGGACATCAGCAATGATGAACCGCTGGAACTTCTCCGTCAATGTATGATTGTAGCCATTTCTGTATTACCTTTAGCAAAACTTTATTGGCAGGGGATATCAAAGAGATTATCTGATGATATCCACATTCCGTTGGATTACCTCTCTTTGGAATGGGCACAGTCAGTTGGCCAGATAGTTGTCTTCCAAATTTCTTGGCAGAGATGAGTGAGTGCCTCCTGTGTCACTTCACTTTCTTGAAAGATTTCAATTTTTATTCCATCAATTCCTGGTGCCTTGTTCTTTGCCAATTCTTTCAAGGCACCTTGGACTTCCTCTTATCATTGGCTCTTGATCATATGCTACCTCTTGAAACAGTTGAACATTAAAGATTTCCTTTTGGTATAGGTATAGTGTGACTCTGTATATTCCTTCCATCTTCTCTTGATGCTTTCTGCATCACTCAATAATTTGCCCAGAGAACCTTTCAATAACGGAAGCTGATGCTTGAATTTTTTCTTAAGTTCCCCCAGCTTGAGAAATGCTGAGTGTGTTCTTCCTTTTCAGTTTTCTGATTCCAGTTCTTTGCACATTTTGTTGTAATATTTGGCTTTATCTTCTCGAATTGACCTTTAAAGTTTTCTGTCCAACTCTTGGACCTCCTCAGTTCTTCCATTTGCTTTAGCATTTCTATGCTGGAGAGCAAGTTTCAGTGTTTCTTCTGATATCCATTTTGACCTTCTCCTTCTTTCTTGTCTTCTCAATGACTTTTTGCTTTCTTCATGTATGATGTTCTTGACATCATCCCACAACTCTTTTGGTCTTCTGTCTTCAGTGTTTAATATATCAAATCTGTTCTTCAGATGATCTTTAAATTTAGGGGGGGATATATTTTTGGTCATATTTTGGCTCTCATGGACTTGTTTTCATTTTCTTCAGCTTCAGTTTGAATTTGCATATGAGTAATTGATGGTCTGTTCCACAGTCTGCCCCTGGCCTTGTTTTAACTGATGATAGGGAGCTTCTCTTTTCCATCTTCTCTTTCCTCAGATGTAGTCAATTTGATTTCTGTATATTCCATCTGGTAAATTCCATGTGTATATTCATCTCTTATGCTGTCTAAAGAAGGTATTTGAAATGAACAAATCATTGGTTTTGCAGAATTCTGTCATGCGTTCTCTAGCATCATTTCTATCAGCAAGGCCATACTTTCCAATGACTGTTCCTTCCTCTTTGCTCCCAACCTTTGCATTCCAATCACCAGTAATGATCATTACATCTTGATTGCATGTTTGGTCAATTTCAGATTGAAGAAGTTGATCAGATTGTTCTATTTCATCCTCACTGGCTTTAGTGGTTGGTGCGTAAATTTAATAATAGTGGTATTAATTGGGCTTCCCCTTAGGCACATGGATATTATCCTATCACAGACAGCATTGTACCTCATGAATGATCTTGATATGTTCTTTTTGACAATGAATGCCACACCATTCCTCTTCAATTTGTCACTCCCAGCATAGTAAGCTATGTGGGTGTCACAATTAAAATGGCCAATACCAGTCCATTTCTTCTCACTAATGCCTAAAATATCAATGTTTATGTGTTCTATTTCATTTTTGACAACTTCTAATTTTCCTATATTCATACTTTGTACATTCCATGTTATGATTTTCAATGGATGTTTACAGCTGTTTTTCTTCATTTTGAGTTGCGCTTCATCAGCAAATGAAGGTCCTGCAGGCTTTTTTCCCAAGGGCTTTACCCCATTCACATCATCACAGTCAACTCTACTTTGAGGAGGCAGCTCTTCCCCAGCCGCATTTTGAGTGCCTTCCAACCTGAGGGGCTCATATTCTGGCACTATATCTGACAGTGTTTCTCTGCTATTCATAGGGTTTTCAGTGACTAACTATTCAGAAGTAGTTTGTCACTCCTTCTTCCTAGTCTGTCTTTATCTGGAAGCTCATCTGAAACCTGTCCACCATGGGTGACCCTGCTGGTATTTAGAATACTGATGGCATAGCTTTCAGAATCACAGCAACTCACAAGCCACCACAGTATAACAAACTAACAAACTAGTGAATATGGAATATAGAAAATCCTAAATCTACAAATCTATAAAACAAAGCTACACAAATGATAAATAACTTAGCAAAAAGTTGCAGGATATAATATCTATATACTAGCAACAATCAAGGGGTAAATAAAAAAAATTAAACAATTTCTTTTTAAAAAACTTTTATTGTGAATTGAGTGAAGGTTTACAAATGAGATCATCAGTTTCATATTCAACAAATCACCCACTGTGTTTCATCTCAATAAATACAATCCCCTCCATGCAACAACAGTTACCTCATTTCTTCTCTGTGGTTTTTATTTTCATTCCATCATCTTTCCCATCCCTTCACAACTTTGTCATTATGTAAAGGTTACCCTTTGGATCTTGAATGATTTACCATTTCGTGGTGAGTATAACTTACTAGTGTTATTACCTGAACTCTGGCTGTAGAATTTATTTTAATCAACTTTTACAAAAGACGAATACATCAGTTTTCAGCATAATCTCCTTGCTTTTCAATATATTTTGTCCATTTTCAACAAGCTTTTATATCCCATTACTAAAAAATGTTTTAGGCTAAGCTACAAGCCACAAATGCACCACTGTCTTTACTTCATCATCAGAGGTGAATCTTCATCCTTGAAGGGCTGCTTTCAGGAGACTAAACAGGTGAAAGTCCAATGGAACAAGATCAGGACTACAGGGAGGATGCTTTAACATCTCAAAATGAAGTTTTTGCAGAGTGTCAATAGTGTGGGCGGAGTTGTGAGGACGTGCATTGCCATGGAAGATCACAACACCCTTGGATAGCAATTCTCTGCTTTGAGTGCAAAGTTTAGGCTTTAGCTCTTTAGTGGGCATCTCACTGTAATAAGCACAGTTGATTGTTGAACCTTTTTCCTGAGAGTGTTCCAATAGTGGTCCTTGAGTATCTCATAAAACTGTAAGCATCAATTTTCCAGCTGATGGTTGACATTTGAACTGTTTCTTGGTCAGTGATTAAGGATGTTTCCATTCCATACACTGCTATTTACTCTCAGACTCATAGTGATGAACGCATGTCTTGTCACCAGTAATGATTTTTTAAAGAACCTTTAACTTCCTTTGAGTATCTGTCCAAATTTTGTTTGCAGATATTCAAACGCTTATGTTTATGCTCTTCTGTGAGTTGTTTCGGTACCATCTCATGCAAACTATTTGAAACCCAAGTCTGTCATGGATTGTTTCATAGGCAGAGCCATGCTGATTTGCAAATGATTTGCCATATGATCCACTGTCTAACCTGGAGTCCAAGGAGCTCTGGTAGTGTAGTAGTTACGAATCAGGCTGCAAACTGAAAGGTCAGCAGTTCGAAACTACCAGCTGTTCCGTGGGAGGAAGATGGGGCTTTCTGCTCCCGTAAAGATTTACAGCCTTGGAAACCCTGTACAGGGTCGCTATGAGTTGGAACCAACTCCACGGCACATAACAACAACAACCTGGAGTCCAGGAGTCCTGGTGTGGTGCTATGGGCTAATGCGTCAGACTGTAAAGTCATTTGAACTGCAATGTCAGTGGTTCAAGCTAACTAGTTGTTCCTTGGAAACCCTATATAGGGTCACTATGGGTCAGAATCAACTCGATGGCACTTAACAATGACAACCTGGAGTCCTGGTGTGGCACTGTGGGTTAATGCACCAGACTGCAAAGACATTTGAACTGCGAGGTTGGCAGTTCAAGCTCACCAGCTGCTCCTCGGAAACCCTATACAGGGTCACTATGGGTCGGAGCCGACTCCATGGCACTTAACAACAACACAACATCCACAGAACACTATTGTTCCAGGATTGTGTATATAACACTATTTACTTCTATCAAAATTAAGAGAAACAGCTTAAACATCCATTAGTAATCAGAGTATGGAATGTACAAAATATGAATCTAGGAAAATTAGAAATTGTCAAAAATCAAATGGAACACATAAATATTCATATTTTAGGCATTAATGAGTTGATGAAATTGAAAAATTCTACCAACTTCTTCAGTCTGAAATTGGTCAAACATGCAATTTAGCTGCATTGATAATTACTGGAGATTGGAATGACAAGGTTGGAAATAAAGAGGAAGAATCTATAATTGGAAAATATGGTCTTGGTGATAGAAATGATGCTGGAAGTTACATGATAAATTATGCAAGAACAATGACTTATTCATCGCCGATATCTTTTTTAAACAACATAAAAAGGGGCAATACACATGGAGCGCACCAGATGGAATACAAAGGAATCAAATTGATTACATCTGTGGGAAATGACCATGGAAAAACTCCATATCATCAGCCAAAACAAAGCCAGGGACAGACTGTGGAACAGACCATCAATTGCTCATATGCAAATTCAGACTGAAGCTGAAGAAAATTAAAATAAGTCCACAAGAGCCAAAATATGACCTTGAATCCCACCTGAATTTAGAGACCATCGCAAGAACAGATTTAATGGATTAGACTATAAAGATGCAAGACTAGAAGAGTTATGGATAACAGGATAACATCAAGAACATCATAGATGAAAAAAAAAAAAAAAAGAAAGAAAGAACATCATACATGAATAAAGTAAAAAGTCATTAAAAAGACAGGAAAGAAAGAAAAGACCAAAAGTGATGTCAGAAGATACTCTAAAACTTGCTCAAGTGTAGAGATGCTAAAATGAATGGAAGAAATGAAGGCGCAAAAGAGCTAAACAGAAAATTTAAAAAGACATCTCAAGAAGACAAAATTAAGTGTGTAATATGAATGTAATATGAAAAGACCTGCAGTTAGAAAACTCAAGAACATGCTCAGCATTTCTGAAGCTGAAAGAACTGAAGAAAAAATTCAAGCCATGGCTTGAAACATTGAAGGATTCTCTAGGCAAAATTTGAAAAATAAGGAAGACTGTAAAAAAATTGATGCATTTGAGTTATAGTGTGGAGGAGAATATTGAAAGTACCATGGGTTGTCAAAAGAAAAGAAAAAAAAAACAGATCTGTGTTGGATGAAATATAGCCAGGAAGGCCAGACTTCATTTTTCATACATTGAATACATTGTCAGGAGGGACCAGTCACTGGAGAAGGATGTCATGTTTGGTAAAGTGGAGGGCTGGAGAAAAGAGGAAGCCCTCCAATGAGATGGACTGGCACAGTGGCAGCAGCAATGGGCTCAAATATAGCAACAATTGTGAGGTTGGTCCAAGATTGGGCAGTGTTTCGTTCTGTTGTCCATAGAGTCACTATGAGTTGGTACTGACTCGATAGCACCTAACAACAACAAGGGACAAAGTATTAAGTAATGCAGAAAGTATCAAAAGAGGATGGAAGGAATACACAGAGTCATTGTACCAAAAAGAATTGGTCAATGTTTATCCCTTTCTAGAAGTAGCATATGGCCAGGAGCCAATGGTATTGAAGGAAGAAGTCCAAGGTGCACTGAATTTACTATTGAAAAATACTAACTGAATAGAATACTAATGGAAATCTTACAACATACTGATGTAGCACTGATGGTGATCACTTATCTATGCCAAGAAATTTGGAAGACAGTTATGTGGCCAACTGATGGGAAGAGATCCAAGTTTTTGGCCATTCCAAAGAAAGGTGATCCAATGGAATGCAGATATCACTGAACAATGTCATTAATATCACATACAAGTAATACTTTGCTAACAATAATTCAAAAGTGGTTGCAACAGTATGTCGACAAAGAACTGTCAGAAATTCAAGCTGGATTCAGAAGAGGACGTGGAACTAGGGATAGCATTGCTGATGTCAGATGAATCTTGGCTGAAAACAGAGACTACTCGAAAGATGTTTCTCTGTGTTTTATATACTATGCAAAGGCTTTTGACTGTGTGGATCATGACAAACTATAAATAACATTTCAAATAATGTGCATTGCAAAATGCTTCATTGTGCTCAAGAGAAACCTGTACACAGACCACAAAGCAGATTTAGACCAGAACAAGGGGACACTTCATGTTTTAAAATTACGAAAGGTGTGTGCCCAGGTTGTATCTTTTGATCATACTTATTAAAGCTATATGCTGAGCAAATAATCCAAGAAGCTTGAGTATATGAAGAAGAACATGGCATCAAGATTGGTGGAAGACTCATTAACTACCTGCAATATGTAAATGACACAACCTTGCTTGGAGGAAACAAAGAGTACTTGAGATATTTGCTGATGAAGATCAAAGACCCCAGCCTTCAGTATGGATTGCATCTCAGTGTAAAGAAACCAAAAATCCTCACAAGTGGACCAATAAATAGCATCATGATAAATAGAGAAAAGATTGAAATTGTCAAAAATGTACTTTGCTTTGTATTCCCAGTCATTGTTCAAGGAAGCAGCAGTCAGGTAATCAAATGATGTATTTCATTAGGCAAATCTGCTGCACAGGACCTCCTTAAAGTGTTAAAGAGCAAAGGACACTTGAGAACTAAAGTGCAACTGACCCAAACTATGGTATTTTCATTAACCTTAGATACATGTAAAAACTGGACAATTAATAAAGAAGACCATAGTAGAATCAATGCATTTGAATTATGTTTTAAAAAATCCATGAAATGCCCAAAGTGCAAACAAATAAATCTATGTTTGGAGAAGTACAGTCAGCATGCTCCTTAGAAGCGTGAATAGTGAGACTTCGTCTGTCATACTTTAGACATGTTATCAGGAGGGACCAGTTATTAGAGATGGACAATATGCTTGATAAAATAGAGGGTCAGTGAAAAAGAGGAGGACCCCGACTGAAATTGATTCAGTGACAGCCACAATGGCTTCAAGCTTAACAACCGTGAGGATGGTGCATGACTGGGCAATGTTTCTGTTGTGCATAAGGTCATTATGAGTCAGAACCGACTGAACAGCACCTAACAACAACATGGGCAAAATACTGATTGATGCAGAAAGCATCAAAAGAGGTTGTAAGGAATACACAAAGTCACTGTACCAAAAAGAACAGGTCGATGTGCAACCATCTCAACAGGTAGCATATGATCAAGATCCAATGGTACTGAAGGAAGAAATCCAAACTGCACTGTAGACACTGGCCAAAAACAAGGCTCAAATAATTGACAGTATACTAATTAACATGTTTCAACAAATTGATGAAGCATTGGAGGTTCTCACTCATCTATGCCAAGAAATTGGGAAGACAGTTACCTGGCTAATCAATTGGTAGAGATCCACATGTGTACCGATTCCAAAGAGAAATGGTGCAATGGAATGTGGAGATCATCTAACATAATCATTAATATCACATACAAGCAAGATAATTAAGAGACAACTGTAACCGTACATCAACAGGGAACTGGCAGAAATTAAAGTCATTTTAGAAGAGGACATGGAATGAGGGATGTCAGATGGACTGCTGATGTCAGATGGATCTTGGCTGAGAGCAGAGAATACCAGAAATAATTTATTTTTACTTTACTGACTATGCAAAAACTTTAGACTGTGTGGCTCATGACAAACTATGGATAACATGGTGAAGAATGTTTCTTCCAGAACACTTAATTGTGTCCTATGAAGAACCTGTATATAGATTAAGAAGCAATTGTTTGAACAAAACAAGGTGATAGTGAATGGTTTAAAATCAGGAAAAGTGTGAGCCACACAACGTATTTATCAATTCATCTGGTGATGGATATTTTAGCATTTTCACTATTTGGCTATTGTAAATAATGTTACAAGGAATATTGGTGTACAAGTATCTGAGTCCCTGCTTCCAATTCTTTTGGATATATTTCTTGGAGTGTTATTAGACATATACCTACCATAATAATTCTAAGGTTAACTTTTTTAAAAAAAAGTTTTATTGTGAATTATGTGATAGTTTACATGGGAGAACATTAGTTTTACATTCCAATCCCCTCCATGCATCATCAACCAAACAAAGGGTATACACTACAAGCCTGTCCCCCCATCCCCCACCCCCGGTTGTCAGCACACAGCCCCTCTCCCTCTCTGGGTCTAAAGTCCCCAGCTGCTTCTTCTCTCCACGTCATCGTCTCTGCCTCCATTTCAGGCATCACTGCTTCTCTGAGTAGGGTCCCGCTCTCTGATCTTCTCCCTTGATGGTCCCAGGGATCTCTGCTCCTAGACTGCAAAGTTAATCACTACCCTCCTTTCTACAGAAGTCTACCTTACATTTCCAACCCTCACAATTAGTCCTGATAACAATTATTCACTATTGTATCACAAAAGACCTATCCGTATTTCCTTTCATCAGTCCTGCCTAGACAGATTGTATACTACTCAGTGGAGATTCTACCTTCCTCCATGCCCTCTGGATCTAGGTTCCCTCTTGAAAGCTTGTAAGTCAGTTGCTTCTTGCCTTTGTAGCCTCCCCATTTTGGGCAGCCAATGTCCAAGTTGCCCATCCCTGTCTACTCTGTGTACCAAAGGGGTGGGAATGATCCTTGCCATAAAGATTTGTTCCCTCTTTTGAGCTACTGCATCCATAGGTGTAGGTCAAATTCATCAAATTGTATCAGATTACTTTTTTGTTTCCTCTTCTTTCTTCTTCTAGTTGAAGTCTGATCATCCAGTCATTGAAGCCAGGTCAAGTGGGTATTATCTGCAAGTGTGGGTGTTTTTGTGCATATGCCCTCTCTTCTTATCAGCTGGACACTTCACTCTCCACTCTAGTCCTAAGGTTAACTTATTGAGGAAGTGCTCAACTATGTTCTACAGCAGCTGTACCATTTTACATTCAGACCTGCAATGGATGAAGTTCCCTAACTTCACTCATCTCTTATCTATGACTCCTTATTTAATACTCTGGACACAAACTACATAAAATATGCACTATGATGGAGTGCAGATAACCAGTCAAAATTCCAAATACATATTGTTGTTGTTGTCAGGTACCGTAAATCCATTCTGATTCATAGTGACCCTATGCACAACAGAAGGAAACACTGCCCAGTCCTGTGTCAGCCTCATAATCATTGTTATGCTTGAGCCCATTGCTATTGCCACTGTGCCAATCCATCTCATTGAGGGTCTTCCACTTTGTCACTGACCCTCCACTTTACCTAACATGATATTCTTTTCCAGGGGCTGGCCCTTCCTGATAGCATGTCCAAAGTATGTGAGACGAAGTCTGGCAACAAGTACTTTTGTTGTACTTCTTCCAACACAGATCTGTTTATTCTTCTAGCAGTCTGTGGTACTTTCAACATTCTTCTCCAACAATATAATTTAAATGCATCAAGTCTTCTGTGGTCTTCCTTATTCACTGTCCAACTTTCATAAGCATACGAAGCTACTGAAAATACCATGGATGGGTTAGGCACACCTTAGTCCTTAAACTTACATCTTTGTTGTTCAACACTTTAAAGAGGCCTTGTGTGGCAAATCAGCCTAATGTCATTTGATTTCTTGACTGCTGCTTCTATGAGTGTTGACAGTGGATACAAGCAAAATGAGGTCTTTTACAACTTCAATCTTTTCTGTATCTATCATGATGTCATTTATTGGTCTAGTGGTGAGGATTTTTGTTTTATTTGCATTGATGTGCAACCCATACTGAAGGCTGTGGTATTTAATCTTCATCAGTAAGTATTTCAAGTCCTCTTTACTTTCAGCGAGCAAGGCTGTATCATCTGCATGTTGCAGATATTTAATGAATCTTCCTCCAATCCTGAGGCCAAGTTCTTCTTCATAAAATCCAGTTTCCCTGATTATTTGCTCATCATACAGACTGAATAAGAATAGGGAAAGAATACAATCCTGGCACACAAATTTCCTGATTTTAAAACATTCAGTGTTCCCTTGTTCTGTTTGAACAACTGCCTCCAGGTACAGATTCCTTATAAGCCCATTTAAGTGTTCCAGAATACTCATTCTCCACAATGTTGTCCATAGTTGTCATGATCCACACAATTGAAAGCCTTTGTGTAGTCATTAAAGCACAGGTAAACATCTTTCTGGTATTCTCTGCTTTCAGCCAAGATCCATTTGACATCAGTAAGGTTATCCCTAGTTTTACATCCTTATCTGAATTCTGCTTGAATCTCTGGCAAGTTCCCTGTCAATGTACAGTTGCAACCACTTTTGAATTATACTCATCCAATTGCTGCTTGCACGTTATATTAACGATATTGTCTAATGCTTTCTGCATTCCGTTGGGTCACCTCTCTTTGAAATGGGCACAAATATGGATATCTTCCAATCAGTTGGCCAGGTAGCCGTCTTCCAAATTACTTGGCATAGATGAGTGAGTGCCTCCAGTGTTAGATCAGTTTGTTGAAAGATTTCAGTACGTATTCCATCAATTCCCATAGCCTTGGTCTTTGTCAATGCCTTCAGTGCACCTTGGATTTCTTACTTCATTACTAGTGATTCTTGATCGTATGCTCTCCCTTTTCCTTGTCTTAGTCTGGAAGCTCAGCTGAAACCTGTCCACCCTAGGTGATATTTAAAATATCAGTGGCATAGCTTTCAGCATTATAGCAACACACAAGCCACTACAATATGATAAAGTGACAGATGAGTGGTAGCAAACACAAAGAAAACCTGTAGGAGTTCATAAAAGCAGTATCTCCAGAAACTACTAAATTAGTGCATGTCAATGAATGAGTCTGTGTATTCCATTAACTGGCATCTAATGCCATGTGTATAATTTGGATTAGCCAAGATTTCCTGTGAAGAAAACCTATTTCTTAGTGTAGCATACAAGACAGGCTGTTAGAGACATTTCCTTCATGACTCTGAATTCCAGCTCTGTCTATGGTCATGCTGCTCAGGACACCGCTTAATGACTGTGTTCACAGGATATGCTCACTGCCACAATTCTTAAATTATCACGTGCACTTAACTTCAAGTAATTTTTTACTTTGAAAATTCTGAACGCCTCATTAGGGACAGTACATACAACATTTGCCAAACCTCCGATCTCAAAGTTCAGCTGTTTTTGAGTTATTTGATTGGACAAAAGATCGCAAGATATCTTTCACAGCAGGGGAAGTGTAATTTTCCATGTCTTTATGATGTTTTGAAATGGTTGAAGTGATTTTCCCTTAAAATTTCCATAAGTAATAAACTTTTACCGGTGGAGTAAGTTTGAGATGCCTTGACAAAGCTTTTCAAGGTTGCCCTCTCTCCCTTCATCATCCAGTCTCTCTGGGAAGAGGTGGTGCTGAAGGGGACCCCAGGTTAAAACCCAGAATCTTCACTTTGGATTAAAAGACCAAAAAGATTTGGCTTCTAAAATGTCTCTCAACTTCTAAGATTACAACATGAACTTCAACTCTATCACTTAGTACCACTTCCATTTTAGTACCTGGTTGGGAGAATAGCTCTTGTAGCTGAGTTTACTCTCCGCTCTAAATCTCTGTAGGGAAGTACCATACTTTCCTGATTGTATCTGCACACTTTTTCTTTTCCACATTTATCTGGCTTTCTTTTCCATGTAGTTTTTAGGTGACATTGGCTCGAACTCTTGGCACCCCTATATAAAACAGAATGAAACACTACCCGGTCCTGTGCCATCCTAAAAATAATTGCTATGTTTAATCCCATTGATGCTTCTCGTCTCAGTCATCTTGTTTAGTATTTTCCTTTTTGTCACTAACCCTCTACTCAGCATAATGTCCGTCTTTACAGACTGGTCCCTCCTCTTGTCCAAATTAGCTGAGATTAAATCTTGCCATAGTCACTTCTAAGGAGCTTTCTGGCTGAACTTGTTCCATGATAGGTTTGTTCATTCTCCGGCAGTCCATTCAATATTCTTGGTTAACACCATCATCCAAAGGCATTGCTTCTTCGGTGTTCTTTATTCATTGGCCAGCTTTCCAATACAGATGAAACAATGGAAAATACCACGGTTTTGGGTCAAGCACACCTTTGTCCTTAAGGTAACAACTTCGTTTTTAAACACTGTGAAGAGGTTTTTGCAGCAGATTTGCCCAATGCAACATGCCATTTTATTTCTTGACTGCTGCTTCCATGGGTGTTGATTGTAGAGCTAAATAAAATGAAATCCTTGACAACATCAGTTGCTTTACCATTTATCATGTTATTTATTGGTCTAGTTGGACAATCGTGTGTGTCTTTCAAATGTGCCACAACCACTCAGCAGGTTGATGTTAATTTCTTGCAGAATCTACCTCTGTTGCTAGCGGGTATTTGCTTTTACTTAGTTCAAAGTCGCTCAGTGCAGACCCATTAGGCTAAACGATCTCCCCACGGAAGAAGAGCAAATGTATAAAGGCATAAAGAGGAAGAGGCATGTACAAGTATGCTTTTGTCCCTACCTTGTCCTCCATTTTCCACCTATCATCCACCTGCCCCCAGTATTAGTCCCTTTTATGAACCTAAGCAAATGTTGAACCTTTTGGGGCTCATGAGAAGGTAGAGACCCAGTTCAAAGCCTTTGATACGGTATCCTGTCCTTCAACAAGTCTATCATATGTGTGCCTCTGGGTCATCCCCTCGGTGATCTGGTGGTTAACAAACATCTAGGACTTATGGTTACGAATTGGGCTGCTAACCTCAAGGTCAGCAGTTCGAAACTACCAGCCGTTCCCAGGGAGAAAGATGAGGCTTCCTTCTCCCGTAAAGATTTACAGCCTCAGAAACCCTGTATAGGGTCGCTATGGGTCGGAATCAACTCTACAGCACTTAACAACAATAGGACTTTGCTGTGTGTGCAGTTTTCATTTTATGAGCATATTCTTTGGAATGATGCAAGTATGTTTAACACCGTTTCTCTGCCCTGTTGATAGTAGTATCACTACTATCCAGATATTGTTTGGTACATGACCACTTTCCACCACTTTCACTGTCCACTCCAGGAGCCAGGGTATGCCAGTCTGCAGCCCTCATTCCTGGAGCTCTCCTGTCCTCTGTTCTCTTCAGGGAAACCTCAAGAGTCCAGTGCTTGGTCGCTGTCTTCTCCTGGAGTGACCCTGCCGTCCAGCAGTCACTTCTCCCATTTCCCAGGGCTTCCTCCTTCCCATGGGTCGACTCCATCCACCTCGTCCTCTCAAGGAGTCTGTCGAGTAGTCTCTTCGCCATCGTTGAGTCTCCTGCCTGCCTCTCCCACACGCTACCGGACTAGAGTGGCCGTGGGTCAGTCCCTGTCATCTCCGTCCGGGACTTCAGCTTCGACTGGCTAGACGTGGGTCTGTCCCGTGCTCGTTCGTCTCTCGCTTGCCTCCAATTCGGCAGGAACTTTACACTAGCCGGGAGGGTGAGGGTGGCGAGTGCGTGGCCGAGCCCGCAGCAGGCAAGAGCGCGGCGCGGCAAGGGGCGCCGGGTCGGGTGGGCCTGAGAGCGGGCCGGGGGCGTCGCCGGCCGCCCTGCC
>NW_006408809.1:3279924-3302767 GCF_000296735.1 Chrysochloris asiatica | reverse complement strand
GAGAGCAGCCTCCCTCCGGGACTAGGCCGCGGCGGCTCCGGCCCCGGCTCAGCCGGACGACAGAACCGGGTAGGAGGCGGCGGCCCGCGGCAGCGAGCCCCGGCCCGGGGACGGCGCCATACCGGGCCCCTGGTCTGGTGACGCTGGTCGCCGGCGGCTCGGTGTCGACTCCCGGGTCTGGGTTGGATGGAAACCGGCCGAGCCCCCCCTTCGCGGCCGAATTGCAAAGCGGGGAGCGGGTTGCGCCACTGCCCCGCGGGAAGAGCGCGCTGCGCCCCTGGTCCGCCGGGCCGGGGCTGCGGCGCAAAGGGGCCGCACGCTTTACTTTGCTGCTCGCGCCCAGGCGAGCGGGATGCGCGACCGCCGGACTCCGCGGGAGACGAGCGGGACTCCCCGCCCCACAACCCAGGAGGTGTGGGAACCCCAGGGGTGAGGGGGGCTGACCGACACCTTCGTCGCCTTCTCCAGAAACGCAGGTCGATACCTTACTTTTCTCTTGGCTGAAGGAGGGAGGCCAGGAGAGCGAGGCTGCTCCGGCCATCTCCCCCGGGACAAGTGAGCTTGGGGGAGGGAGTGGCGCAGCAGGCTCCCCTTGGCCGGCGCTCTTGGGGGTGGGGGAGCCCCGTGGAGCCCGAGGAGGGGCTACACACTCTAGAGGAGCCAGCACCCTTGGAACTGAAGGGCTGCGTCTCGGACTTGGGAGGAAGGATGGGGGGCTCAAGCTTTGGTTTGGAGGCGAGTGTCCGGCTGTGAGCTGGCCTGTGCTCCAGGGTGGAGGACAGCCCTGAGTTGGGGTTCCCGAGCCCCAGGGGGTGGACTAGCCGCTTGAAGGTAGGGCCTCTTCCAGGAAAGGGTGTTGCATTTTGAGGAGGGGTCTGGGACACACGGAGGGGCGGTTGTGATTTGGGGGACTCTGGAGATGTCGGGGATGGGGGACCAGTGCTGCGAGCTGAGTGCGCTGGGCTTTGCTTCACTGCCTTGTAACTTTCTGAGCTCCAAGGGACGGTTTGGAGTTGCTTGTTAGACTCGGGGTTTCGTCCCGGGTCTGCGAGTTTGTACGCTGGGGACTTGGGGAGGAAGGCTAGGCAGCCAAGAGGGGGCCCGAAAGGGGCTGGGAGCGTTTGGAGCAAAGCTACGTCTTGCACTTTTGGCAGCTGCGGAGGAGCGCTCAGCTCCGCCTCCTCTGAGTCCTATTGCGGGCGCTACTGCTTCCCCGGGCTGCGCGATCTAACCACACGTTTTCTTCTCTCTCCTAGGCTTCTTTTGGAAGTTCGAGCCCAGGTTTGTCTTCTTTTTCTTACGTCTTCGGTGGGTCCCAGAGGGAATCTGCGTAATTGCAACTCAGAAATCCATTGCTGAAGGTTCCCCCATAAAAATTTATCCTGCAAGTTTTTCATTTGTTTTTAAGAGTTTCAGAGTGTAATAGGTAATTAAGTTGTTTGAAGAACAAACAGTTGTATTGTTCCCTTTTTCTTGTATATTGGAAACATACTTTGTTACTAGTAAGCCAATAACAGACGAGTTTTCTTTTAAGTAATATGTCTTTAATTCTCACCTATCTTGTATATTTTTTTTCTTCTTCACGTCTCAAACAATTAATTCTAAGTCAACTTTCCATTAACTTCAGCGATTTAGCTCAGATTTTAATTTTGGTTTCTTTCAGAGATTGACTATTAAGAATACGGGGCTGCTTAGACAGTGTCTCCCTATCTCCTCTTTTCTTGGTCTCTTTTTATTGAGAGAGGTCTGTAGATTGCTTTATCATTGCAAATGAAGAGTTAGTAAAACTACCTTAAATCAAAGGAGAAACAACTTCCATTTTGGCACAGAAAAGTGATCATTTTTTGGCTGTTTCTTAGATCACTTTAGAACAGTGTTTCTTAACCTTTTGATGATCAGGGACTTCTATCAGATTCTGGTGAAAGCAAGAGAGGCTCTACCCAGAACACTGCCCACATGCATAATTTGCACACTGCTTAAGGTTTGTGGAACCCCTGAAGCTGGTCAGTGGAGAGAACCTTTCAGCATGTTCAATTTTCATCCCATTTAGTCCCCCTCATGGCAGCCTTTTTTCCCACTCCAGGAAAAGCACCTCTTTAACTAGTCCAACTCAGACTTTTTAATGACTCTACTGAGAGTCACCTAGTTAATCGAGCCTGGACCAGGTCCCAAGTCATCTATTACAACATGGTGCTTAGAGTGAACATTTCATTTTCCTGGAATATTTCTTTTTGTATTTACTTAACTTTCAAGACCTCACTTGATTATCATTGAAACTATTTAAAAATAACCTCATCAAGAAAAAGAAATGTGTGTCTGTTTGTTAAATAACTGTTTATACCCTTACAGTATTGTTAAGTTGTGTAAAAAGTTTCTACAATTTTGAGGCAAGCATTTCTTTGTCATAACTGATGTCAAGAAAAGAATATTTATCTATCTGATGCCAAACATCTGGATGATAATGGAATTTTTCCATCTTGCATCACTGTCTGCGTTAGTTTGCAATCTGAATAAAAAGAAAAAAGACTGTGATTTTGGTGTCCAAATAGAGATGCATAAGCTGTTTTTAATCAATTAGTCAATTTTAAAAAGAATTTTAGAACTGGAGAGACTCTTGAGGTCGTTTAAGCCAACCTCTGTATTTTACAAATGAGGAACTGGATCTAGGCCCAGAAAGTTTAAATGACTTGCCTCAGTTCCCAGCAAAAGCCAGGACAAAGCCAGAAGTAGACCCTCAGGCCCTCCCATTTCTAGCCTTGTTGAATACCTTCCACTTTCTACATTAAGAGAGATCTGCTTTGGGCCAAGTGATCCAGGGTTAAAAGAATTATAATACATGCTACTCGCAAAGAAGTGAAAAAAGGTGCCATCAATTTAATTCTTGACGCTTATCATACTATAGAGACTTTCAGGAATACCTCAGAAACAACACACTATGTAATGAAAACTAGTGTGCTCTTAAGCCATTTGATAAACATTCATCTTGCATGTTTAAAATGAAGTTAAGTCATATATACCTCAACAGGTTTTAAAAGGAACAGATAGTTAAAAGTTAATTACTATAATAGAAACTTCTTAAAGAGTTAAGCATCAAAGAAATCATGTTATATTTAGGACTAATGATGAGAATTCTCTAATTCAAAATAAAAAACATTGAATTTTGTCTGTAGTTTGCCCATGTTGTTGTTGTTGTTAAGTGCCGTCGAGTAGTTTGCCCATAGTGAAAAAAAACCTGTTGACCTAGTAAGTGTTTTGGTAATGATTGCACATTATCCTCGAAGTTTGTTTGAAATTTCAAAATACTATTTGATGAAAATTTTAGCTTGAGTAATAAAAAGATCAAATATGTTGCATTGAATATGCTTCCTTCCGCTTCTGTCTTATCCCAACCCCAGATTCTAACACTTCTGTCACTGCTCTGAGAGTCTCTGGCCTAACTGAATTAGATTTCTAGAGCAGACAAATGGAGAAAAGCATGTTTTCCTTAAATTTTCATTTATTGGAATTATGGGTTTTATCCATTTCTCTTGGTTTTGGGATTATGCCGTTGACTTTACTTTCATCTATGAAAAATCATAGTTTTATAAATTATGTGAATAGACCAACGTGAAAGAGTATTGTAATGGGATACATCTTCCAAAGTCCTTTTAAAGAGTATATGGATATAGAGAGAGACTTTTTACATAGATTGCTTTTAAAGAAATTTATATTTATTCAATCGACTTGATTTCTGTTGTGTGTTTTTGTTTTGTTTTTTTTTTGTCTTTATTTAAGGATTAGTATTTGGATACAATTAATAATCTCTTTTCATGAAATATTAGCTTTATTGTATAATGGATTTTTATGAAGTCTATTCATGGAGATTTAATCTTTCTGACATTTTGCTATTTCTTTTAGACAAGTGTGTTAAACTAACTGATCAGCAAGCTTGGCTGTTTTTCTACTAGGACATTTATTTAGGACCACTCCTTTTAAATCACTTTGCAGTTATTACAAGTTATTTTCTCGTTGATTAGATTCCTTGTTAAAGTCTTTGTATATGACTTTGTCTTGTTCTTTTGCTGATTTGGCTATCTTTTCAAAACCATATGGTTTTACTTTATAAGCTATAAAATATATAGTAAATGCATTTAATAAAACACAGACATAAAAATTAAAGGGCACTGTCAGACAAACGCAAATCATTTTCTTGTGTAAATAGCCTTGTGAATTTGTAAAGTGATTCAGATTGTTTGGTTTCAGTGGGCTCTCTGTCTTCTGAAGATCATGATTTTGACCCCACTGCTGAGATGTTGGTCCATGACTATGATGATGAAAGAACTCTTGAAGAAGAGGAAATGATGGATGAGGGTAAAAATTTCAGTTCTGAAATTGAAGACTTAGAAAAGGTAAAAGGGTTTATTATGGTATTTTAGTACATGCTTATAGAAAAGATTTTAAAATTCTATTATTGAATTATTTTACATTCTACCTACAGTAAATATGACATTAACATCTTTGTTTTTGACCTAACTTTGGCAGAAAACACTGGTTTTCCTTGAACTCTAAGAGCTTATAGGCTAAAGGGGGATTAAAAAATGGGAGAAAAAAAATTTTTTTTTTAACTTTTTATTGTGAATTCATTGAAGGTTTACAGAGCAGATCATCAGTGCCACAGTCAACAAATCATATATTTTGTTTGATTTCAATGATTATAATCTCCTCCAAGTAGCAACACTTATCCCACTTCCTCCCTGTGGTTCTTATTTCCATTCCACCCTCCTTCCAACTTTTCTTCTTAGGTAACTGTTGCCCTTTTGATCTTGAATGATTGGCTTTGAAGGGTGGCCAAGGGTCATAGTCTTGTGTTCCTCCAGTCTCTTTCTGACTTGTAAGCCTGGACTATTTTATAATTTTGAGATTTGTTCGACATTTCCTCCCACTCTGTCCAGGACCTTCTAATGTAATCCCTTTCAGAGTAATTGGTAGCGGTAGCTAGGCACCATCTAGTTTTCTGGTCTCAGAATTATTATGACTGATGTTCACATGTTCCATTGGTCCATTTGGGCGATTTGATTCTAAGCATCTTCAATTCTTATCACTTTTCTTTCTTCTGCACATGAAGAGACCAATAATTACTTCTTAGATGGCCACTCATGAGCTTTTAAGATCTCACCAAAGTAGGATGTAGAACACTGTCTTTGTGGACTATGTTATGCCAGTTGACCATGGTGTCCCCTGAGACTATGGTCCTGAGTCCTCAGGCCCAGCAATTGATTGCCTTAAGGTATTTGATAGTATCTAATTAAAGTTTTCCTCATTTTGCTCCCTGTAGGGAGAAAAAATTTTAATATCATTGGCTAAAAACTATGAAAGAGGTATAAAAAGAAGATTTAGCCTCCCGTGGAAGTTCGGGAGGCTTATTGAATAGGCAAGACTTCTCTCCAACACTTCTCTCCTACATGGAGCAAAAATCCCAGGGCGTTGCTTGCTTGTGCCTTCTTGATTTGTTAAAGGTGGTGAGAAACAGTCCAGTTACAACATGATAAGAGAAGATGTTTGATATAAACATGTCTGACTACAGTTTAGTCCTGCAAATAGATGTTTTGTCAGTAAAGTAGTAAGAACTGAAAATTTTATTTACTATGTTAACCCAGTATTTGGGTAATCTGGTAGAGATTTTTATGAGCTAATAAATTGTATGTTTTGGACTTGTGGAGTTTATGGAGTTTGCAGTAATAACTGTATTTTGATCTTTATTTTGTGAGTGTTAAAGAAAATTGGGGATGATAATGCACCAGACTGCAAAGCTATTTGAACTGCAAGGTTTAAGCTCACCAGTTGCTCCTCGGAAACCCTATACAGGGTCGCTATGGGTCGGAATCGATTCAATGACACTTCAACAGCAACAGCATATACAGCAAAGCGTATACTCAGTTATTCACAAAAATACCTTGTTCCTAGTCCTGTTTCTTTCATTTTGCTTGTTATCCACAGTAATTCAATCTTTGCTTTGTAATATCTGTTACTGTGTTGGAAATTCAGAAAAGTTACATATTTCAGCTTCTCTATTTTGAATAGTTTTGCTTCTTGATAGTTTATGACACTCTTGGATATTGGGATGGAAAACTACAGATGACTTTTAAACAAGTTTTAGAAGTGATCCAAAATGCTTTCCTTAAAAGGCTGATCTTTCTCGCAGTGAGCGAGGGACAAGAGGAGCTATTCCTAAGAGTAACTGTCCAGTACTGGCTCTGGGTTGTAGTCTGATCTGTACCAAAAGCTTATTGCCCTCGAGTAACTTCTGATTCATAGCAACCCTATAGGAAGAGCAGAACAACTCCATAGGGCTTCTAAGACAAGAATCTATGGAAGCAGAGTGCCACATCTTGTTTTCTACAGAATGACTAGTGGGTTCAACCTGCCAAGCTTTGGGTTATCAGCCAAGTGCTTAACTACTAAGTGGTGAGGGCTTCATCTGATCTAAAGAGCAGCAGTGCAGATGTGGTCTCTCTCTTTATTCATGAAGCAAATGTAAAGAGGAAGAATCATTGCTTTGTAGAAGGAATTTTAAATAGTGTTTTAATTATTTCTGTATAATTTAAAATAATGCATTTCAAAATATTTTATTGAACCAGTGAATTAGATAGGATAAGCACTGGACTACTAACAGCAAGGTTGGCAGCTCAAATGCACCAGCCTTTGGAAACCCTCTACAGGATCACTGTGAGTCCAAACCATTTCAGCTTAACAACTACAGTGTGTTAACACCACCACTCATTGATCAATTTGTCTTACTGTGGTGGCAGTTGTATTGCTGTGATGCTGGACGCTAGGCCACCTGTACTTCAAATATGAACAAGTCACCCATAGAGAATAGGTTTCAGCAGAGGTCCCAGACTGAGACAGACTAGGAAGAAGGATCTGGCGATTTGCCTTGAAAAAAAATTAGCCAGTGAAAACTTTAAGAATAACAGTGGGCTACTGTGTGATACAGTGATGGAAGGGGAGTCTCTTGGGTTGGAATGTACTCAAAATGCAAGTGAGGAGGAGATGCTGTCTCAGAGTTGTTGATGTTAAGTGCTGTCGAGTCAGTTCTGACTCAGAGCGACCCTCTACAGGTTTTCCAAGGGGCGGTTGGTGGGTTTAAACTGCCAGTCTTGGGGTTAGCAGTCCAGTGCTTATTCTACAGCACCTCAAAGTAGAGGTGATGTGACCTTAATGATATGGAGAGAGTAAAGCGTTGGAGATGTGGTATGGCTCAGAATGAGAAGAAACAGCTGTGTACATCCATTAGTAATCAGAATGTGGAATGCACCAAGTGTGAATCTTGGAAAACTGGAAAACCATGAGAATGTAGTGGAACACATAAAGCTCAATATCCTAGGCATTTATGAGCTAAACAAGCTGGTGTTTGCTCTTTTGAATCAGATAATCATGTGGTCTACTATGCTGGGAATGACGAATTGAAGAGGAACACTGTCACATTCATTGTCAAAACGAACATTTCAACATCTCTCCTGAAATACAACACTGTCAGTGATGGGATAATATCTATATACCTACAAGGAAGGTCAGTTAGTACCACTGGTATTAGATTTATACATCAAACACTAATGCCAAAGATGAAGAAACTGAAGATTTTTACCAATTTGTGCAGTCTGAAATTGATCAAATATGCATCGAGATGTATTAATAATGGTGATTGGAATGCAGAAGTTGGAAACGAAGAAAAGTGTCAGCAGTTGGAAAATACTCGTCACTGGAGACTACATGATAGAACTTTGCAACATCAGCACCTTATTCATTCATTGCAAATACCTTTTTTCAGCAACATAAACACTGACTGTTCACATGGACCTCGCCAGATGGGGTACATAGAAATCAAATCAACTATATCTGTGAAAAGAGACACTGGAGAGCTGAATATTGTCAGTCAGAACAAGTACAGGGGTCACTGTGGAACACACCATTAATTACTTATATACAAGTTCAAATTGAAGCTGACAAATTTAAAACAAGTGCATGAGAGACAAAGTGTGACCTTCATGTACCCTATCTGAATTTAGAGACCATCTCAAGAATAGCTTTGACAAGTTCAAAACTGATGACCAAAGACCAGATAAGTTTGCATGACATCAAGGACACCATATATGAAGAAAGTAAGAGGTCATTAAAAAGACAGGAAAGGAAGAAAAGATCAAAATGAGTATCAGAAGACTCTCTAATACTTGCTTATGAATGTAGAATAGCTAAAGCAACTGGAAGAAATACTGAACAGAACATTTAAAAGAGCAACTGGAGAAAACAAAGTAAAATATTTTAATGAAACATGCAGTGACCTGGAGTTGGAAAACCAAAAGGGAAGAACAACCTTAGCATTTCTCAAGCTGAAAACACTGAAAAAAAGAGTTTAAGTTGAAATGTTGAAGGATTCAATGGGCAAAATACTGAATAACACAGGAAACATCAAAGATGGAAGGAATACATAGTTACTGTACCAAAAAGAATTGTTTTCAGGAGGTAGCATATGACGAAGAACCAGTGATATTGAAGGAAGAAATCCCAATGTTGCTGAAGGTACTGGAGAAAAGCAAGGTTGCAGGAATTAATGGAAACCCAGTTGAAATGCTTCTACCAATGGATGCAGAGCCAGGGGGGCTTACTGGTCTATGTATGCCAAGAAATTTGGAGAATAGATACCTGGCCAATGGACTGGAAGAGATCCATATCTGTGCCCATCCCAAAGAAAGGTGATCCAACAGAATATAGAACTTCTAAAATAGTGTCATTAATACCACATGCAAGTAAATTTTTCCTGAAGATAATTCAAAAACAGTTGCAGCAGTACATCAACAGGAAATTCAAGCTGGATTCAAATGAGGATGTGGAATGAGACCTATTACTGATGTCAAATGGATTCTTTTTGAAAACAGAATACCAGAAAGATGCTGATCTGTGTTTTATAGAGTATGCAAAGGCACTTAAATATGTGGATTGTAAATTATAGATGGCATTGGAAAGAATAGGACTTGCAGAGCACTTATTTTCACTCATACAGAACCCAGAGGCAGTACTTCCAACAGAAAAAATGCAAACTGAATGGTTTAAAATCAGGAAAGGTGTGTGTCACCTTATTTATTTAACCTGTATGCTGAGCAAAAATTTGAGAAACTGAACTGTATGCAGCATCAGGATTGAAGGAAAGGCTCATTAGCAACCTGCAGTTGCAGATGATACAACCTTATTTGCTGAAACTGAAGAGGATTTGCAACACTGATGATCAAAGACTATTGCCTTCAGTATGAATTATACCTTATAAAGAAAACAAAATTCCTCACAACTGGACAATATGTTATATCATGATAAAGAAAAGTTTGAAGTTGTCAAGCATGTCAGTGTATTTGGAGCTACAATTGACACATAGAAGTTGCAGTCAAGAAATCAAATAATGTATTGCATTGGGCAGACCTGGTGCCAAAACCCTCTTTAAAGTCTTAAAGAGCAAAGATGTCACTTGGAGGACTAAGGTGTGCCTGACCAAATCCATGGTATCCAATTGTCTAATATACGTGCGAAAGCTGGACAATGAATAAGGAAGATCAGAGAAGAATTGATTCTTTGCCAGAAGAACTAACACATTTTTCTTGGAAGAAGTACAGCTAGAGTGCTCCTTAGGAGCTAGGACTGTGAGATTTCGTCTAAGGTAATTTGGACTTGTTATCAAAAGGGACCTGGAGAAGGATATCATGCTTGGTAAAGTAGATGATCAGCGAGACAAAGGAAGATCCTCAATGAGATGGATTGACACATTGGCTGCAAACTGAATCCAAACAGCTACAATTGTGAGGCTTGCTTCGGATGGTCAGTATTTGGTTCTGCCGTACATAGGGGTGGCTTTCAGTTGAAACTGACTTGATTGACATCACCTAACAAAAACATGTTAAATAGCCTTATGGATTGGTGTTAATATTCATTTACAAAAATTATGTTTTTATATAATATTTTTATAGACTAAAAATATAGTCTAAATTGTGCTGATAAACTATTTTGTATAGCACATGGTATGGAAAATAAGAGAGTCACAAAATCAGCTTTCTTATAAAAAATTACTTTGTTGTAGATAGTATAGATTATGTAACTAGACTTTAGTTACTAAACATAACAAAATTAGATTTATTGCATATGCCTTACATGTTTTAAATTTTTCGTGCTACTATTTTATAAGTGGCTGTAATTTAAGAGTCCTAGACTTATAATTAAAACTTTAAAAAAAAATAGTTTTTTCCACTCTTTTGCTCTTTAATATAGAGATTCCCCCACGCCTTGTACATCGTGGGGAAGTTGCAAAAATTTAGAAAAGCATAGATAAAATATCTTTTCTGTCACTTAGGTTTCAGCGTAGGTTCTTCATTTAAAATTTTTTGAGCTGAATGAAAGAAAGGTGATAGGTATGTTGTTTTTCCAGTTTCTTTTTTAGGTGTCTTGACGGCTATTGTTGTTGTTGTTAAGTACCATGGAGTCAGTTCTGATCCATAGTGACCCTCCACAGGGTTTCTGAGGTTGTAAATCTTTACGGGAACAGAAAGCCTCATCATTCTCCCTCAGAACAGCTGGTAGTTTTGAACTGCTGACCTTGAGGTTAGCAGCCTGATTTGTAACCACTGTGCTACCAGCTATTATATTTGTCACTAAATTTGATTAATGTCTTACTTAGGTGATTTCATTTGATCCATTCAGCAACCCCTTCAGGTGTGTCAGTCAGACCATAGTGTGATTTTTTTGGCCTAGGAGCCATGGTGATTATAAGGTGTACGGTGTAGAAACACCATGGCTAAGGTGAGATTGTATTCTCGAGCGGGCCAAAGTTGAGTGTTTGCTTACTTGCCAGTAGGTTACTGGTTTAGGCCCACCAGACGTGCCTCAGAAGACAGACCTGGTAGTCTGTGGCAGTCACAGCCTTGAAAACCCTTTGGAGCACTTGTCGGGCGGTAACCAGTCAGAGTCAGCTCCATGACCCCTTTTGATTTTCTATATGTAATGATAAATGAGGGAACTTCAGAAAATTCATGGGAAAATCACGTTATCTTTTAATTCTATTTTTCCATGAACTTTTTGAACTTTCCTTGTATATCATGTTGTTACATGTCATTGTGTCAGTTTCCGACTCATAATAACCCTTTGTAGGGTTTCTGAGGCTTTATCTCTTTGAGGGGGCAGAAAGTCTCATATTTCTCTTGCAGAGCAGGTGGCAGGCTTGAACTGTGGACCATGTGGTTTGCAGTCCAGGGCTTATCATATGGAGCCACTGAGCACTTCCTTGTTCAGGGTAATAGCTAGCCATTAGTCTCCAAATCTCATGCTTTCTGTGCCTAACTCTTCACCTCATAAAACAGTCTGTTTATAAATGTGACTAGACTCAAAGGTGCCCCTTAAAGCTTAAATAGATTCAATGAAATACCCAAGAAAAAAACAAAAAAATTCATATACCTGAGATAAAGTGCTGGGTCAGATTTCTAAGTTGATCCGAGTACCATCTAATCTCAGACTTCAAGATTTACAAATTCAATTTTTAAAAATTATTTTTGTACTTGAAAAGTTTTGGACTAATATTTTCTTATTAGACGCTAATAGAAATCTCATTTGTGAAGTTCTTTAGAAGCCGGGTTCAAGTTTTCCACTTTTGCTTAAGAAGTTTTTGCACAGACAGTGTCTGTTTTAGCTCCAGCACTTTCTGGGTGGACATGGTGCCATCCCTCAGACTGGTTAGAAGGTTTCTACCACCATCCCCTTCAACAGATTGCACTTGTGTCTTTATGGGAAAAGTAGAGGTTTTCATGAGGTGACTACTGAGAACCTCCTGCTCTTCCCACCCACAACCTTAACTTTATACTCATTCTTCCATCTTTCCATCCTGTCCTGTAAGTGTCTGTCACATCGCAGTCTAATCCCTTCTGACCTAAGTTTATCTTTCTACTGATTTTTTTTTTCCATTTCACATGTTTCCTGTTTGAAAGACATTCCCTTTGACCCAGTGTTGCCCTCAGCTGTTCTGCTGTCATAACCAAGCTTCAGAGATGTGTACTGTGCTTTCTTCTTCCACCAGCTGTGAGATCACCCATAATTCCTGGTTGTCAAATACGAAGCCTGCCTTTATCTTCTTGTTTCTCCGTGGTATTGACCATGCCTGATTTCTCAACACTTCCTAGTTTTCAGAAACCTACTGTCCTTAGGAGTCCTGGAGTGGTGCTGCAGGATAATGCGCTGAACCGCAAGGTCAATTTGAACCGCAAGATCGGTGGTTCAAATCCCCCCAGATGCTCCGTGGACCCTATATAGGGTTGCTATGAGTCAGAGCCACTTTGACGGCACTTAACAACAACTGTCTTTCAGTTCTACTTTTGATATTTTCCTCTATCTTATTTATGACTTTGCTTTCTTTGCCCACATTTTAATTGATGGCATTTCTTAGGCTTCTAGCTTTTGCCTTCTCACTCTCTTGGTAATCTCATTCAAGTCCACTGCTTCCAATTGGATCATAAACTCATTATCCACCATTTTACCCAACAGCCTCTGGTATTTCAGTCTCATAATGGTGCTGTAGATCCTATCCTCTCTGACCATAAATCTGCCAATCTGTTTAGACTGCTGTGTGTCTTTCATTTACTTCTTAATATCAGGTAAGTCAGCATACAGTAGATTTTTTTTCTTGAAATTTCTCTCAGAGAGTTTCCTTCCGTAGTTAAGGTTCTCATTCCTCTGTTTTTTCTAGAATGGTGATGGTGGTTATGTGCTGTGGAGTTGGTTCTGACTCATAGCGACCCTGCATAGGGTTTCCGAGGTTGTAAATCTTTATGGGAACAGAAAGCCTCATCTTTGTCCCGTAGAACAGCTAGTAGTTTTGAACTGCTGACCCTGAGGTTAGCAGACTGACTCATAACCACTAGGCTCTAGATTAGTATTTCTAAAATGCAAATCATGTTTAAATATTTCTAGACACATCCGATTACATAAAGAGTAATATATCCAAAAGTTCTAATAAAGCACTGATCGGCTTCTCCTTTTCTCTGGGCCCTCTCCCTGGGGTGAGCCGGTCAACTCCTGTGGCTTTAAGTATCATCTACTTGCTAATGAAGGCCAGATTTGTATCTTAAGCCTAGCCAGTTCCTAGCTCCAGGCTCCTGGCCAACTTGACTTTTCCACTTGGATGTTTCCTAGTCCTCTCAAACTTTACATGTGTCTTCTGCAGAACTCTGGTTGGCTTTTGTTTTGTTTTTATTTGCTTCTAAAACCTTTTCTTCCTTTAGTCTTTTGGATATCAGTAAAAGGTAACACTAGACAATTGCTCAAATACAAATCTGAAGGGTCTTCCTTCCCCCTTTTCCTTTTATCCCCCCATATAATAACCCATTTTGGAATCAAGATGGGTTATTACATGGGGGGATAATCCAAACTATATCACATCTGTTCACATCTCTCCATGTCTCTCCCACTAATCGTAGCATGAATTATCTAAGTGGTCTCCTGTTTCTCCCTACACCCCCGAACTTATCTTCTATCAGCTGTGTGGTATTTAAGAAGAGATACAGGTATGCCCCTTCCTTTCTAGAACCCTCCAGTGACTTCCCATTGCCCTGCAAATACAGTCCAAGTTCTTTCCCTGACATGAAGGCCTTCGTGATCTGCCCCCTTCTCTCTTTCCATTCTCCCTTGGGCCATACTCCTGTACTCAGACCATGTGGCTTCGTGGGAAACCATCTTCAGACTTTGTGTGTTGTGTGTCTTCTCTTGGATTGTTCTTCAGAGGACTGGCCACTTCTCAAACTTCATGTGGAGGTGGTGGTGGCAGCAGTGGTGTGCTGTGGAGTTGACCCCAACTCATAGCAGGAAGCCTCATCTTTCTCCCACAGAGCACCTGATGGACTCAAACTGCTGAACTTTCGGTTGGCAGTCTAACACATAATACCATGCAGAGCAGCCAGTAAGAGCAGTGGGGCCTGGGATTCGCACTTAGAACTAAGCTTCTGTTTTCTCACCTGTAACATAATGGTCACATAGAAGCTTCTAGCAGTTCGAAACTACCAGGCATTCCTCAGGAGAAAGATGAGGCTTTCTGCTCCCGTAAAGACTTACAGCCTTGGAAACCCTATGCAGTGTTGCTGAGTCAGAACCGACTCCACGGCACACCACCACCACCTCCACAGCCGATGACTTTGAGGCCTTTGGGAGAACTGGCATGAAATATAATAGATATTGTAGCATGATGATAAAAGAGGTAAAATTATGTTTTGATTGTTAAGTATAAATTGCTGGTATTAATAAATATTCAGTAAAGGTTTCAGTTAGAAATCTTCTAATTAATTTGAAGAAAAAACCAAGTAGTCAGCTGTTAACTACAAAGGAAACAAGCTGCAGTGATCGATCGGTTAATTGGAAATGTTTTTAAGGCCAATTTTTATACAAAGGTGAAGTTTTTTGTTTTTAATTTTGCACAAAAAAAATGTTTGGGAATTTTTGAAAAGTGAAATGATGCTGGAAAATAAAAAGTAAAGTAAATTGTTAGGCTTTGGTTGTTATAGCTTTAGGTCTTTGGTGCTGTTTTCTGGCAGTAGTACAAAATGATAAACTACGTGTTGGCTTTGTGGGTACTGCTGATGTGACCATGTACTTTAAGAACATGTAGGGCCTCCCAGTCTTGTGACAGCTTACTGAATTTGTGTTTGTGCCCTGGCTTGGCTAGGAAGGAAGCATGCCTCTAGAAGATTTACTGGCGTTCTATGGCTACGAACCTTCCATTCCAGCAGTTGCAAATTCCAGTGCAAATAGCTCCCCAAGTGAACTTGCAGATGAGCTGCCAGATATGACGCTAGACAAAGTAAGTACAAGCATTTAAAAGGAAAATTCGGAATCTATTTTATCTTGGACTGTATTTCATTTGTAATCCCCTTAACTTAGCATTTTTCTGAAATGTAAACTTCTTACTGACCCACCGCCCTGATAATTTAGTTGGTTAATTTAAATAAACAATGTTGGGCTTTGTACTACTTGCAGTGAAGTAGTAGCTTCCTAAGACTTCGAATGGCTGAAGTTTTTACTGGCAATGTTTTCCTCTTTCCTGTGCAAACACTTTGTATCTAAACTTAGATTTTGTCTAAACTTCTTTTGACTTCAAAATCCCTTAGAAGCCTTCAAACCCAAACTTTTTAGTTGGGTAGTTGGAGAAAAGTTCTGAATTCTTGGTCTCTGGGAGTTAAGGCAGCGTTAGCAGCCGAAACCAGAGTGGTATATTCCTCACATGGGCTGCTGGTGGGGAGGCCTGGGCCCTGCTGATCAAAATCCACACAACTCCAGTCTCTGCTAACAGACCACTGGGGCCGGTGGGGCTCTCCCTCCCTGGAAAGTTTCCCTGCCATTTGGATCTCAGGCCAGGAAAGGAATCCTCAGCCTGGATCTTCTCCCTGAAAGTTACATCATTCCCACTTTTGGTGACAAACATTTGGCAGTCAGATGTGCTGTCAATGTACCACATACTTTAATGACCACACGACAGCAATATGCATGTCTGTGTACCAGGCGCAAGGATGACTAGAGACGTCCATAAATGCTAATTCAAACTTGATGCTTTTAAAATTCTGTCAAATTGTTGGAAGAGTGGAGTTTGGAGGCATTGTTTTCCAGTTTTGTTTTATTTCTGTTGACAAAAAGTGGGTATAATTATTAATCACTTAGAAGTCACATTTTGTTTTCGTTTATAAATTCGGTAAGAATTAGCTTGCGATTCTTTAGGTAAACTCAGCACACCCACAAATTAAGCAAATTGTTTCTGTGACAAGCATCAGTGTACAATAGTATATAGTTAGTAAATATATCTAATGGAGTATAGTTATTAAATATGTCACTAAATGTAAATGTTATTAAATAACTATTGCACATGAAGTAAATTATAGGATAATTTCAAATGTACTTTTCTCCAAACTGAAGGGCCTTTTTCCGAGAAGCACACTTTTCTTAATTAATTAGATACAATAATTCCTAATTCTTAACACTGCCTTCCTACTCTTCTAGGAGGAAATAGCAAAAGATCTGTTATCAGGTGATGATGAGGAGACTCAGTCTTCTGCAGATGATCTGACACCATCTGTGACTCCCCATGAGACTTCTGAGTTCTTCCCAAGACCTTTGCGATGTAAGAGCCGGGTCATTACCGATTACTTGTAGCATTGAGGACATTCTATTCCGTTCAGTAGCTTATGTCAAAATATTCTAAGTGTTTTACTTAAGTGAAACAAAATACTAATATAATACGAACAAAATTATAACTTTCTTAGCGGGATATAGAGCCTTCATGGCATAGTAGGTTACATGTTGGGCTGCTAACCACAAGGTCAGCAGTTTGAATCCACCAACCACTCCTCGAGAAAAAGATGAGGCTTTGTGCTCCCATAAAGATTTGGTGGTAGGTGGTGGTGTGCTGTGGAGTCGGTTCCGACTCAACAACCCTGTATAGGGTTTCCGAGGCTGTAATTCTTTACGGGTGCAGAAAGCCTCCTGGTAATTTCGAACTGCTGACTGTAGGGTTAGTAGCCTGACTCGTAACCACAGCGTCAGAAATCCCGTAAAGGTTTACAGACTTGGAAACCCTACATAGAGGTGGTGTGACTAACTATGAATCGGAATTGACTCCACGGCACACAGTTGCCACCTCCATCATGTAAGTCATTCATTATGGAATCCAGGTGTGGAGCTGTAGGATAAGCACTGGACTGCTAACCACAGGGTCCGTGGTTCAGATCCACTAGCCACTCCCAAAAACCTGATAAAAAGTTGTTATGAGTTGGAACCAGCTCAAAGGCACTGAACAACAGTGGGATTTAGGTGAATTGATATGCTATTTCAAAATTAACACATTCATTTCGTTTTCCAAAGCTCTTTATTTTCTTTCCCAAGACTCATCTATTACTATGGTAACCAGTCTTAATGCAACTGTCAAATTTTATAGAAACATTGTTTTGGTATCTGTTACATGGCTCCTGCTCTCCTGGTTTTGAAAGCTATCAGTGCTCAAAAAGGTTTTCTTTTTATCTATAATTATCCATTTGACTCTCTAAGAAAACTTTTTTTCTCATAGATCTTTGTGCTATCCTTTGAGGGATTTCAGTAATAATTACAAAGATCTGAAGTACCTAAAGAGGCACAGTAAAGGCTCTGGACAGGAAAGCTCTGTTGGTTTCCTGGTGAGTGGCTAGCATGTCCTCATTAGGACAAGGAGACTCTGAGGTGGGAATTCTCCTAGGCTTTGCCTTATGCATTTCTTTATTGGCATCCTTTGTCTTAGAATAAATCTATATTCATAAGTATGCCCCCCCCACCTCCTCAAAATAAAAGAAAAGGCTTTGAACTGAAATAGCAATTCCTTATACACAGTATAGGACTAGATCTCATTTATCTTTTTAAGGTTTTCTTATGGTAGAAGAACTGTTCAGTTAACAAATTCAAATACATATATTTTGCACATGCACTTGAAAACACAGTTGTGACCACCTTAGATGGAAGCTCTGTGTGTGGATCCTTCTGGCTTAGTGTAATCAGAACCCCGATGCTTTATATTCTGTTTAAGAAAACCAACTATTAACAGTACACCGTCCCAATTTTAAGGGTCTGATACACTTTTTTAGTGTTTTCAGCATCTTCTTCTGACTACAGAAACATGAGAGCAATGCAAGAGATTTAGTATATTGACTTTGAGCTGGCACTGTGGGTTAATGCGCCAGACTGAAAAGCTGCTTGAACTGCAAGGTTGGTGGTTCAAGCTCACCAGCTATTCCTTGGAAATTCTATACAGGGTCACTGTGGGTCGGAACCAGTTAGACTGCACTTAACAACAACTTTGAGCTAATTGATTCAACACATTTTTACAGAATACCAGGTGCTGCAAAAATAGGCCATCAAAACCTTTTTAAATTTTTAAATTTTCTTTTCTTTTCCTTTTTTAAGCAAACACTACATGTGATGGGGATAAGGAATCAGAAGTTGAAGATGTTGAAACAGACAGTGGTAACTCACCTGAAGATCTGAGGAAGGTGAGACACTCTCATAACTTAATAGATCATGTGGACTCATGTAGCTCTAAGGAATTATTTCTAAAAGAACTTAAGGTAATTTTGTTGTTGCAAGATCAAGTTTCTTTTGACTTATAGTAACCAGTCATTGAGTGAGGCTAAAAACAGTTATTTATTTTTACAGTGAATTATTTTTACTTTTTAATTTTCCTGTAGGAAATTATGGTTGGTTTACAATATCAAGCAGAGATTCCCCCTTATCTTGGAGAGTATGATGGAAATGAAAAAGGTAAGGAAGTCTTTTGATTTCAGTAATGTTCACTAGACCCATAAATTTGTTTCTTTAAATATCTGATTGCCTATCAACCAAAGCAGTATAAAGATCAATTTAGGATCAGGGTTAACTTCTAAGGTGGGTTATTCAGGCCTGCCTTAAGAAAACTGTTCAAATTAACTGTGTGAATCTGAGACCCACCTGCTAGTCTAAGTGCTTCTTAGTCAGTATGCTCTGCACCTGATAAACTCTTTTTAAGTCGCAATCTCCTGGCCCACATCTTGCTCCTATAGAAAAGGACTCAGTCTCATCACTGGAAGAATGAGAACGCCAGGGGTATAATCCTTTTGGAAAGAAAACTCTTGAGGAAAAAATAAAATGGAAAACACTTGCTTGCTCTAGCCCTAAAAGTACAGGAGGAGCAGTGTAAGGATTTGACTGCTTTAGCTGCACCTTACAGCCTTACTTGGTATACTGAATGTACTCAGTTTTTCTTAACATTTTTTGGTAGAGGTCAACTCTAGTTGGTTCTGAAAATACGTAGGGATGTAATGATAGGCAAAAAAATGAAGTATGCCGTCCTTGCTGTTGTCATGTGCCGTGGAGTCGGTTCCGACCCATAGTGACCCAGTACAGGGTTTCCGAAGCTGTAAATCTTTACGGGAGCAGAAAGCCTCATCTTTCTCCCATGGAACAGCTGGTAGTTTCGAACTACTGATCTTGAGATTCGCAGCCCAGTTCGTAACCACTGCGCTACCAGAGCTGTCCTAGCTGGACTCAAAAACCAAGTCAGTTTGGAATCGTCCCATGGGTATTGGGCCTTTTCCCTGATCTGATCTTCTGATGGTAGGAGGTTGGAAGCAGCACAGCAAACCCGGCTCTCTGAGTCCATTCCTCTCCTCTGTGCCAGGCCATTTCCCATTTAAAGGAGAAGAGACTGGTACCCTTGGGTCATTAGCCTGAGCAGCCACCAGAAAAACTGTTCTCCTACTTTCAGAATGATGGGGGACAATTGCTGACTGGCTTCAGATGCCCCAGCCTCTCTCTCTCTGTCCACCATCCAAATAGCACATACAGCCCTCACCCTCTTCCGCCCCAGTCCAAACTCAGTAGGACCTTAGGAGATAATAATCTCTGCCCCACACACCTCTCTGAAAAAATTTATCCTGTTGCTTCACAGGCAATGTGGTTTTCACTTTGCTGCTAAGTCGGAATGATCATCCTTGCCTCTTAAATGCTGAACAATAAAGCACTTCTTACAGTCCCTGCTATTTAGGAAGCTCTCAATACAAGATTCTTCGCAGATGTATTTAGTAGTTATCATAGACTTGGAGAATGGGTTGCATGGGCAACAGTGGGGTGATGGTTGGACCATCCAGATGACTTTATTGTAGTGGCTTTGAGTAAGGTCGCTGGTGTGTCCTTTAATAAACTGTAAACCTGATTTTAGTGATGCTTTTGTTTACTAATGTATCAGCCTCTTTTAAGAGATCATAGAAAGTTGATTTCTCTGACTGCTTATCATTCTTTCTAAAACCTCCCTAGGAAGTTCTGATTAAACAGCTTTGGAAATTCATAATGGATAATGGTTTTTATTATTGGCAGATGACCTTTTTGCTTTTTGTGATTAGGGATCTCAATTTAAAATTTAAATGAGGTTGTTAAAGAATACACATAGGCTATTTTTACTCCTTCATTATAAGATTATAAGATATAGCTACTGGATTTTCTATTAGACTTTACTAGGCATGTAAAGCTTTCTGATTGGTCAGTAAATCTAGCCATGATAAAGCTACTTACTCTTACCACTGGAACTCATAATAATATTTAAAAGGACTTTTTAAAACTCTTACTAATGAAAGACTCTACTTGCGTGATAATCATAATGCTTATGCCTTTAAAGTTATTTACTAGCCCCTCTGCATAATGTATCAAGAAAGAGGAAGAAGAGTTGATGTGTGTCATCACTATTTTTAATGTTCTTTACCAGTGAATGAAAATGAAGACCAGTTACTTTGGCGACCTGGTGTGGTTTTAGAGAGCAAAGTGAAGGAGTACCTTGTGGAGACTTCATTAAGAACTGGAAATGAAAAAATTATGGATCGGCTTTCTACAGGAACACACACAAGGGACAATGAACAGGTATACTTCAGTTTTTGCTGAAACATGATGTTGTTATATTTAGACTCAAATATTTCTTGTAAACTGTATGTCTCTTTCTGATAGGTTTTTAAAACTTGCATTTAAACATTTAAAGACTAGCAAATCATAAGCCAAAGACTAACCAGTATCCACAGCTTCATGCCTTGTCATTTTCCTGTATGTTGTTGTTAGTGCCATTGAGTCAGTTCCAACTCATAGAGACCCTGTGTAGGTTTTCCAGGGAGCGACTTGTGGGTTTGAACCCCTGAACTTGTGGTTCAAACCAATCTTGAGGGTGTGTGCTTATCCTACAGTGCCACACCAGGACTCCTTTTTGTATATATCTAAACACATGATTGTGATTTTACTAAAAATACCATCTTGTATCTTTTTAGTCATTTAACCGTACTGTCCTTTGCCATTAAGAATTCTTTAATAACTTCATTTATGTTAACTGTACATATGCCCCTATAGTTGTAATATCACTTATTTAAATATTCTCTTGGTCGGACTTTCAGATTCATGATAAAAGTATTCTTTAAATTATTCTTGGACTTTATTCAAAAGCAAAGTTAATGTCTATTAAGAAAGTACAGGCAAACCTTGGAGGTTGTGAGGGTTTGGTTCCAGACAACTGCAGTAAAGTGAATATCAATAAATTGTATCATGTGAATTTTTTTGTAGTCTATTAAATGTGCAGTAGCATTATGGAAAGCTCTCATATATTGTGAGAATTACTCAAATGTAACACTGGCTTGAGTGTACCCCAAGGAGACAGCTATCACAGTGCTGCAAGTGGCACGGGGGCTCCATGGAGACTGTTCTGCTTGGAAGACCCTCAGTGACACGTTCTGACACTTTGTCTAAAAGAGTGGATTCAAGCATAGCATCAATTGTGAGGATGGTGCAGGGCCGGGCAGTGTAATGTAACGTTCAGTTGTACATGGGGTCGCTGTGAATCGGAACCAACTTGATGGCAACTGACAACGTAGCACTAATATCATTTAAAAAGAAAAGTAACAGAGACATGAAGTGAGCACATGCTGTGGCACCAGTACACTTGTTAGACTCAAGGTTGCTACTAACCTTCGATTTATAACAAGTATTATCAGTGAAGTACAGTGAAGAAAAGTGCAATAAAATGAGGTATGTGTATATAAACTTGATAACGAGCATTTCATTAGCTTGTGCACAGTACTCCCCTGACCACATGTGGAGTGGGAGAGGGCAGTATTGCTTATTACAAAACCAAAATCAAGAGCAAACCCACCGTACAGCAACCTTCTAGGATGGAGTAGAACTTCTCGCTAGGGTTGCCGAGGTTCTAAGTTTTTAAGGAAGCGGACTCCCTCATCCTTCTTCTGTCAGAGCTGCTGGTGGGTTCAGACTACCACCAGAGATCCTTTTAAAGTTTTTTAATGTTTCCAGTTTTTCCCCTCAGATATAATTTTGCCCTATTTTGGTACCCTTTTCACTCCATATTGCCAACCTAGGTTATCCTGACTAATGAATACTCAGAGAGTTAAAATCCAACTAGAATTCCCAAAAACACAAAGTACTAGCCTAACTTTACAGTATATTGTCTATTGTCAAAAAGAAATTCCATTGGGTTTTTGCATTAATATTTATGTTTATGCATTAATTTTGGAAGAATTGTTGTTGCTAAATGCTATTAGTTCTTACCCATAGAGACACTGTATAGGCTTTCCGAGGAGTGGCTGGTGAGCTTGAACCACCAACCTTGCAGTTCAAACCCACTTTGCAGCCCAGTGTATTAGCCCACAGCGCCACACATTTATGCATTGATTTTGGAAGAATTACCACAACACTACAAGAACATGATCTGACTCTGCAGTTATTTGAATATTTTTCCTCACTTGCTCATTAACTTAATTCTTAGATATCTTTTGTGCATGTATACAAGCGGACTTCAGAAAGTTTGTGGGAAAATCCACTCTTTTTTATTTCATTTTTTTGTTAGTTTTTTGAAGACCCTTGCATTTAATGCTGTTGTAAATGAGATCTGTTGTCAGGTGCCATCAAGTCGGAACCAACTCATAGCGACCCCATGCACAGCACAACGAAACAATGTCCAATCCTGCACCAGCCTCACTACCGCTGCCACACTTGAGTGCATCAATGC
The DNA here is from genome assembly GCF_000296735.1 of Chrysochloris asiatica. Lineage (NCBI taxonomy): Eukaryota > Metazoa > Chordata > Mammalia > Afrosoricida > Chrysochloridae > Chrysochloris > Chrysochloris asiatica. The sequence goes on along the minus strand of NW_006408809.1, from coordinate 3,280,170 downwards.
TGCCACCTGGCCAATCTATCTCGTTGGGGGTCTTCCTCTTTTTCTCCGACCATCCATCTTACCCAGCATGACATTCTTTCCAAAACAGATCTATTGGTTCTTTTGGCAGTCCATGGCACTTTCAATATTCTCCTCCAACACCACAACTCAAAGGCTTCTTCTACTATCTTCTACGATCTTCCTTATTCACTGTCCAGCGTTCGCATCCATATGAGGTTATTGAAAATACCATGGCTTGGGTCAGGC
>NW_006408809.1:3245586-3278631 GCF_000296735.1 Chrysochloris asiatica | reverse complement strand
CTCTTGGGCCTCCTCAATTATTCCATTTGCTTTGGCATCTCTACGCTGGAGAGCAAGTTTCAGAGTCTCTTCTGACATGCATTTTGACCTTTTCCTTCTTTCTTGTCTTCTTAATGACTTTTTGAGATCTGTATTTTATTAATAATTGATGTTGTTGATAAAAAGAAATACTATTTTTATTTTGTTTGTTTCTGTCTCAGACCATTGAAAGTATTCAGTGATTTTCCAGTTGTTTCACATAGGTTTTCTAGTTTTAAAGTTATTATCAAATGGTATGTTTGTTCCTTTCTTTCTATTACTCTATCTCTTATTTCTGTGATAAGTCTTACTGCATTAAGCAAAGTCTCAGAGTCATGTGATGGACTGGTGATTTGGGCCCTGCTTTTGATAAATGTAATAATACATTGATGGTTTTTGCATTAAGAGTAATACTGACTCTTGGTTTGCTATAGCATGTTGCTGTTGAGTCCATTCTTACTCATAGCGATCCTATAGACCCTTTGGTAGAACTGTCCCATAGGATTTCTAGTCTTTGAATAGGAACCCTGGTGGCACATTGGTTAAAATGTCTGGTTGCGAACCAGAAGGTTGGTGGTTTGAATGCAACAGCCTTTCCATGGGAGAAAGATGTGCAAGTCTTCTTCCCTAAAGATTTAGAGCCTTGGAAACCCAGTGGTGGGGTAGTTCTACTCTGTTCAATAGCGTTTCTATGAGTCAGAATCATCTTGATGGCAGTGGGTTAGGTTTAATCTTTGACTGCTATATCTTTATCCTATGGAGTGGCTGGTAAACTTTCTTTATCATATAGGAATACATTCATCTATTTATAACTACTCATAGTTGTTAACTATTTATAGCTACTCATAACTCTGGTAGCGTAGTAGTTACGAATCGGGCTGCTAACCTCAAGGTTGTCAGTTCGAAACTATCAAATGTTCCAGTGGAGAAAGATTTGGCTTTTTGCTCCCATAAAGATTTACACCTCGGAAACCCTGTGCAGGGTCACTATGAATCGGAACCGACTCCATGGTGCTTAACAACAACAATAACATAGTTTTTACCTTCTTTACATTAGAATGGATACTGATTTACCTAATGTTTTATTAAAAGCATCAATTAAGATTATTGTTTATAGTGTAACCTATTGAGCCATGTTTGTTTTCCTTGAAACTTCGTAGGCAAGATAGAGTATTTTTTAACTTTCCACTGAATTCTATCTGGGCACTATTTAATATTTCACAATTCCAAACAGGATGAAATTCTAATGGAAAAAAACAGCAACAACAGAAACACATGTTTCAGAGTAAATGGAAAAGGCTAAGGCTATTACTAAAGTACCAGTCCTGTTATCCCAGGTCTGCCACTGGACAAGACCACATCTAAAATAGGGTAATTCAGCCAGCTCAGAAAGCAAGAAAATCATCCAGGAATGCTAGAGGTGGTGACGCCTAAGAGGGGGAGTGAAAATGAACAAATTCATGAGGTGCCAGAGTCAGTCTGCAGGATGGGTCCATAGATTAGGCAAGCATAACCCTCAAGTGCCCGGATACTAGCATGTCAGCCAGTATTTGTGAAGACTTACAATATGCCTCTTTTGTAAAATATTGTTAACGTGTAAACTTTGGGTAACTTCTTTTGAATTTTCTCCCTTCTTTCTCCTGTAGGCATTATATGAGCTTCTCAAGTGTAATCACAATATAAAGGAAGCAGTCGAAAGGTACTGCTGCAATGGAAAGTCCTCGCAAGGTAAGACGCACTCAGGACCAAGAGAGGGAGGTGACGAGGGATGGTCATTTGAGACTCAGAATAAGTCAAGTAGCATAAAGGACCGAGAATCCCTATAACACTTTTGTCAAATCTTTGTTCATCTTCATAGCCAATAATTATTTCCTTTTTTTGCCCTCTATTTTTAGACGTGCCAGAGAGTGTCCAAATACAAATTAGTTAACCCCCTGTCACCTCCACTTTCTTGAAGAACTAATTAAAGAACAAGGCAGACCCCAGAGATGACAATATATCCAAAGTAATTAAAAAGAATGATTTTATGATTTCTTTGGGGAAAAAAAAATTGTTTTCTTTCTTTTGTAAACCAGACAGGAAATAAAAAGGAGACTAAGGATTAAAAAAAGAAATGTACACTATAAATCCACTGCACTTATTGCAATAGGTTTATTTGTGGTAATCATGTAATAACATTTTGACAGAGCTTTGGCTTGGTTTTGTATGTGTCAAGAAAACAGATCCCTTTTGTTTCAGTGTTTTTTTGTTATTTTATAAATGGATTGCGTGCGGCATAACGTTCATTAAGTATCTGTAGATTATAAGTTCTACTTAGTAATATTGTGTAAGTGATTTAGAAATGTAGGAAAGCTGAAAACATGCGTTTGAGCTTGTAGGTTGAGACTAGACTATTGACACGTTTCCTTGTAAAAGTTGCTCCTTACAAAAAAAAAAATGACTTTAGGCTCTCAGAGCTTTCAGAACTGAAAGACTCTTTTCTTCATTCTTTGAAACTACAAGGAAGCTTTAAAAAGTTCATGGAAAATCTAACTAAAAGAAATGGAATTTTTCTATGCACTTTTAAAAACCCCTTTGTATTATTCATTTCTTATTGTAGACAACCATTAGTGACTTTGGGGATCCGGTCCCCAAAGTGGGACACTCAGAAATCAAGGGAAGTTATGCAGTCCCTCCCTGGTCCTTGAAGGCCATCTGAGTCTCCTGTACTGCGCCCAGTAGTTTTCAGTTCACCAGCATTCACATCTGCCAGGAAGTAGAATGGGTTTTTGTCGTTTGAGAGCAAGAACTGTCTCATCCCCTTTGTGTTTCGAGAGGATCTAGGACAGCATTGTGCACACCAACTTAGTAACTGTGTGGCAGTTGTACTTTATTGAACATGATTGATGGCATGTGGTTTCTAATGAAAGAATTTACAAGTTTGAGATAAGATTCAGATCAGCTTTTTTCCTCATGAAGTAAATCACCTTCCTTCCCACTCACAATTAAAAGTAATGGGTGCTCATTGTTTTTAAAAGATCATAGGAACAACAGGCAGAAATACATTACAAATCTTATCCCACTATGCAGAAAAAGCCAAAACAACAGTCTTTGTACTTGGGTACTATTTCTTTTTTGGTCAAATTTATAATATGCATACTTTTAGTCATTTGAACTGGAAGCTCCTAGCACAGAAGACTTTGATGTGTGTGAGTTGATGACCTTTTACTTGGAAGACATACTGAAAAAAATCACTGAATCACATCAAAGAGTTTTGAGTCCAATGAATTTTGTTGTGAAATTTCTTTAGAAGGAATGACTGCGTGGACCGAAGAAGAATGCCGAAGTTTTGAACATGCACTCATGCTTTTTGGGAAAGATTTCCATCTTATACAGAAGAATAAGGTACGTTAGGCAAAGTAAACTAAGCCCATTACTGTTGGGTCTACTCGGATGGATAGTAGCCCTGTAGGAAGGTAGAATTGTCCCATAGGGTTTCCAAAGCTGTTTCTATAGGGAAACAAACTTCCACAACTTTCTCCTATAGCATGTCTGGTAACGTCAAACCACTGACCTTTTGGTTCGCAGCTGAGCGTTTTAACCATGGTAGTACCAGGTCTTCTTAACAGGCAGATTGTTAGGTGCCATCAGGTGGGTTCCAGCCTTTAGTGACTGTGTAAACAGAACAGTCCTGCATCCTCACAACTTCACAATCAAGCAAATTGGTATTAGGTAAAGAAGAAAGAGAAATGACTTAGTAATAAAAATGAATAAAAGCATCTAATTTATAAGCCATTACTTTGAGTAGGAAAAAAAGAACAAGCAACAACTTGTTAAATGCGCCCCTTCCTTTGACAGTCACCTGCCTTTGACACACCAGTACTCTGCTCTGGTCATGACTGATCTGCTCACTGATGCCCCAGAGCCTGATCATGGGATGCTGATAGTATATTTACATGGATTTTGAAATATATAGTTATCACAGTCTCAGAAAATGGATTCACCATGTTTTTTGGAAGTTTTAATCGTCTTCCTTTTTCCTTGACTTTTCACTTCTTTCCAAATGCTTCAGAGACTTGTGGTTTCCGAAATGTTTCTTATCAGCAGTGAAAACTACAGCTGCTGAGTAAACAAATATTACTTAGTAAAAACAACTAGAAAATATATTCTAATTAGTTTGGAATTTGTTGTTGTTAGGTGCCATCGAGTCGGTACCGACTCATAGCAATCCTGTGCACAACAGAACAAAACACTGCCTGATCCTGGGCCAACCTCACAGTTGTTGCCACGCTTGAGCCCATTGATGCTGCCACTTTGCTAATCCATCTCGCTGGGGGTCTTCCTCTTTTTCTCTGACCCTCCACCTTACCAAACATGATATCCTTCTCCAGCGACTGATCCCTCCTGACAGTATGTCCGAAGTATGAGAGACAAAGTTTGGCCATCCTGGCCGTCAGGGAGCACTCTGACTACACTTCTTCCAACACAGATCTATTGGTTCTTTTGGCAGCCCATAGCACTTTGAATATTCTTCTCCAACACTGTAACTCAAAAGCATCAATTCTTCTACGGTCTTCCTTATTCACTGTCCAGCTTTCGCATGCATCTGAGGTGATTGAACATACCATGGCTTATTGCATTGTATTTTGGTTATTATTATCCCTCTTCATCCTAGAGGAAGGCAACATTTTGAAGTACTTAAGTGGTCAGTGTTAAGTGCTTTTTGTGTGTATGGAAATCTAATGTTTTCTCAAAGATGAGATGAAGTGTTTAATAAATAGAATCAAATTTTTGTTTCAGAATCTAAGTTGGCCGTTTAAAGCTATCAGTTGTGCAGTGACTTGTAAAATTTACTCTGTTTATTCATTCCTTAAGAAATTAAGTCTTATTATGTACCTGATGGACTTCTTGTGTGGTACTGTGGATCAGCACTGGACTATGAATCACAAGGTTGGTGGTTCAAACCCACCAGCTGCTCCTCAAAAACCCTATACAGGGTCGCTGTGAGTTGGAACCAACTGACGGCACTTAACAGCCACAACAACATGTGCCAGACATTGTTTTAGGCAGTAGAGGTACACCAGTGAACAAGACAAAAAAGTCTCTGTCCCCAAGAAGCCAGCATTCTGAGAAGACTTTTAGATAATGGTATTTATTGGAAGGCATAGGATGTTTCTTGGTGCAAAAGCTTGACCGTGTGCCAGTGATCTTTATCACAACACATTCACCAATCAGGGTAGAGATCCTCAGGTAGAGCGCTTCCTTATTGGGCACTGACTCAACAGGAGAGAAAGTGTTTATTGGGTAAGGATACAGAACTTAGTCTCTACAGAGTATGTCTGCATTCATATGGCTACTATAGATAGTTAGAGGAGACTGTGTCTGTATGTGTCGTTGATGAGGCTCAGATTTTATTGTTCTTACCAAACTCTGTTGGAGTAAAGAGCTAAAACATATTAGTGAGGAAATCTCTGTCTTTAGCTAGCAAATTATCTTAAATTCCAGACATAATTGAATGTTGATTCTTTTGCCAAAGGTTCTTAAACTCTTTTGGATCATGGGCTCTTTTGAGAATATGTTGAGTCTCTGGCCCTTCTCCCCAGAAAAAAATACAATTTTGAGAGTGGCACTGTTGGTTAATGTGCAGAACTGCAAAGTCACTTTGAACCTCAAGGTCAGCTGTTCAAGCTCACCAGCTTGGGTCGGAACCGACTCACTGGCACTTAACAACGACAAAACTATATGAGGTACTATCATGGACCCTTCTGGGGTTGGTTAATCCTTTGCCTTAGGTAAGAAGCAAAAGAGTAAGTGATTCCATGTTTTAGAATTTTCTAGTAAAGGTGCAAGATGATTTCTGGATGCACATTTATTTTATAAACAAAAACCTTCAGACTTTGAAAGTTAACTTCATTATTAAATGATGGTGACGATTATGTGCCTTGGAGTCAGTTCTGACTCATAGCGACCCTCTGTGGGGTTTTTGAGGCTGCACATCTTTACGGGAGCAGAAAGCCTCATCTTTCTCTCGCAGAACAACTTACCAGTTTCAGACTGCTTACGTTGAGATTAGCAGCCCAGCTTGTAACCACTACACTACCATTTCTGGGAAATACTAATAAAGTATTTTGAAACTCATAATTGAGAGGATAAAAAATTAGACCCATGGATTGAAGTTACCATGTTAATTTTTTTTTTATTTATTTTAAAACGTGGATTCGAGTTGTTGGTTTGATTTTGAAAATCTATTGTTGGCTTGTTAGGTAAGAACTAGAACAGTTGCTGAATGTGTAGCTTTCTACTACATGTGGAAGAAATCTGAACGTTATGATTACTTTGCTCAACAAACAAGATTTGGAAAGAAACGATACAACCATCACCCAGGGGTTACGTAAGTACCATAGACTTGACTTTGGTGATGCTTTGTTTTGGTTTCAAGCAGCTGTAACATTACTAGGGTGTGTTTTCCAGGGACTACATGGATCGTTTGGTAGATGAAACAGAAGCTCTGGGTGGGACAGTAAATTCTTCAGCCTTAACTTCTAACCGACCCGAGCCTATTCCTGATCAACAGCTGAACATACTGAATTCTTTCACTGCCAGTGACTTGACAGGTAACATGAGCATCTGTATGTGTTGTGTCTTATAGCTTGTGGAAAATCTTGTTTCCTGGGCATAGGGTCACTTGAATGAACTGTTTTCCATTTCTTTGTAGCTTTGACCAACAGTGTAGCGACTGTCTGCAGCCCCACAGATGTGAATTGTTTGGATGATAGCTTTCCTCCACTGGGCAACACACCCCGTGGACAAGTAAATCATGTGCCTGTTGTAACGGAAGAGTTACTCACCCTGCCCAGCAATGGAGAAAGTGATTGTTTTAATTTATTTGAGACTGGATTTTATCACTCAGAGCTAAACCCAATGAACATGTGCAGTGAAGAGTCTGAAAGACCGGCAAAGAGGTTGAAAATGGGCATTGCTGTCCCTGAACCTTTCATGAATGAGGTGTCTGTAAATAATTTGGGTGTGGATTTTGAAAATCACACGCATCACATCACCAGTGCCAAAATGGCCGTCTCGGTGGCTGACTTCGGCAATCTGTCTGCCAGCGAAACCAATGGTTTCATCAGTGCCCACGCCCTGCATCCGCACGCCGCCCTTCACTCCGAGTGATCTGGGTGGGGGCCCAGGCGTGTGTGTGGAATACCAGGAAACTTGAGGGGAGCGATCAGGTTTGCTTAGTCTTTCACTGGAAGTTTGAACCTTTTTCACTATGACATCAGTGATGTCAGTATGTATAGAACTATATCTTGATTTGTCAAGAGTATTTTCATTTTTCAATCCATAAATGTGGAAACGAACTATGATCAGCAGAGTTGGGAACTAAGATTGAACTCTGGTGCAGCTTTAAGCTCTGCTTCTCTCCTCCTCATCACCCAATACCTCTTGCCCACACCTTCCCTTTTCTATTTTCTTCTGCTTCCCACTGCCCTCACTCCCCATTTTAACACCTGTAGACCGAGGCCACCAGCTCAAAACCAGCACCGAAGTTCTGAACTGAATGCAGTGGCTTCTTATCGTGTAAATTCCTTTTGCCGAAATGGATGCAGTGGAATAACAATGTTTACAGGTACGGATCCCGATCCCTGCTCAATGTAGCATTTTTTGGGTTTTCTTTTCTTAATTAAATAAAAGCAGGGGTAGGTTTCTTTAAACTGCACAAACATACAAGGATTTTTTTTTTTTTTTTAATGTAAAGTTCTCTCATGTGATTCGAGTAGAGCACTTCAGTTTACACACCAGCAAGGCCATCTTTAGTGAAGCCAGCACAAGGAACTGCGTGCAGATTGCGAAGACGCTTGCTTGGATCCTGTTCTAAAATTTTAGACCAGGGCTACCTTGCACAGAATGGGTCATCTTACCGCCAGAAGATTTCTGTGTAACTTCGTTTATTGGCCGAACATTTGGCCTTTGAAGATGTGTTCAGATTGGGGTTTTGTCCACCCTTGTCAAGATTGTGATCTTTAAAGTCAGTAGCGGTCATTGTATAATTTAGTTTATCCGGAGGCAGGTGGCTGGTGGAGGTGCAGTCGACAAAGCCTCGGATGTTGCCATTCAGTGGTGTACGTTTTGGGACACCTAAGTTGTTTGTCGCACTGCAGTTCAGAGTGTTAATATTTACGAGGGACTTCTAGATTTTATACATAATGCAGTAGAACCTTGAAGTATATTTAAGCTTTTTTGTTTAGCTTGAACATTTGGCAGGAAAATTGTGAGTTCTTATATGAACTAGAATGGTACTTTACCACTTTAAGTTTTACAAAGGTGACATGTTCAGACGCATCTCAAACTTAATCTTATTTTTACTCCGAACATTGTGAATGAGAAGCCATCGTCATGAACGTTGGCCATTTTGCTCAATAGACATGCATCTTTTAAGTTTTAAGGTGAATTCAAACAATATGTAATACAGTATTAGGATGTTATAAGCTTTGCTTTCACAATACAGTTAAAACACAATTTTGCTCTTTTTTTGCACCATCTTAATTAAAACTTTTGATTTTTACTAGTTGTGTTGCCTTGCAAAAAACCTTAAATGTTTGACTGCATTGCTGATATTTGTAAGTATAAGTCGCTTCAAGGTTGTGCTGATGAGTAGATAGGATATAGTAACCTTAGTAGTGATTGAAAGGGAGGGTATTTATTCTACAAACTGTGAACTGCAATGACATCCTTTGTTTTGGATGATGTGTATTCTTGTTTTTCTTTGCAGCATTTAAATGAAGATTGCTTTGAAGTGTTTACGCAGTAGCACATTTACTATAAAATTTAGTTTAGAACAGTGGACAAAAGTAGTTAAATTAATAACTTAAAATCGGTCTCTAATTTGTACATCTAGAGTATAGCATTCCTGTGTGCACACAGTAAATACTGGGTAGCCTGGACCTTGTGTTCCTTTCTGGTATTTTCATCCAAGTTGTCAGCTTCTTTTTGCTGTGTTGTTGTGCTAAACTTTGAACCTTATTTCTTGTGTTAATAATCAGTACATTTTCTGTAATTTAGTAAGATACTGGCCATAATCTTCCATTGTTGTAACTTTACTTTTGACTCTGGGTTTACAGTGGCTGGTTTGTATAAAATATTTTACACAAAGATGACTGAATGCTAATACCAGTTGCACTTAAGTGAACATGCCCATTCTCAGAAGCTGATGCAGTAATATATTCAGTTTATCTATGCATTGCTGGGATCTTGATATAAGATGGAAACGGTGTTTCTTATCTAAACTTTGGATTATCAGCAAGTTGAATGGACACTTTAGTTATTTAATAAAGATTTTTGACCAAAATCCAGAAAATGGTATGAGAGAAAAATAAATTCCAGCTAGTTTAATAGATTTTTAAATGCCCATCTAATTTTAGCCTCTTAGAGAGTGCTAGCTAGCTGGTAACGTTTACTTTTAATTCCTTGTTAAAATGAGGCAATAATTTGCAAGATTTTTGTATATATGTGTAAATTCTTCATATCTTTTTAGATCTAATTCAATATTTTCTGACTACTTCTGCCATGTATTATACCATTTTTGTGCATGCTTGATGTGACATTCATAATTGTACCACTATAACTTTATCCATGTAAAATAGCTATTTATTGAATTTTCTTTTAAAAGCTGGATTTACTGGTTGTTTTGTTTTTTTCTCACTTTCAGCATTTTTATGAGAATTTATTACTGTTTATTAAAAGAATTGCCTTTGAGAGCATGGAAATTGCCAATGTGCAATCATATGAAGAAACAATAATGCCTTTATTATCAAGTGTTAAGCACAATTCTTATAACAAACTGTGATGAATTCTTCTTGTTTTGTTTTGGTGTTTTCCTTTGCCACATAATTTTCATATGAACAAACCAAAAAATCCACGGTGAGCAGTTGCAGTGTTGGCTGACGTATCATTTTGTGTACAGGGAATTTAAAGAGGACGGCGTATTCATTTAGACATGTCACTGGTGCTGTGATGATAGCAATACCTTACTTTTGTTAGGCAGACTTCATCTTTCTATAGTCGGGCTTTTTTTTAAATGTTTAGTTTTCCTCTTGTTATGGTCAGCTGCTGAATTTACTTGAAGGATGTAGTATAATGCTTCAAAAATACTAAAGTGTGTACAATTAGGTCACTTGCTTCCTTTTTAATTTTTTAAAAGGAATTGTGTAATTGTTTCCTTTTTAATTTTTAAAATTGAGGGTCATAAATATTTGAGGATGTCAGATCTAATAGAGTGATACTATTTAATTTAACCAAAGTCTCGAGTGAGTATTTCAACTTTGAATGTAAACTAATGAATAAACCTGACCACCAAGGAGATTGTTTGCCCAGAGTTTCAAAGCACATTGTCTACAAATGGAAATTGAAATAATTTATAAAAATATTGACATTACTATGTTTTTTAAAAAGTTCCTAATTTTTTCACTAAAAGGAGGAAACTCTTAGTTTTATTGTTACATATGGTAGATATTAATATTCTTCTTAGATGACCAGTGATTCCAATTGTCCCAGTTTGAAATAAGTACCCTGTGAGTATGAAGATAAATTAGTGACAATCAGAACACGTTTTAGTATCAGATGTTCAAGAGGAAGTTGCTATTGTTGCATTGATTTTAATATTTGTACATAAACACTGATTTTTTTGAGCATTATTTTGTATTTGTTGTACTTTAATACCTGGTGTACAGTTCCAGAAATAAAAATCTGGAAATCTTTTTTTTTTCCCCTTGGTTCGTGTGAGTATTTGCCAAAAATAGATGTTTTATTCAACAAATCTTAAATTACACCAAATGGGTAAATACTTTACCACTGTCAAATTGGGTTTTGATGTAGTAAATAAGGTATTTGATTGGTAAGTAATAGAATCAATAGATAAAATAAGTTTTTCTGAAACCCTTTATGATAGTTCTTCCTCCACAATAAGGTCACTACCACCCTGGGGTGGTGCTGTGGGATAAGCACTAGACTGCTAACTGCAAGGTCGGTGGTTCAAACCCCCCAGCCACTCCTCAGAAACCCTATGCAGAGTCGCCATGAGTCAGAACTGACTTGATGACACTTAACAACTACCACAATCCCAAAGTGAGGATTACATTTGTACTTTAATTCAGGAGACATGGATTTGGTATTGTGTTTCAAACACTGGTCTAAGCGGCCATTCTTTTTTAACAGTGGGTTTTTGTTGCTTTAAGTCTTACTAATAATAGGAGCCCTGTTGGCTCTGAGTTAGGCATTGGGCTGCTAACTGCTAGGTCTCTCATCTGTGAGAGAAAGATGAGGCTGTCTGCTCCCATAAAGTTTTAGTCTTGGAAACCCTTTATGGGGTTGCTATAAGTCAGTATCAGCTGGATGGCAGTGGGTTCTTTTTAAGCTACAGAACTTTGATTAGCCTCATTTCACCAGTCTGTCTGTATATTTCATGTGCTCTCACCAGAGCTTTCTCTCTTCTTCCATTCTTAACATGCAGAGATCAAACTGCATGTAACATGGAGATTTTGTACAAGAGCAAGAAGATGATCAAATGAAAGCAAAAACCCTGAATATCCTGCCTTGATAATTCATCCCAGATCAGCCCTCTTTTCGCAGCCACCCGAAACCGTTACTGTGTAGGGCTCTGTGGTAGACACATGGACAGAAGTACCTTCCAAAGGGCCACAAGTTGGTGGATATAGCCAAGAATACAGCAAATGCTGAATGAATGAGCACTAGAGGGCAGGCTTTTAAGGAAGGGGGAAGCGGCTTCCTAGAACAGTCTTCAGAATAATCTCTGGTGACTACCACACCGTTTCCATTTTGGTCATTAATTCCATCAGTGGTATGCTTTTGGAGTCTAGGTGCGTCTCTGACTACTCAGCGGTCTAATGACGTTGCAGACTTGGGGCATTTCACCATAAATGCTTTTCATTTAGACTAGGCCCTGGCATAGAGTGCTGGTTACCATTCGATCTTTACTCAAGATCCTCTTTTTTGGTGTCTGCATGGGTTCTCTGACAAAACAGTGTACAAGGGACAATGAATTTGTGGTCCTAGACCAGAAAGTATCACATGTTTTTCTAATTTTAGTGCACAACAGCTGACATTTACTTTGTTGTTGTTACGTGACATCCTGTTGGTACCAATTCATAGTGACCTTGTGCACAGCAGAACGAAACACTGCCCGATCTTGGGCCAACCTCACTGCTGTTGCCACACTTGAGTCCATCGATGCTGCCACTTTGCCAATCCATCTTGTTAGGGGTCTTCCTCTTTTTCTCTGACCCTCCACCTTACCATACATGATATCCTTCTCCAGCGACTGGTCCCTCCTGACGATTGCATTTACTTTAGAGAGACACTTATTTGTCTACCTAGATTTTCATGGGTATGTTTTTACAAGAAGGTAAAGCCATTGCTGTCACAAAGATGTTTTCTGATGTAGAATAAGCATTTCATAAACATGTGAGAAAGGAAAAATCAACCATTTAGAAATCTAAAAAGTTAGTAAAACAACGAAAAAGGGTATCTTCATTTTATAAATATCAATGTTTTATTTTGAAAAATAATTTGCACCACTCCAGCCCAGAGCAAGGCATGATATGAGGCAAACTTTATACTCCTGTGAACATTTTATGGGCAGGAACCGTGTTTGGACCTCTGATAGCTTAGTGGTTGCAAGATGGGCTGCTAACTTCAAGGTGTGAGCAGTTAGCAACTAACTACCGGTAGTTCTGTGGGAGAAAGATGAGGTTTTCTGCTATCAAGAGTTACAGCCCTGGAAACTGCAGGGATGCTGCATCAGAATCGTCTCCACAGCACCCCACCAGCACCAACACCCTCCATTCCCCCAGAGCCCTTCCCATAGCAGTCACTAACTGTTCTTGGACCAAGTTGAATGGCTCCTCCAGAAGATCCCTCCAGCCTCTCAGAGGAACACAATTAAAAGCCACATGACACTGGAAACAAATGTTATGGCTAGGTATCAAATGGAAGCCCCTTTTCAACAGAACTTAGACTACCTACTGAAACAATCCTATTGATTTCACTACAAAAAGTTGCCTTAAGCTGTGCAGCAAATAAGGGACAAACCTATGTTTCATTCGTTCAACCAATATTGTCAACTGTCAAATTATGTTCTAGGCACTGATACTGCACTGAACTCATGGTTGAGAAGACAAGTAAAATGAAAAATAATCTAAGGTAGTAGGACAAAGACTGTAAGAGGTGGGAGTTGTTGGGATTGTAAGTAGAAGGAAGGTGGTTAGGCAGGAGGATACTAGAACAAACTGGCTATCTAGGGGAAGATCATTCCTGGAAGAGAGAACAAGTGCAGAGGTCCTGAGGTGAGGGTGGGCCTAGCAGGTTCAGAGAGCAGTCAGGAGGCCAGTCAGGTGGAGTGAGCACGTGGGGACAGCAGAAATGAGATCAAAGGTAACGAGAAAATAGATCGTGGATTGTAAAGGGCATCAGCATTTACTTTGAAATAAGGAGTCTGGAAGAATTTGAGGAGAAGCATGGAAAGATTTGACTGGACATTTTCAAGGATCACTCTTGGTGAAAGTCTAATACAGGTTGTGGAGCAGGAAGGCAATTAGGAAGCTATTGGAATGCAACAAACTAGGTGAAACAATGCTGGAAAAGGTGGTCAAATTCTGTTTGTACAAATTCAATGTGAAGATTTGAGGGGTCCAATAAAGCCTCTCCATCCAGCTTTGGAATTGAGAGATCAAAGTATGTTATGTGGAAATGTTCAAACAAAATAATAGTAGAAAAAATAGCATAAAGCCCCACATTTTCCCCTTACCAAGCTAGAACAAACTTTTAATCATACAAAACAAACACCAATTTACTGATGGCAACGCAAATTCCATTTTAGAACAGATTTTTTTTAGTTTATTCTGCAAGAATAACATTTCTACAGCAGTTTGTACATATCAACATTATTGCAAGAATTGTAGCTAATTTGGCTAAAATTTTATAAACCACAGGGGGAGAAAATATATGAAATAAAAATTGAAATTATAAGGCCAAACAGTATGCTTTAATGTATTTAGGTAAAAGTCAATTAAAATGAAAACTGCATTACAAATTCAAAATTCCAATGAAGCAAACAGCTTTTTTATCAGGGAATTGAAACACAGGATATCAATAAAAACAAAGAATTTCAACTCCAGTTAATTCTCCAAGAATGTGTTCTAAAGATGGAACTCAGAAAAATCATTTTTAAAAAATACTTAGAATTAACTCAATAGCTGAGTAAGAAAACCTACTTTCTGGTTGATAGAGTTAGCTAACAATTGTGTAGTAATTTGAAAACAGCTCTTCTCCTTGCTTGATGTCCCTGAGGGCAATAAGAACTACACAACGAAGTGGGCTGTAAACAAAGAGAAAGGTACACAAAAGTTAGAAATACTAAAAGACACAAGATAGCTATTTTTAATATAAACAACATGGGTTTTATATAAGTAAATTGCTCTCAAATTCCTTCCTATTGTCTAAATTTCTGTATTTGGTTTCCGTGAAGAAATCTCTGATGTAATTATTCTAAAGGAAAGTATGTCTATTCTATATTTAAAGAGACCACAAATCAAAAGAGAGATTACTATCACTGACTACCTCTTCCAAAAACATTATAAAAGCCAACAAAACTGGTACTATAAACAGACTTTTTAAATGACATAGGTTAACATTCTGTTAATGAATTGTGTTCTACAAAGCTGGAAACATTATTTAAAATTAATTTTTTTTTTAATTTGAACATTCTCCAGAATAAACCATGTGTTAGACCAGAAAGCAAGTCTCTCAAAAAATGTTAAAATATCAAAATACTACAAACCATCTTCTCAGATCACAATACTACACAGAAGTCAATAATAAGAAGATAAAGGGGGGAAAAAATCAAATGCATGGAAACTGAATAACACCCGGCGTAAATGGTACTGGGTAATAGAACAAATAAAAAAAAAAAAAAGTTCCTTGAAGAAAATGAGAATGAAAACACAACATACCAAAACCTTTAGGACACAGCAAAAGCGGTGTTGAGAGAGCAATTTATGGCAACAAATGCACACATCCAAAAAGAAGAACTAAAATCAACACATTAACACAACATCTACAACAATTAGTTAAAAAAATCCCAGCAAAGTAAGCTCACAGTCAAGAGAAGCAAAGGAATCATGAAGATAAGAGCTGAAATAAATTAGTAGAAAACAGAAAAACAATAGAATCAACAAGACAAGAAAATGGTTCTGTGAAAGAATTAATAAAATTGACAAACCATTAGCAAATCAAATAAAAGGGGGGAGATACAAATAGCATAAAGTATATGGGTGACGTTAGAACCAACTGAAATAAAAATAATAACGGAATACTATAAAGAGTTGAGTCCTGGTGTGGCGCTGTGGGTTAATGTGCTGGACTGTAAGGTTGTCAGTTCAAGCTCACCACTTGTTCCTTGGAAACCCTATACAGGGTCACGATGAGTTGGAACCGACTCAATGGCACTTAACAACATAAAGAGTTGTACTCCAAACAAATTTGAAAATCTAGAAGAAATGGGTGCATTTATAGAAAAACAATCTACTTACAGTGTGAAACAGAGAACTTGAACAGACCTATGATAACAAGAGATGAAATTGATCAGATCAATAAAAAACTCCAAGTCCAGATGGCTTTACTGGTTAATTTTACCAAAGATTCAGAGCGGAGCTGACACCAATTTTATTCAAACTATTTCAGAGTATAGAAAGGGATGGAAAACTCCCTAACCTATTTTATGAAGCTAGTATAACCCTTATACCAAAAGTAGGCAAAGACATCACTAAAAAAGAAAATTAATTATAGACAATATCCCTCATGAACACAGATGCAAAAATTCTCAACAAAATCCTAGCTAACAGATTTAACAACACATAAAAACCACATCATGAGCAAATGGGATTCACCCCAGGGATGCAAGGATGGTTCAACATTAAAAAAACAATCAACACAATTCAGCATATAAGTAAAAAAAGGAAGGGGACCACATGATCATATTGATTGATGCAGAAAAGGCATTTGACAAAATCCAACACCCATTCTTGATAAAAACACTCAACAAAGTAGGAATTGAAGGGAAATTCCTCAACATAATTAAAAGCATATATAGCGTAGTGGTTACGAATTGGGCTGTGAACCGCAAGGTCAGCAGTTCTAAACTACCAGCTGTTCGCGGGAGAAAGATGAAGCGTTATGCTCCCGTAAAGATTTAAAGCCTCGGAAACCCTGTACAGGGTAGCTATGAGTCGGAAACAACTCCACGGCACATAACAACAATACAAATCCAACAGCCATATTACTCTGAGTGGAGAGGCACTGAAAACATTAACTTTGCAAACAGAAACTAGACAAGGATGCCCTTTATGACCAATCCTATTCAATTTTGTGTTGGAAGTCTTAGCCAGAGCTTTAAGGCAAGACAGAGAAATTAAAGTCATCCAAGTTGGCAAAGAAGAAGTAAAACTGTATTTTCAGATGATATGATCACAATCATAGAAAATCCCAAAGACTCAGCAAGAAAATTATTGCAATGCCTGGAAAGATTTAGCAAAGTGATGGGGAATAAGATCATTATACAAAAATCAGTTGGATTCCTCTATACTAATAAAGACAGTTCTGAACAGGAAATTTGGAAAACAATACCATTTTCCATAGTCACCCCAAAGGTAAATTATTTAGGAATAAATCTAACTAGAGAAACAAAAGACCTATACAAAGAAAACTATAAAACGCTACTACAAGAAACCAAAAGAGATTTACTAAAATGGAAGAATATGCCATGTTTATGGATAGGAAGATTTAACATTATGAAAATGTCAATACGACACAAAGCAATCTATGGATATAATGCAAATCCAATCCAGATTCCAATGGCAATCTTTATAGAGATGGAAAAATTATCACAAACTTTATATGGCGAGGAAAGCTACCTCGGGTAAGCAAAGCACTGCTTACAAAGAACAAAGTTAAAGGCCTCTCATTCCCTGATCTCAAATATTACTACACAACCACAGTGATCAAAACAGCCTGGCAGGGGTACAATGAAAGAAACATCAGTGCAACAGAATTGAGAATAAGTACATTCATCCATATACAGTCTTTGACTACGGGCCAAACCACATTAAATGGGGAAGAGATAGTCTCTTCAACAAACGGTGCTGGCAAAACTAGAAATTGATTTGCGGAAGAATGAAACAAGGCCCATACCTCACACAATATACAAAAACAAACAACACAGATTAAAGACCTAAATGTAAAACCTAAAACTATAAAAAACATCAATGAAAAAACTAGGAAGAAATTTAGGGGCTCAAATACATGGCATATATACACTAGCAAGCATTATGAAAAACACACAAACAGTAGAAGACAAAATAGATGACCGGGACCTCCTAAAAATTAGAAACTTACATGAATCCAAAGATTTCATCAAGACTCAAAAGGGAGCCTAACAGACAGGGAAACATTTTGAAATGACATATCAGACAAGGGACTAATATCTCAAATTTATAGAAAACTAACACCTCTACAAGAAAAAGACAAACAACCTAATTTTAAAAAAGGGTGCAAGACATGAACAGACACCTCACCAAGGAAGATATTCGGGCAGCCAAAATATATATGAAGAAATGCGCATGATCATTAGCCATGAGAGAGATGCGAATCAACTTAACGAGATACCATCTCACACTGACATTAACAGTATACTTCAAAAAACAAAACAATACTGGCAAAGGTGTGAAGAGACTGGGACCCTCCAACAATGCTGGTGTGATGGTAAAATACACTTAACCACTCTGGGGAATGGTGTAGCGCTTCCTTAGAAAGTTAGAAATGCCTTATTGGCAGTAATCCCTCTATTTGGTGTATCTCCACAAGAAATACAAGACAGGACAGGAGTAGAGATATGCACATCAATATTCATCACAGCACTAGTCAGAATAGAAAAAAGATGGAGACAGTCTATGTGCCCATCAATGGAAGACTGGATCTACAAACTTTGGTACATACACAGACTGGAATAGTATGCAACGTTGAAGAAGAAAGATGAAGCTGTGAAACACCCCATAACTTGGATGAACGTGGAAGACATTATTTTGAGTGAAATTAGTCAATCACAAAAGGACAAATATTATATGAGACCATTATTACAAAAGTTTAAGAAAAGGTTTCCAGACTAAAGAAACACTCTAGGATGGTTACTAGGGGTGGGAGAGTGGGGGACAGTAATTCACTGACTAGAGGGTAGACACATGTTAGCTTGGGTGACAGGGAGGGCTATACAAGAGGGGGAGAGCAATACACAAGAAAAGGGAAGCAGGAAGAAGAGTAAGGAAGATGGGGGCTTGATGGTGATTAGGGAGAAAGGCTGTACAGACAGACCTCTGCTAGTAACTACATAGAATACTAGATGAAACAGGTTCAAAGGAGGGTCCTGGAACTCTTCATATAAAGGGGTAATCAGGAAGATTGAAAACTTACCAGCAAGTGGGTTTGGAGCAGAGATCAAAAAGGAGGTGTTTTCTGATTTGAGGCAGCCAGTGAGTCCCGGCACAGCCATTTTGAATGGGTAAGAGCAGATACAAGGTCAAGAGAATACTCCCATTGCAGAGAGCTGACCGATCACCAGAGACAAAGGTGCAAATATTTGTTTCCCATTCTTTTATTTTCCTCTGTCTGCCCACCTACACTCTGGGAGCCAGAGGGGATACCTCAGGGAGTGGGCACCCCCTACCCTCTACTGTTCTCAAGCTGAGGGAACTAAAAAAAAAAAAAAAAAAATTCAAGCCTTGACTTGTGGTATTGAAGGATTCTCTTGGTAAATTACTGAATGATGCAGAAAAAAGCATCAAAAGAAGATGGAAGGAATACACAGAGTCACTGTACCAAAAGGAAATGGTCAATGTTCAACCATTTCAAGAGGTAGCATATGATTAAAAGTCAATGATCTTTAAAAAAAAAAAAAAGTCAATGATCCTAAAGGAAGAAATCCAAGGCATTGGCAAAGAACAGGCACTGGGAAGTGATGGAATACAAATTGAAGCCTTTCAACAAATTGATAGGGTACTTGAGGCACTCACTTTTCTCTGCCAAGAAATTTGGAAGATAACTACCTGGCCAAATGACTGGAAGATGTCCGTATTGGTGTCCATTCCAGAGAGAGATGACCCAACAGAATGTGGAAATTAGTGAACAATCTCTTTGATATCTCATGCGAGTAAAAAGTTTTGCTAAAGGTAATACAGAAATGGCTAAAATCATACATTGACAGAGAACTTCCAGAGGTTCAAGCGGACTCAGAAGAGGCTGTGGAATAAGGGATATCATTGCTGATGTCCGATGGATCTTGGCTAAAAGCAGAGAATACCAGAAAGATGTTTACCTATGCTTTACTGACTATGCAAAGGCTTTTGCTTGTGTGGATCATGAGAAACTATGGACAACATTGCAAAGTATGAATATTCCAGAACACTTAATTGTACTCATGAGGAACCTGTACATAGACCAAGGGGCAGTTGTTCGACCAGAACAAGGAAAAAACTAATGGTTTAAAATTAGGAAAGGTGTGTGTCAGGTTTGTATTCTTTCACCATATTTATTTAATCTGTATGCTGAGCAAATAATACAAGAAGCTGGATTATATGAAGAAAAACATGGCATAGGGATTAGAGGAAGACTCTAACAATCTGCGATAAGCAGATGATACAACCTTGCTTGCTGAAAGTGAAGAGAACTTAAAATACTTGCTCCTGAAGATCAAAGACTACAGCCTTTGGTATGGATTGCATCTCAATGTAAACAAAACAAAAATCCTTACCAGTGAACCAATAAGCAACATCCATATAAATGGAGAGACGATTAAAGTAGTCCAAGACTTCATGTTGCTCAGATCAACCATCAACACTCGTGAAAGCAGCAGTCAAGAAATCAAATGATAAATTGCATTAGGCAAATCTGCAGCAGAAGACCTCTTTAAAGTGTTGTAGAAAAAAGAAGTCAGTTTGAAGACTAAAGTGCGCCTGACCCAAGTCATGGTATTTTCAATAACCTCATATGCATGAAAAAGTTGGACAGTGAATCAGGAAGACCAAAAAAGAACTGATGCATTTGAGTAATGGTGTTGGAAAAGAATATTACAGTTATCATGGAGTAACAACAGAGCAAACAAATTTGCATTGTATGAAGTACATCCAGAATGCTCCTTAGAAGCCAAGATGGCCAGACTTTGTCTCTCATACTTTGGACATATTATCAGAAGGGACCAGTCTCTGGAGAAGGATATACTGTTTGGTAAAGTGGAGTGTCAGAGAAAAAGAGGAAGACTCCCAACAAGATGGACTGGCACAGTGGCAGCAGCAATGGGCTTATGTGTAGCAACGATTGTGAAGTTGGTGCAGGACCAAACAGTGTTTTGTTCTGTTGTGCATGGGGGTCGCTATGAGTCGATGGCACCTAGCGACAACAGATAACTAAGGTAGATTCTCTGGGCAAAATACTGAACAACACAAGAAGCATCAAATTCAATTGGAAGCAATGCAGTTACTGTGAAAAAAGAATTGGTTGACTTTTCAATGATTTCAGGAAACAGCATACGATCATGAACTGACAATACTGCAGAAAGAAATGCAAGCTTCACTGAGGCCATTGGAGATAAACAAGGCTCTAGGAATTGATGGAAACTGAACGGAATCTCTCAACAAACAGTTGCAGAACTGCAGGCACTCCTCATCTGTACGCAGAAATTTGGAAGACAGATACTTGGCCAACTAACTAAAAGAGAATCACATTCGTGCCCATTGCAAAGCAAGGTGATTCAACAGAATGAAGAAATTATCAAATGATATCAATACTATCAAATGCAAGTAAAATTTTGCTCAAGATAATTTTTAAATTTTTGCAGCAGTATATTAACAAGGAGTTGCCAAAAATCTAGCTGGACTCAGAAGATGTGGAATGAGGACTATCACTGCTGGTATCAATCAGACAGATAGATGTTGGCTGAAAGCAGAGAATACCAGAAAGATGTTTACCTGTATTTCATTGACTACGCTAAAGCATTCGATTAGATAGATCATAATAAATTATGAATAAAATTAAGAATGGGAATTCTGTAATACTTAATTGTGCTCAAGTGAAACCTGTACATAGACCAAGAGGCAGTTGTTTGAACAGAACAAAAAGGTGCTGTGTGGTTTAAAATCAGAGCGGATGTGTGTCAGGGTTGTATCCTTTCACATTATTTACTCAATCTGTATATTGAGCAAATAATCCGAGAAACTGGACTATCTGAAGAAAATCATGGCATCAGGATTAAAGGAAGGCTTATTTACAACTTGAGATATGCAGATGATACAACAATGCTTGTTGAAAGCAAAGAGGTCTTAAAGTACTTACTGATGAATATCAATGATTGCAGCCATCAATATGGATAAAGAAGACAAAAATCCTCACAACTGGACACCAAGCAACATCATAATGAATGGAGAAAAGGTTGACGTTATCAAGGATTTAATTTTACTTGGAAACACACCACACATGAAAGCAGCAGTCAGAAAATCAAACAACATATCACATTGGGCAAAACATCTGCAATCTTTAAAGTATTAAAAAGAAAGATGTTACATTAAAAACTAAGGTGTGCCTTCCCCAAGCAATGGTATTTTCAGTCACGGGCATGTGCATGCGCATTTCATCCATTATAATACTGGTCTTCTTAAGCTGCCCATGGAAATTTTCCATTCAACTCTTCATCATTCCTTTCATTCACTTTAGCTACATTATGTTGAAGATGAAGTTTCAGAATCCCTCTGACATCAATTTTGGGCTTTTATTTCTTTCCTTTTTAATGATTTTTTGTCTTCTTCCTGTATGATGTTCTTGATGTCATCCCAAAACTCTTCTGGTCTTTTGTGTCTAATACATTAGTGTCTAATACATTAAATCTGTTCTTGATATCCAACTTGAGAAGACAAAGTAAAGTATTATAATGAAATGTGTAAAGACCTGGGATCAAATAACCAAAAGAAAAGAACACAATAAGCATTTCTCAAGCTAAAAGAAGTGAAGACTAAATCTAAGCCTTGACTTGCAATCTTCAAGAAGTTTATGTTCAAAATATTGAATGATGCAAAAAGCATCAAAAGTAGATGGAATACAGAGTCACTGTACCAAAAAGAATTGGTTGATGTTCATCTATTTCAAGAGGTTGCGTGTGATCAGGAACCAGTGATACTGAGGAAAGAGACACAGCCTTGCTTGCTAGAAGCGAAGAGGACTTGAAGCAGTTACTGATGAAGATCACAGACTAAAGCCTTCAGTGTGAATTGCACTTCAATGTAAAGAAAGTGAAAATTCCCACAACTGGCTTAAGGAATAGCATCATGGTAAACAGAAAAAAATGAAGTTGTCAATGATTTCAATTTACTTGGATCCACAATCAAAGCTCGTGGAAGTCACAGTGATGAAATTCAACCATGTGTTGCATTTGGCAAATTTGCTGTAAAAGACCTCTTTAAAGTATTAAAGAGCAAAGATGTCAGTTTGAGGATGAAGGTGGGCTCACCCAAGCCATGGTATTTTCAATTTACTCATATGCATGTGAAACTTACACAATAAATAAGGAAGACCAGGAAGAATTGATGCATATGAATTACGGTGTTGGGGAAGAATACTGAAAGTATTATGGACTCCCAAAAGAATGAACAAATTCTGTTTTGGAAGAAGTGTAGCCAGATTGCTATTAGATGTGATGATGGCGAGACCTTCGTACTTTCACCATGCTGTCAGGAGGGACCAGTCTATGGAGAAAGTGGCTAATGAAAAAGAGGAAGATCTCCAATGAGATAGACACAGTGGTGGCAACAATGGGCTCAAACATAGTAACAATTGTGAGGATGGCACAGCATCTGTCAGTGTTTTGTTCTGCTGTGCATAAGGTTGCTATGAGTGGGCACTGAATTGATGGCAACTAACAACAACAACACATGCATATAAAAGCTGGACAATGAATAAGGAAGACCAAAAAAAATTGATGCATTTGAATTATGGTGTTGGCAAAGAATATTAAATATGCCATGGTCTGTAAAAAAAAAAAAAAAAAAAGAGCAAATCTGTGTTGGAAGGAAAACAGCCAGAGTGCTCCTTAGAAGCAATGGTGATGAGATTTTTGTCTTCCATATTTTGGACAAATCATTATGAAGAACCAGTCTCTAGAGAAGGACATAATGATCAGTAAGGAGACTGTCAGCAAAAAAGAGAAAGACCCTCACTGAAATTGGCTGCACCAATGGACTCAAACATAGGAAAAATTGTGTAGCTGCAGGACTGAGAACCAGTTTGTTTTGTTGAATATAGGGTTGCTATAAGTTGCAGCCAACTGAAAAGCAGCTAACAACAACATGTTGTTGTTGTTGTTGTTGTTAAGTGCCGTCGAGTCGGTTCCGACCCATAGCGACCCTGTACAGGGTTTCCGAGGGTGTAAATCCTTACGGGAGTAGAAAGCCTCATCTTTCTCCCGCGGAGCGGCTGGTAGTTTCGAACCGCTGACCTTAAGGTTCGCAGCCCGATTCGTAACCACTACGCTAACAGAGTATTCCTAGTGGAGCTCCTTTGGGATCACACAACAATCCATTGACAGGATTTCTTTGACTCAGTACATCCATACTGTTCGTCATTGAATTTTTCTCATCAGTCTGTGTAGTAATAAAATGACTAACGTTTTACAAATATTTCACTAATAAGGGCCTTAGATGTACCATCTTATTTACTTAACATTTTTTTCCTTGTAATTATTTTCCCCTTCTCCCAAGTCAACCCTCCAGCCAACCGTTCCTTTCCCTAACCATCAAAGAATGTTTCTTTCAGTGTGGTAACCTTTTCATGGGGGGTGCTTTTTACAATAGTGGTCTTATACAATATTTGTGTTTTTGTGACTGACTTATTTCATTCAATATGTTGTTGTTGTTGTTGTTAAGTGCCGTCAACTTGGTTCTGACCCATGGCGACCCTGTGTGGGGTTTCCAAGGAGTGGCTGGTGGGTTTGAACCACCAACTTTGTGGATCAAACTAACTTTGCAATCTAGCACACTGATCCACAGTGCCACATCAGGATTCCATTCAGAATAATGACTTATTATTAAAACACTGGTCTGATGTCACTATGGACAGGTTGTAAATTACAAAGAATGTATCCTCATTTATGATTTACAGAATTGAAATTACTTGGTTTTGGCTGAAGTTTACATGGGTTTGATGGAGTGACTTACAATTCCTCATCCATTAAAGAGAGGTAGGATAACCTCAGAGGGCAGAAGGTATGTGTGAACCGTAATCAGCTGAGGTGGGATTTGGAACTTGGCCTTCTCTAACCATGGCTGACTTTCTTTTTCTTTTCTTAAACTGTTGTACATTTGGTAATTTTAATCTCTTTTGAGATTTTTTTATAAGGTATACTTTTTTTTTTCATATTGAATGATATATTTGGAATCCCTTTTTTTTTTTCCTAATAAATGTTTTATTG
Organism: Chrysochloris asiatica; assembly: GCF_000296735.1. Taxonomy (NCBI): domain Eukaryota; kingdom Metazoa; phylum Chordata; class Mammalia; order Afrosoricida; family Chrysochloridae; genus Chrysochloris; species Chrysochloris asiatica. The sequence continues at coordinate 3,254,060 of NW_006408809.1, read as the reverse complement.
TGAATTATGTGATAGTTTACATGGGAGAACATTAGTTTTACATTCATTCCATTGTATATTGTTTCATTGCCATGGTTAGACTCCCCTCCATGTATCATCAACCAACCAAAGGGTATACCCTGCAAGCCCCGCCCCCCCACCCCTATCCCACCCCCTACCCCCATCGTCAACACACAGCCCCTCTCCCTCTCTGGATCTCAAGTCCCCAGCTGCTCCATCTTTCCACGTCATCATCTCTGCCTCCATCTCAGGCATCACTGCTTCTCTGGGTAGGGTCCCGCTCTCTGCTCTTCTCCATTGATGGTCCTAGGGACCTCCGCTCCTAGACTGCAAAGTTAATCACTCCCCTCCTTGCTATAAAACATCTACCTTTACATTTCTAACCCTCACAATCAGTCCTGATAACAATTATTCACTATTGTATCACAAGAGACCTATCTGCATTTCATTTCATCAGCCCTGTCTAGACAGATTGGATAGTTACTCACTGGAGAGTCTACCTTCCTCCATGCCCTCTGGATCTAGGTTCCCTCTTGAAAGCTTGTAAGCCAGTCACTTCTTGCCTTTGTAGCTCCTCCTCCCCCCACCCCCATTTTGGGTAGCCAATGTCCAAGTTGCCCATCCCTGTCTACTCTGTTTGTGGAGGGGGTGGGAATGATTCTTGCAGCCAAGGATTTGTTTCCTCTTTTGAGCTACTGCATCCATAGGTGTAGGTTGCAATCCCTTCTTGAATAGACCTTCCAAGGGTTGCTGCTTCTGGGTAAGGCTCCCTGCTTCTCCACAGACATCTCTCCACAGTTCTCAGCTGTCTTAGTTTGCTAGTGCTACTACAACAGAAATTCCACAAGGGGGTGGCTTTAACAAACAGAAATTTATTCTCTCACAGTTTAGGAGGCTAGAAGTCCAAGTTCAAAGTGACATCCGATCTTCTGTATCTTGTTCCTTGTGATTTCCATGTGGCTTGGTATCTATCTTCCCCCATTTCTACTTTTTTGTACTGCCTGTTTTTTCTGCTTTTAAATCTCAAGGGAGATTGAAGTAAGATACACCTGCACTAATATTGCCTCATGAATATAACAACAAGTCCTGATGTGGCGCTGTGGGATAAAGCACTGGACCACAAGGTTGGTTTGAGCCTCAAGGTCAATGGTTCACACTTGCCGCCACTCCTTGAAAACCCTATAGAGGATTGCTATAAGTAGGAACTGACTCCACGGCACTTAATAATAACAACAGCTTAACAAAGAAAGCCATTCTCATATAGGATGGTAACTACAGGTATATACAAACACTGGGAAAGTCAGAATCAATGTCTGGATCACCAAGAAACCAGGAAGACCCAAGGAAGGAATTGACAAGGCTCAGACTTTGATTTGGACATTTAGGCTCAGAACTGTAAGAAAATAAATCTCTGTTCTTTAAAAACCCACTTGTTGTGTCTGTGTAAGAATACATGAATTTAGGAGGATAGGAGGGGAGGGAACTATTCATAGGCCATAAAGTAGACACATGTTAACATGGGTGATGGGTCAGGCAATACTCAAGAAGAAAGATGAAGGTAGCTGGAGACACAGGGAAGAGTGCAAGGAAATAGCGGTAAATACTGCTAATTGGTGATACATGGAGGAGATTGCAATCACTGTAAGGAAGCAAAAGTGTGTGGTTTGCTGAATATAAAACTGATGATCTGCCCTGTAAACCTTCACTCAGTTCACAATAAAGTCTTTCTTTAAAACAAAATAAATGAATTTTATAAACAAACAAAAAAGTAGTCCTGGTGGAACAGTGTTTAAATGCTCGGTTGCTAATCAAAAGGTCAAACTTACCAGCTGCTCCACAGTGGAAAGATATGACAATCTGTTTCCAAAAAGATTTACAACCTTGGGAGGAGAGGCAGGGCTTGATGGCAAATCAGGGAGAAGTGCAGTGAAGATCTCTGTCATCAATAACACAGAACACCAGATGAAGCAGGTTCAGGGGATGGTCCCAGAACTCTGAATCCCATATAAATGAATATTGAGAAAGTTTGAAGGCTTACAGCTAGTGAAATTTGTAGAGGAAGCAAGAAATCTAGTTCTTGCAGATCCATGAGCTTCAGGGACTCCTGGAGTGACCATCTTAGGGGAGATGGAGCTAGGGAAGGATCAGTGTAGTCATGGACACTTGAAGATCTTCAGAGAAAAAGGTGTGGATATTCTTTTTTTTTTTTTTTTCATTTGTATCTGTTCATTGGTCTCTCGCTGTCTGTGCACCTCTGTTCTGGTGACTAGAGGGGGTGCCTGAAAGAATGGATACTCTCCCCTACCCCAACTCTCACCTCCAGAGGGTTCTACTACACATGCGCTCAGATCTGTTCAAAATTTAAAGGGACAGTTTTCACTTAAAACAAACAGCAACACAAAATGGCCACAGCCGGCCCTGAACTGTTTATCACTAGGAAAAGGCCTGAATGGTGGTTGTAGAGTGGGAGAGAGATCGACTAAAAGGAAACAGGTCAAAAATTAAATCCCAAGTTACATCATAATGACCAACAGTGGCATCTTGAAATTTCTCAGGTGGTCTTGAAGGCAAGAAGCTGAGAGAGAGACATTGAAGTCACACTCATATTTGGCTACAGGATTTTTTTTATTTTTCCTCTTCTTTTTTCTGCAATTAAAAACTACAGTATGCAATCTGTCTTTTTTGCTCTTGCTGCTATGTTTTTTGGTCCCCTGTTTACCTTATGGGGATCTTTCTCTCCCTACATTACCCAAGAAAAAACAGCAATCGAAGTTATATGAAATCCCACCTTCCAGGCAAGAACCAATACCAGCTACCATACACCAGCCAACACCTGCAACAGTTACTCTGAGTTAAGTAATAAGAAGAGTGAAAAGAGAAGTCCATCTCCTCATTACATCTACCTGAAGGCAATAAGAAAGCATAGAAAATACCAAAATATACATTCATCTAAGTATTAAGGTCAGATGACCATCTCTGGACATGTCTAGAAACAAGATAAAGTGACTTAGACAAATGAGCTGAAGGCAGACCTACACTCCATACTGGAAGGAGGGCAGGCTTTTGAAATGCCTGAAAAGGAATTCAGAAAATGGTTATGAAATGTATCAAAAACTACAATGAAGTTGAGAAAAATAAGGAAGAAGTCAGGAAAGCACTACAGGAACAATCAAATAAGATAGATATAGCATTCGAAACAATTCAAAACCTACAAAAAGAGATCCAAATGATTAATAATAGAATATCAGAAATGGACAATACACTGAAAGGGCAAAGGAGTAGAACTGAAGAGTTGGAAGCCAGATCTAGTGAGCTGGAACACAAATCTCTCAATACTACTAAGACAGAAGTGCCAGCTGAAAAAAAGGGTGAAAAAATTTGAAGAAGGTCTAAGATTCATTTTGGACAACAGGAAAAATCACAGAAGCCCACAAGGAGACAGTTGAAGAGCTTCTGGAAGAAAATTTCCCTAACATCCTGAAAAGCGAAAAGATAAGCATTCAAGAAGCTCAATAAATCCCAGGAAGGACAGACCACAAAAGAAAACCACCAAGACATATAATAATCAAGTTCTCCAAATTCAAAGATAAGGACAGAATCCTGAAAGCAGCTAGGGAAAAGAGAAGTGTAACATACAAAGGCAATCAAATCAGATTAAACTCTGATCTCTCAGCAGAAACCAAGTAGGCGAGAAGGCAATGGGGAGACATATATAAAACCCTGAAAGAAAAACACTGCCAACCAAGAATCATCTACCCAGCAAAGCTATCAATCAAATACGATGGTGTAATCAAAACATTCCAGGATAAACAGAGGCTAAGGGATTTTGCCAAAGCCAATCCTACACTGAAAAGCATCCTAAAGGGCGTTTTGTGGCCTGAGAACCAATATGAACAGATAACAACCAGAGATTGACATACGTGGCAGCACCTCCTGGAACTCAATCAACAAATGGAAGAGTTGACAACAGAACAAATTCAGATGGTCTGAGTGGTCAGTCCATGATCAAAACAATTACAATGTGAAAGACGGTTAACGCATTGGTCTACTGGTGAGTGGAAGTGGGGGAAAGGCAACAATGATGATATGGGCTAAATCAGACCATATAGACTCCCATCGACCTGGAGATGAGAGAGAGAAGAGAAAGGGATGACTGGTCTGAAGTATGGTGAGACCTGGGCTGAATCCATGGACATAGCCATGGAAGGCTAGAGCTGAGAGTGAAGCATCTAACTGATATGAAGTGAGGGGAGACACACAGGAATGCTCAAACTTCCAGATAGTACCCATTTGACCTAGCTTCAATGGCTTGATGATCAGAACTCTACTAGAGGAAGATAAAAAATTTTTGATAAAGGAAACAAGTGTAAATTACTACAATTTGAGTAACTTGACCTATATTAATGGATGTAGTACCTCAAAATATCAACTGAGAGGGAAGGAATCTTCACATCAAGAATAAATCCTATCCCCTCTGTACACAGGGTTGATAGGAATGGGCAACTTAGATATTGGCTATGTAAAATGGAAGAGGCAATAAAGACACAAAGTGACTGGCTTACAAGTTTTCAAGAGGGAGTTTAGTTTCAGAGTGTGAAGGAGAAGGTAGAACTCCCACTGAATAGTTTTCATCTTGTCTAGACGGGTCTGGTGAAAGGCGATGGAGTAAGATTCTTATGAGTCAATATTGAGTAATTGTTACCATGACTAATTGTGATTGTCACAACTGCAAGGTAGAAGTTTTGTAATATAAAAGGGGGAGTAGTTAATCTTACAGTCCAGGTATAGAGGACCCTAGGACCATCAAGGGAGAAGAGCATGAGCGGAATATGGGACCCTATCCAGAGAAGCAACAACACCAGAGATGGAGGCAGAGATGATGACATGGAGAGATAGAGCAGCTGAGGACTCGAAACTCATGGAAAGAGAAAGGTTGTGTGCTGGCGGCCAGGAGGCAGACTTGTAGAATGTGGTTGTTTATATGAATATATATTCTGAGTGTTTTTGTGTACATTCAAAAAAAAAAACAACAGAGGAAATAGAAGCAAATACTGTTGAAAGATGATGCATGGAGGGGATTATAATCATTGCAATGAAATGAAACACAATAGTGTAAAACCAATGTTCTTCCATGTAAACTTTCATTCAATTCACAATAAAAATAAAAATAAAAATAAATAAACCAAAAAACTGTTAAAAAGAAAATGAGGGCCTAGTATAAGGCTAGGAAAATTAACAATTATTTGAGGGAAAAAAACTATAAAGTTAAAACTTGTTAAATACTGTTTAGACAAAAATAGCTAATAAAAGCAGAATGAACTAAGTTAATGGAAAAATTATAATTTGAAACACACCTATATTTATATGTGATGAACATATCTATAATTTATATAATTATGAATACCTAAGCTACTAATAAGGGAGTTCTGACGTGGTGCTGTGAGTTAATGCGCCAGACTGCAAATTGGGTTGAACTGCAAGGTCGGCAGTTCAAGCTCACCAGTTGCTCCTCGGAAACTCTATACAGGGTCGCTATGGGTCAGAACCGATTCAACGGCACTTAACAACAACTACAACAAGCTACTTATAAAGGAGCTCTGGTAACGTAGTGATTACAAATCGGGCTGCTAACCTCAAGGTCAGCCATTCAAAACTACCAGCCGTTCTGCAGGAGAAAGATGAAGTTTTCTACTCCCGTAAAGATTTGCAGCCTCGGAAACCCTATGCAGGGTAACTATGAGTCAGAACCAACTCCACAGCACATAACAACAACAAAGCTACTTAAAATTTTTCACATACACACAAATCTTACACTAATTTTTATATAGCTTAGCCTGAAAAAAACTTTTTTTTAAGTACTGTAAAATGCAGAAGATAGGAATTCCTCTTCTAGAAGACTAACCTTTGTTTGTCGTAGCTGTAGGGAATGTTTGGGAGGTATTGCTTCAGCTCCACAGGAAAAACTGCAGGCACATCGAATTCCTGATAGCAGACATTAGCTGCTCTGTCTAGGAACAAGCACATAGTTTTTAGAAGCAGACCCATGATACAAGGTCATAGAAAACTGTACTGGGTTATGACACATTGTGCAAGTTTTCTAACTATCAGAACATGCTTAAAATTGATATATATCCAATGTCTTCCAGAATATATATATGTTGCTAAATGCTGTCAAGTCGGTTCCAACTTATAGGGTTTCCAAGGAGCAGCTGGTGAGCGTAAACTGCTGACCTTGCGGTTCAAACCAACCTTGCAGTCCAGTGCATTAATCCACAGCACCATACCAGGACTCCATATATATATGTTGCTGTTGTTGTTATGTGCCGTGGAGTCGGTTCCGACTCAGAGCGACCCTGTACAGGGTTTCTGAGGCTGTAAATCTTTACGGGAGCAGAAAGACTCATCTTTCTCCCGCGGAACAGCTGGTAGTTTCAAACTGCTGATCTTGCAGCCTGCGGCCCGATCCATAACCACTACGTTACCAGAGCTCCTTACATATATATATATAGCTGGACATGTCAGCATGTTAAGTCAAAGAAGAATTTATGAAGTAATTATGCAGTTCTGATATATTCATCTAAAAATCAAGAGTGCGATCTTGTTTCAAATATAGTCTATTGTCTATTAAAAAACAAAAACAAAAACACACACATATTGTTGTTGTTGTTATGTGCCATCGAGTCAGTTCCGACCCATAGCGACCCTGTATAGGGTTTTCCGAGGGTGTAAATCTTTACGGGAGTAGAAAGCCTCATCTTTCTCCCGCGGTGCAGCTGGTAGTTTCGAACTGCTGACCTTAAGGTTCGCAGCCCGATTCGTAACCACTACGCTATATGTTGTTAAATGGCATCAAGTTTGTTCCAACTCACATAGGATTTCCAAGGAATGGCTGGAACCACCAATTTTGTGATTCAAACCAACCTTGGAGTCTAATGTTTATGGTACAGCACCACACCAAGGCTCTCTCTATTTAAGTATATACATATTCTTAGGAGCATTATGGCTGTTAGATAAGCACTGGGCTGCAAATCACAAGGTCAGCGGTTTGAGCCCACCAGCCATTAGGCAGGAAAAGAGGAGGCTTTCTACTCCTGCAAAGATTTACAGTCTCGGGAACTTTATACAGGGCTGCTATGAGTTGGAACTGACTGCTGGCACTTACCAACAATAACATATTAAATATTAAACAGGAAAAGGTATAACATTAACTTACTGCTCCCCTCCCAGGAGACCAACTAGAATGTTAATCACATTACTGCATAGGACCATTCCTCCCTGCCCAGGAGACAAGCTAGAATGTTAATCAGGTTGCTGAGTAGGACCAATCTTCTGATTTCTTCCCTGTCCTCAAACAGGTCTAAAACCTAGCCCCTGCCCATTTCTATCACTATATAAGCCTGCATTGAACCTACACTCGGGGCTAAGAATCTGGAGAAGTTAGCTCCTCTGAGCCAACCAGCTTAATCAAATCTGAAGCTCTGCTTCACCTCTCCAAGTGGCCTCAGTTTCTTAAGTGATGGATCTAAAAGCTGCTGTAACACATTTGGATAGAAAACGGCTGTAACAATATATTATGAAATGAATCTTGTTTTTTTACTTTTTTGAGATCAGGAAGAAATACAGGCTCAGAAAGCTTAAAGGATAAGTTGTAGGCTCAGTCTTCAAATTTTATGTCTTCAAATGTATGTCTCCCTAACACAAAGCCTATGCTAAACATAGTCAGATGATCAAATTTTTACTTATGGAAAAGCCAAATCCTAGAGACAGTAACTGACTCACAAATATAGCAACAGATAGGATTAATCAGTCTTCTGATTAATCTATTACACTATATTCAGCCACTGAGAAAATATTCTCTGATAACTGTAAAACAAATGCTAACATAATTATTGTCAGAAGGGCAATAAACATTCTACTTCAAGGTCAGTTTGAACCACAAGGTTGGCAGTTCAAACTCACCAGCCACTCCTCAGAAACCCTACACAGGGTTGCTATGAGTTTGAATTGACTAGCCAGTTAAGAACCAACTAAATGGTACTTAACAACAATACAACATAGTCACTACAAAATCAGTAAACTTTAAAATTAGAATTAACATGAACATTATTTTCCCCAATTCTCCCTGTAATGTCTGCTCTCAAAAAGTTCTAGTTATTGCATCAAAACAAGATGGCGGATCGGGTGGAAGTGCAGTAAAGGAGCTCCGCCAACAACACAGAATACCCGACCAAGCAAGCTCAGGGGCTGGTCCCAGAACTCTGAACCACATATACAGGAATATTAAGAAAGTTGGAAGGCTTACAGCTGGGGGAATTTGTGGCAGAAGCAAGAAATCTATTGCTTTCTAGTCCGGGATGCTCGGCTGCTCCAGGAGCCACCATCTTGGGTGAGATCACGTGGGGGAAGGATCAGAGCGGCCACAGACGCCTGGCAGAACTGCTGAGATAAAGGTGTGGACATTCTTTTCTTTTGGT
>NW_006408809.1:3233661-3240346 GCF_000296735.1 Chrysochloris asiatica | reverse complement strand
TCTGCTTTCAGCCAAGATCCATCGGACATCAGCAATGATATCTCTCGTTCCACGGCCTCTTCTGAATCCAGCTTGAACCTTTGGAAGTTCTCTGTCAATGTATGATTGTAGCCGTTTCTGTATTACCTTTAGCAAAACTTTGATTAGAAGCCGGATTCTTCATAACCAGTAAACTACCAGAACTGCTTCTAGTTATTGAAGGGCTTTGAATAACTGAGATGTTAAACTCAACTCTATGGGCAGTCAATCAGACCACAAAGGAGGAGACCATAACCATTAGCATATTTACATATAGTCTTACAGAGCTAACTTACCATTTGAACAATTGTTGACATACTGTCCTAAGGCCAGTGGATTATGCATTTCTGCAGTTAGCCAGGTAGTATCACTCATTTTTAAAGGGCCAAGCTGGTCCCTCCCATTGCAGGACCTGAAACAAGTTAAAACATGAACTAAGGACTGTTCTTCTGCAACTTAAAATTGAATGTAAAAAAACAAAATTAGCACCATTTTGTTGTTAAGTGTGGTTGAGTCAGTCCCTGTATAGGGTTTCTGAGGAACAGCTTTAACTGCTGACCTTGCAGTCTGGCACATTAACCCACAGTGCCATACCAGAACTCCTAAAATTAACCCTAGAACTAAACAATTACATTTTTAAAATCTTTAATAAATTGTAATTGTTTAGTACAATTAACCCTAGACCTAAACAATTATAATATTTTTTAAATTAAAAACAAACTTTAATCCATAGAGCAACTGAGTGGCTACAAAATTGAGTTGCTACCTAAATAGAAATACAAATGCTATTCGGTCATGGGAGAAACATGAAGCTTTCTACTCCCATAAGATTTAGAGCCTCAGAAACCCTATGCGGAGTCGCTATGAATTGGAGCCAACTTAGGGCACCTACACCACCAACAGTCACTGTAGGAAGTATGATCTATCGCCCGTCGCTAAATCTGACTATGGACATCAACTTACCGGTACACAACTTTTGAAATTCCTTTGTCATTTCCATCAATGAGTATCCCATCCAGGCATCTAAAAATAAATGAATTTCCAATGGACTGGAAAAAGATTGGCTCATACTTCTGATAAACTGTACCTATTATATACAACAAGACAAAGACATAGCAACATGTTAATATGATAAACATCATAATTAAGGACCTTTGTCTGGAACATACACATGGAAGAATTTAATTCCTCTTTTTTTTTAACATTTCATTTCCAATTTTACCCACTGCTGTTGAGTTGATTCTGACACATAGTGATTCTTTAAGACAGAGCAGAGCTATTCCATAGGGTTTGCAGATTGAAGGAAAAACTCAAGCATTGACTTGAAATAGTGAAGGATTCTATGGGTAAAATACTGAACGATGCAGAAAGCATCAAAACAAGATGGCAGGAAGACATAGAGTCACTTCATCAAAAAGAAATGGTTGATGTTCAACCATTCCAAGAGGTAGCATATGATCAAGAGCTAATGAGACCGAAGAAGTTCAGCATGCACTAAAGACACTGGCAAAGAACAAGGCTCTGGGAATTAATGGAATACAAATTGAAGCCTTTCAACAAATTGATGCAACTCTGGAGGCACTCAATTGTCTATGCCAATAAATTTGTAAGATCTGGCCAACTGATTGGAAGAGATACATACTTATGTCCATTCCAAACAAAGGTAATCCAACAGAATACAGAAATCATCAGACAATATCATTAATATCACAGGCAAGTAAAATTTCGCTAAAGATAATTCAAAAATGGTTGCAACAGTACACTGATAGGGAACTGCCAGAGATTCAAGCTGGATCCATACAAGGATGTGGAACAAGGAATATGAATGCTGGTATCAGATGGATCTTGGCTGAAAGCAGAGAAAACCAGAACCATATTTCATTGATTATGCAAAAGCTTTTCTATTGTGTGGCTCATGGCAAGCTAAGGACAATACTGCAGAGAATGGGTAATCAGAACATTTTATTGTGCGCATGAGGAACCTGTACATAGACCAAAAGACATTCATTCAAACAGGACAGGGAAACACTAAATGGTTTGAAATCAGGAAAGGTTGTATTTTTTTTCACCCTACTTATTCAACCTATCTGCTGAACACATAATTAGAGAAGCTGGATTATATGAAGAAGAATGTAGCATCAGGATTGGAGGAAGACTCATTAACAACCTGTCATATGCAGATGATACAACCTTGCTTGCTGAAAGCTAAAAGGACATAAAATTATTACTGATGAAGATCAAAGACCACAGCCTTCAGTGTAGGTTGCACCTGAATGTAAAGAAAACAAGAATCCGCACCACAGGACCAGTAAACACCATCACGATAAATGGAGAAAAGGTTGAAGATGTCAAAGACTTCATTTTGTTTGCCTCCATTCACTATCAACACTCATAGAAGAAGTAGTCAAGAAATCAAATGAGAGTAGAGAGAATATCTCCATCAGCAATAACACAGAATACCAGATGAAACAGATTTAGGGGAGAGCTCCAAAACTCTGAACCGTGTATATAGGACTATTTTACAAGTTTGAAGGCTTATAGCTAGTGGAACTTGTAGTGGAAGCAAGAAATCTTGTACTTTCAAACCTGCTGGGCAGAGCCAACAACTGGGGTGAGACCAAATGGCAAGACCAATCGGGGGAGCAAGCAAACCCGCCGTGGATTGACACCTGCAGGAACCTCAGAGATAAAGGTGTGAACAAGGTTGTTTTGTTTTGTTTTATTCTGTCTTTTTGGTATCTGTTAATTGGCCTCTCGGTGTCTGTGCACCTCAATTCTGGTGACTAGAGGGGGTACCTGAGGGTTCTTCTACTATGCATGCACACAAATTCTCAGCATTTAAAGGGACAGATTCCACTTAAAACCAATGGCAGCCACAGACAACCCTGAACTGTTCATTACTAGGAAAAAAGGACAGAACGGGGATTGTAGAGAGGGAGAGAGACTAAAAACAAAACAGGCTGAAAATTTAATCCTGAGTTACAGCATAACAACCAACAGTGATATCTTGAATTTTCTCAGGCAGCCTTGAAGGCAAGAAGCTGAAAGAGGATATTAAAGTCATACTCATATTGTTGTTAAGTACTGTATAGTCAATTCCGACCCATAGCGACCCTGTATAGGGTTTCCAAGGAGCAGCTGGTGACCTTGCAGTTCAAATGACTTTGCAGTCTGATGCATTAGCCCACAGCGCCACACCAGTACTCATATTAGGCTACAGCTTTTTTTTCCTCTCTCTCTCTTCTGTGATTATAGACTACAGTATTCATTCTGGATTTTTTTTTGCTGTTGGTGGTTTTTTTGTTGTTGTTGTTAAACCTTTTACCTTTAGGGGGCGCTTTCCCTCCCTATATTACCCAAGAAGAGACAGCAATTGCTGTCATAAAGTCAAGCTACAATCACACCTTATAAAACCCCACAATCCAAGCAAGAACCAATATCAACTGCCATATACCAGGAATGCAGACAACACCTGTGAAAGTTACTATAAGTAATAATAAGAAGAGTGTAAAGGGAAGCCCACATCCTGAACACATCTACCTGGAGGCAATCAGAAAGCATAAAAAATACCAAGATACACACTCAACTAAGTATTAAACCACAGCTAAACACTGAACATATCTAAGAGGCAAAAACAGATGACCATATCAGCATATGTCAAGAAACAAGATAAAGTGTCTGAGACAAATGATCTGGAGGTAGACCTACACTCCATACTGGAAGGAGGGCAGACCTTGGAAATGCCTGAGAAGGAATTTAGAAAAATGATTATAAAATGTATCAAAACACTTAACAATGGAGTTGAGAAAAATAAGGAAGAAGTCAGGAAAGCTCTACAGGAACAATCAAATAAGATACAGACAGCACTGGAAACAATTCAAAACCTACTGAAAGAGTTTTAAATGATTACTAATAGAATATCAGAAATAGACAACACACTGAAAGGGCAAAGGAGCAGAGTTGAAGAGATGGAAACCAGAACTAGTGAGCTGGAAAATCTCTCAATACCACCAAGATAGAAGAGCACGCAGGAAAAAGGATAAAAAAAATCCGAAGGCTTTTTATTGGACAACATGAAGAGGAATAACTTAAGAATTATTTGCATTCCGGAACAGGTAGAATCACAAAAGTCCACAGAGGAAATACCTGAAGAGCTGCTGGAATAAAATTTCCATAACATCCTGAAAAGTGAAGATAAACATTTAAGAAGCTAAATAAACCCCAGGAAGGACAGACCCCAAAAGAAAATCACCAAAACATATAATAATCAAGCTCTTCAAAATCAAAGAAAAGGGCAAAATCCTGAAAGCAGCTGGGGAAAAGAGAAGCATTACATACAAAGGCAAGCAAGTTAGATTAAGCTCTGATCTCTCAAAAGAAACCATGTAGGTAAGAAGGCAATGGGGAGACACATATAAAACCCTGAAAGAAAAAAGAAACTGCCAACCAAGAGGCCTTTATCCAGCAAAGCTATCAATCAAATACAATGGTATAATCAAAATGTTCCAGGACAAACAGAAGCTAAGGGATTTTTTCAAAGCCAACACTGCGATGCAAAATACTCTAACGGGAGTTCTGTGGCCTGAGAACCAACAAGAACAGACAACAACCAGAAATTGACATACATGGCAGCACCACCCAGATCTCAACTGACAAATGGAAGAACTGAGAACAGAACAAAACTGTAAGAAAAAATTCAGAGGATCTGGGAAGTCAGTCTATTATCAAAACAATTACAATGTGAAAGAAGGTAAACACATAGGACCAGAGATCCAGGTGATGAGAAGGTCAGGTAGATTACAGGATAAAATAGTCTATATTAAACGGAGGGAGAAGTTAATAGAATATAAGGTAACCTCAAAGAAAATTAACACTTCACAACATATCAAGAAAATGAAAATCCAAGAAGAACATGGAAACATTAAAACTATGAGGAAACTCACAAGAAAGAACACAAATACATGAACTCAGCACAGGAAGACTTGCAGAACAAAGAAACCAGCAGCACCACACCAAAAAAAACACACATAATGGCAGGAATTAATCCATACCTACCCATAATTACACTGAATGTAAATGGATTAAATGTACCAGTTAAGAGACAGAGGGTGGCAGAATGGATAAGAAAACAAGATCCTTCAATATGCTGTCTGCAAGAGACACATATCACACACAGAGACAAAAACAGATTAAAAGTCAAAGGATGGGGAAAAAATATATATACCATGATCACCCATGTGGTTTCTAATGCGTGTTATTATTTGTGTCTTCTCCCTCTTTTCTTTTGTTAGGTTTGCCAATGGTCTGTCAATTTTGTTAATCCTTTCAAAGAACCAGCTTCTTGTCCTGATGATTCTTTCTATAGTTTTTCTGTTTTCTATCGCATTGATTTCTGCTCTAATCTTTATTGTTTTCTTTTTGTGGCTGTAGGTTCCCTCTGTTGGTCTGTTTCTGATTGTTGTAGATGCTGTGTTAAAGTGTTAATTTTGGTTCTTTTTTCTTTATGGATTTGTGCATTTATTGCAATAAACTGTCCTCTCAGCACTGCTTTGGACATTTCGCAAAGATTTTGGTCTGTTGTGTTTTCATTCTCATTTGTTTCTAGGAACTTTGTGAATTCACGTTTAATTTCATCTACTACCCAGTCATTTTTCAGCAGGGTGTTATTCAGTTTCCATGTATTTGACTGTATTTCCTTGGTCTTCCTATTGTTGATTTCTAATTTGTTAGCAGTGTGGTGTGAGAAGATAACTACTTCTGAATATTTAGTCACTGAATATCAGAGTAACACTGTCAGATATAGTGCCAGAAAATGAGCCCCTCAGGCTGGAAGACACTCAAAATGTGACTGGGGAAGAGCTTCCACCTCAAAGTAGAGGTGATAGTGATGACGTGAATGGAGAGACCTACATTTGCTGATGGGGCACAATTGAAAATGAAGAGAAACAGCTGTAAACATCCATTGAAAATCAGAACATGGAATGTACAAAGTATGATTCTGGGAAAATTGGAAGTTGTCAAAAATGAAATGGAACACATAAACATCAATATCTTAGGCATTAGTGAGTTGATATGGACTGGTATTGGACATTTAGAATCTGACAACCACATGGTTAACTATGCAAGGAATGACAAATTGAAGAGGAACAGTGTTGCATTCATTGTCAAAATGAACATATATAGATCAGTCATGAGGTACAATGCTGTCTGTGATAGGATAATATCCATGCACCTACAGGAAAGCCCAGTGAACACCACTATTATTCAAATTTATGTAGCAACCACTAAAGCCAGTGAGGATGAAATAGAAGAATTCTCTCAACTTCTTCAATCTGAAATTGATCAAACATGCAATCAAGATGTATTGCTCATTACTGATGATTGGAATGCAAAGGTTGGGAGCAAAGAGGAAGGATCAGTGGTTGGAAAATATGGCCTTGGTGATAGAAATGAAGCTGGAGAACACATGATAGAATTCTGCAAAACCAATGATTTGTTCATTTCAAATACCATCTTTAGACAGCATAAGAGACGACTATACACATGGACGTCACCAGATGAATACACAGAAATCAAATTGACTACATCTGCAGAGAGAAACAATATAGAAGCTCCATATCATCAGTGAAAACAAAGCCAGGGGCAGACTGTGGAACAGACCATCAAT
>NW_006408809.1:3232401-3233066 GCF_000296735.1 Chrysochloris asiatica | reverse complement strand
TGCCAAGAAATTTTGAAGACAACTATCTGGCCGACTGACTAGAAGAGATCCATGTTCATGCCCATTCCAAAGAAAGGTGATCCAATGGAATGCAGAAATCATCGGACAATCTCTTTGATATCTCACGCAAGTAAAGTTTTAATAAAGGTAACACAGAAACGGCTGCAAGCATACGTTGACAGAGAACATCCTGAGGTTCAAGCCGGATTCAGAAGAGGCCGTGGAATGAGGAATATCATTGCCGATGGATCTTGGCTGAAAGCAGAGAATATCAGAAAGATGTTTATTGACTTCACTGACTATGCAAAGGCTTTTCAATTGTGTGGATCATGACAAGCTATGGACAACATTGCAAAGTATGAATATTTCAGAACACTTAATTTGCTCTTAAGGAATCTGTACCTGGACCAAGAAGCAGTTGTTTGAACAGAACATGGGAACACTGGATGGTTTACAATTAAGAAAGGCGTGCGACAAGGTTGTATTCTTTCACCGTACTTATTCAACCTGTATGCTGAGCAAATAATCTGAGAAGTTGGGTTCTATAAAGAGAAACATGGCATCAGGATCGGAGGAAGACTCATTAACAACCTGTGATATGTAGATGATACAACCTTGCTTGCTGAAAGTGAAGAGGACTTAAAACATTTACTGATGAAGATCAA
>NW_006408809.1:3230082-3230636 GCF_000296735.1 Chrysochloris asiatica | reverse complement strand
CAACTTGGTTTCTCAGGCTCAATTAACATATCTATAGCCCCTGAGCTCAGCTGGGGCAAGGTGAAAGGGAAGGACAAAAGGCTTGGGTGGAGTCCCACTGTTTCCACTTCCTGAGCCAGGTTTTCAGGAACTTGGCTGAAAAGCTAACACTTGGGACAGATTTAGGGAAGATGGCTTTTTTCTCTGTAGAACAAAGAACTGTGAAGTAGCTAAGATATTTTCAGTTAATCTTTTGGAGAAAGGCTTGACCTTGCAACCTTTACAGTCTGGGCTTTTAGGAAAATATTACATTTATCAATGGACATCAAGGGCTCATGTTTGGAATTAATAAATATAACTGAACACTACGATGAAAAACAATTTGCTATTAACTGCCAAGTGGCTAGATCTGTTACACTCGGACCTATAGGGCCTCGAACCTCTGACTAGGCCTACACGGTCTGCAAAACTAGATCTCAGTGGAAGATTCAGCAAAGTGGCAGGATATAAGGTCAACATACAAATATCAGTTGGATTCCTCTATACCAATAACGACATTAGGACATTAGGAAAGC
>NW_006408809.1:3220656-3228376 GCF_000296735.1 Chrysochloris asiatica | reverse complement strand
CTTTAAAAAGTTCCTGTGCAGCAGATTTGCCCAGTGCAATACGTCGTCTGATCTCTTGACTGCTACTTCCGTGAGTGTTGATAGTTGATCCAAGAGATACCTTATGATCCAGCAATTCCTCTACTTGGTATTTACCCACAAGAAATACGAGCCATAACATGAGTAACTATATATGCACACACACTATTTACAATTGCAAAAAGATGGAGACAGCCAAAGTGCCCATCAATTGTAGAATGGATAAACTGTGGTACATACACACAATGGAATATTATGCTACCTTGAAGAATAACAAGGAAGCTGAAGCCACCGCACAACATGGATAAACCTTGAGGACATTATGCTGAGTGAAATTACACAGTCACAAAAGGAGAAATACTGCATAGAACCACTAAGACTAAGGAAAAGAACCCATACTCAAAGGGGGTGAAAACATTCTTTGCTGGTTACCTGGATGTGTGGGGTGGGGTGAGGGGAGGGATGGGAAAGTTGAGCACAGGGTAGGGAATAGACACAGGATAGCTTGAGTGCTGTTGGGTGGGGGGGGGGGGGGGGCCAATACCCAAGAAGGGGGAGGAAAATAGAAGAACAAGGCAGATGGGAGAACAGTTAGGCAGGTTTGCATGGGCTAAGTGGGACAGAGGTAAATAATGATGTTTGCACAACCTTGGAACACTAAGGGCCTCTGGCATATAGGGATGGAAGCATGGTTTGAATGGGTAAAAGAGGGGAAATAATGTTAAGATGCTTGGCTGTCTTTTGAATGTTGGTTTCCCTTGCATACCATTGTATAATAGACACTTGAAGGGGAGAGAAAGGAATAGCCAGAAACATCACCATAGAAAGCTTGTAAGTCCGTCTTCAGTCTATAACTGATTGGAATATCTAAAATGGGGCTAGAAGTTGCTTGGTGAAGGGGGCTTCCTGCGGAGCCTCTGCATTGCATAAGACCATAGGTGGAATCCTGATCCCCATTCAGAATTTTCTGAGGCAGGAAAGGACAAGCAGACCAGCCTGGAACAGCTAGAAGAACAGAAGATACTTCTTAAAAGAAAGACCGACAGGAAAAATTAAAAACAATAATGGCAGTCCGACTGATTACTATAAGAACAAGCAAGTTGCTCGCCCAGGAGACAACAAGGCAAGTTGGGTTCCCTCAGGGAAAACCCCCTTCCAAGACTAAGACTCAAGGGGAATACACAAGCAGGCATGTGCTTTGACTGGTGACCATGCTGGTCACCGACTGTTGTTCACACTGGTCACTGATAAGGGGAAGTGAGGGAAAAACAGCAAAGAAGTTGTGAGCTAAGTCTGACCACATTCAATAGACTCCTGTGAACCCGGGTGAAGACCTGGTTGGCCAACAGTATGGCAAGACCTGGGGGCTCCTGGGCCCATAGACAGTGACATGGCCACAGAGGACTAGAGCAGAGAGTGAAGCGTCCAGATGATGTGAAGTGAGGGGAGATGCAGAAGAACACCCACACTTGCAGATATTATCCACAAGACCTGGCTTCAATGGCTGGATGATCAGAACTCGACTAGAAAAAGAAAAAAGAGGTTAAAAAAAAAAAAGAGTAATCTAAACAATTTGATGAACTTGACCTATTCCTATGGATGCAGTAACTTAAAAGAGAGAACAAATCTTTACAGCGAGGATCATTCCCAAGACCTCGATACACAGGGTAGACAGTGGCTATCCAAAATGGGGTGGCTCTAAAAGCAAAAAGTGACTGGTTTACAAGGTTTCAAGAGGGAGCCTAGATCCAGAGGGCACAGGGAAGATAGTATCTCCACTGAGTGGTATCTAATCTGTCTGGATGGGACTTATGAAATGAGATGAGGATAGCACTCATGTGGTACAATAGTGAATAAATGTTATCAGGACTGACTATGAGTGTTGAAAATGTAAATGTAGGCGTTTTGTAGCAAAACGATGGGAGTGGTTGACTTTGCAGTCCAGGAGTGGAGGGCCCTGGGACCATCATGGGAGAAGAGCAGAGTACTGGACCCCTACCCAGAGAAGCAGTGATGCCAGAGATGGAGGCAGAGATGATGACGTGGAGAGATGGAGTGGCTGGGGATTCTAAACCCAGAGAGGGAGAGGGGATGTGTGCTGATAACCAAGGGGCTGGCTGGCGGGGTGTACTCTTTCATTGTTTGATGATGCATGGAGGGGATTGTAATCATGGCAATGAAACAATATACGATAGGATGAATATAAAGCTAACGTTCTCCCATGTAAACTATCACATAATTCACAATAAAAACTTAAAAAAAAAAAAATCAAACGACATATTGCATTAGGCAAATCTGCTGTACAAGATTTTAAAGTGCTCAAGAGCAAAGATTTCAATTTAAGGACTAAGATGCGTTTGAAGCAAGCCTCAGGTACATGAAAATTTGACAATAAATAAGAAAGACCACAGAAGAATTGATGCATTTGAGTTACGGTACTGGAAAAGAATGTTAAAAGTACAGTGAACTGCCAGAAGAACAAATGAGTGTGTTGGAAGCAGTACAACCAGAATGCTCCTTAGAAGCCAGAATGGGCAGACTTTATCTCTCATACTGCTCATACTGTGGACATATTGTCAGGAAAGACCAGTCCCTGGAGAAGGACATCATGCTTAGTAAAATGGAGGATGAGGGAAAAACAGGAAGACCTCCAAAGAGCTGGATTGACAACAGTGGCAGCATCAATGAGCTAAAGCATAACAATGATTGTGAGGTGGTGCAGGAGTGCGCAGTGTTTCATTCTGTTGGGCATAAGGTCACTGTGAGCTGAAGTAACTCGAAGGCACCTAACAACACAGGGTTTCCAAGGCTATAAAGCTTTATGGAGGCTGACTGCCTCATCTTACTCTCTGGGAGTGGCTGCTGGATCTAAATTGTCACCCTTTCAGTTAGCAGTCCAATGCTTACCCCACTGTACCACCAATGCTCTGACTTCTGATCTAGACTATCACAATCTCTTTGGCTATTTCCCCCCCCCCTTTAAAGAGTGTCCAGTTGCAAAGGGAGCACAGAACCAATCTGTCCACACAGCAGAATCAAATGACTATCTCAGTTAAAAGAAACAGAAACATCACATTTTAAGACTGATTTTATAAAATCATATTTTTTAAGTAGAGTTTGATTTTACAGCTATTAAACAATACTTTAAGACATATGATTTACTAATCAAATAATGTAGACATATATGAGGTAGTTCAAGCTCACCAGCTGCTCCTTGGAAACCCTATACAGGGTCCCTATGGGTCGGAGTCGACTCAATGGCACTTAACAACAACAACAACATATGAGAATAGAGGATTCTTACATTCTGGTTGTTTTTCATTTCATTGACAAAGGAAGAAAAGAGAAAATTATTATGAGAGGACTTAAAAGGTTGTGACAAATTCCATTATCTTTTAAATTCAGCTTTTCCATGAACTTTTTGAGCTCCCCCTCTGCCCCGCTTTATTTATTGGGTACTCCTCAAGCTCCTGGTACACGGATCGATTTCTTGGGATCTGTAGACAGGTTAGTTGTGTGAGGGGGCTTCAAAAACTTCATGAAAACTTCCATTTTCTCATTTAAAGCTTCCATGAATGTTTTGAAACCCCCTCATATATGAGAAAACACATTCCCTAGTTTACAGATATAAAAATTAAAAAGTAGTACACAACTTTTTAAAACATAAGTCTATCTGACTTTCATATTCACACATATTTTCCATCACACCAAATAACACAATGCTAGTTCAACAAACGGACTCCTGGTGTAGTGCTGTAGGATCAGCACTGGATTGCAAACCATAGGGTTGGCAGTTCAAACCTACCAGCTGCTGCTCAAAAACCCCATATAGGGTTGCTATGAGTCAGAATTGCCCCAACAGCACTTAACAAGTTTAAGAAATAACATATTCTATCACAAATTCAATAGTCAGTAACCTTCTGCATAGAAACTGCTTTAATTTTCAAGTTCAGTGATTGACCGTTTTTAATTCTTTCGTGTTTATCTTTAATCAGTGAACTAGCTAAGCCAAAGTAAATTATCCTTTAGTGTTTTCTGAATAATCTAGTTTATCAAAGTTAAGACATGTCTTCTAAACTGAAGTACATACTATAAAATTTTTCTGACAAACAGTTCAGAATACTTTCTAAGAATAACATAATTTACAAAGTTAATTTCCTAATTAGGATGAAAAAAAATTCTATGGAAATTTTAGTTTTCAATTCAACCTATTACTCTGAAGATTACAGGGTTATATTTCAGTGTAAATAAAAACGCTAAGCAAAGTACTACATGTCATTACCAGGATACATAGATACAACCGAGCCTTTAGGTACAAATCCTTTAGTAACGAAGACACCTTTTCCAGCCGAAATCAATGAGCTAGTTGCTCGGGCAACAACGAAACCCAAAGTCTTATAAATAACTTCTTCTGGTTTAAAGACACTTTGTTCTTGACGTCTGTTTTCAAGCAGTTTCACTCTTTGACGCTGAACTGCCAGTAAATCTTGATACTTCAATTTAACAGGTTCTGGAAGCACAGTCAAGATATCTGATTGTCTAGTGAAATCATTTAAGAACAGAGCCTGGAAAACTTTGAGTAATGGTCCTAGGACCTCTTCATCTGATATAACTTTGTCTTTTGATTCCTCTGGAACATATCGGAGGGTCCTGAAAATGGGAAAAGTTTCTATTCACTATGCTTTAACTGATAAAAGATTTTCTTTATATGTTGGGTTACTGACCTGAAAGAACTATTAGAGTAATCTCAGGTGATTGAAGTCAAAGAAGTTTGGAAAAGAATTGTGTTTCTAATTACCTAACTCCCAACAATACCCACAAGCTACTAACAGCCAATATTTTTGAAAAGCCCACTCTGTGATAAATGCTATTGGATCTTTACATATACCACATACTAGCTAATTTGTGCAGAAAAGATGTTAGGGAACTTGGAGAAGTCCTAAAGCTACTAAGGACCAGTCAGAAGGAGACCCAGGGCTCAGCTCTTTTTCCAATACACCCAGTTACCTGGATGTGAGCACAAAGACAGTAATCTCATTGCATGGGTTTTTTATAGGGTGTTATTTCAGTGAAAAATTTAAGAATGACATATGTTGTCATAGTCTCACCCAAGATAATTATTTAATGACTGCATCACTTTAATTTTTATAATTGTTATTTATTACTATAACTTCGACACAAAAACGGAAAAATTCCTGCTTCTAACTCCTAAATCCGCAGTATGAAACTTTGGGAAAGCTTGTCTGTCTTCAACGGAGACGTGTCCTCATACTTCTTCCAGATTAGTTACCAGTAATAACCCGCGGCAAACCCGGCTAGATCCCTTTCGTCTGTTGTTGTTGTGTGCCGTGAAGTCGGTTCCTACTCATAGCGACCCAGTACAGGGTTTCCGAGGCTGTAAATCTTTATAGGAGCAGAGAGCCTCATCGTTCTCCCGCAGAACAGCTGGTAGTTTCGAATTGCTGACCGTGAGATGAGCAACCTGATTCGTAACCACTACGCTACCAGAGCGCCTTATGGAGATGACTCTGGTATAAAAACCCAACACTCCGGTGTATGTTTAGTTGCTTTATTCTGGTTTTTATGTATGAAAACCAGATACAACTTTTTTTTTAAATGCATGAAAGCCATCAACCTCACAGCCGAACTGGATTGCTTTCGCCACATAAAATACTTTTACGGAAATGTGAAAATAAACTTCGGTCCTAACATATCTTAATGGGGAGAAGACCACACCGCTCATGAAGGACGAGTTTTCTTGTCTTTTAAATTTTTCTAAGCTCCGCCGAGATACTGGGTGGCGTCAAACGCCCTACCGGGTAAGATCAAGTGAAAAAGAAAATCGCAGGTAAATCGCAGGCACCAAAGGCGCGGGGACCTCTGGGAAATGGACCTCTAGGCCTCGCCCAATTAAGGCCCGCTTCAGAAGCTACCAGACTCGGGTCCCTCCCAACACAGCGCCCAACCAGTCACTTTTCCCGCCCAACACCAACTCAACCAGTTTTAGGCTCCGCCCACCACTGACCTCGCCTCGCGCCCCCGCCCACTGGAGGTCTCATTCTCCTGTGGCCCCGCCCACTTTTTCAACAGGCCGCTAGGCCGCCAAAGGCAATTCCCTGTGCGTGTCTCCCCTAGACCCGGGGCCACCACTCGGTCGCTTCCAGCTCCGACCAACTTCGCCCCCTCGAGTTCCATCCACATCAGGATCCGAGCCCCAAGGCGACCGACGGAGTGTCGAGAAACTAAAGGAACGCTCACCTGGGATTGTGGCTGAGGTTCAGCGCGATCCAGGGTACAAAGCGGTACTTGTAACGGCGCCACCGCTGCAGCAGGCCCCGCAGCAGGCGGCCCGGCATGGCTGTCCGGCGGCGCCCAGACGAGGACGGCGCCGAATTCGCGATTCGCAGTCTCGGGCCCGCCCTGCCGGGGTGGAGCGGAGACCGCGCTGTCCCGCCCTCCACGTCGCCGCCCTCAGAGTCCCAGCCCCGGCTCCTTTTGCCCGCCGCCGCTGTTCTTCCCTTTGCTTGACCTCATCTCCTTCAAGTCGAGGACCACAGAGCCAAAGGAAGCCGCCGTATTCCCTGTCTCTCTCTAGTCACTCGTGTATTTTCACACTTTAGACTCTCCCCAGTCACTCGTGTCACAAGGATTCAAAGGTCGTCCTGATTTTGAGGAACGAACGCATCATGAAGTTTCATCTAGTTTCTTTCATCCTCATGGCTTCCCCAGGCCTGGTTTCTATAAGCATCTAAATTCTGCACCATCCTCTGCAGAATTCTTCCTTCTTTTCCTAATCGTTTGCCTCTTTTCTCTTCTTGGTTGGCTGTCATCATACGCTCAGTCTTTCCAAGTAAGAATTTCAAGCCCACACTAAACATCAGGCCCTTCTACCAGAGTGAATCCGTGTCTCCAGAATTTAACTAATTCCGGGGCTTACAGATATAGATCGCAAATTCACTGCCATTGAGTAGATTCATACTCATAGCCACCCGATAGAACAGAATAGAACTGTCCTTTAAGAGTTTCCAAGACTAAATCTCTCTGGAAGCAGACTGCCTCAACTTTCTCTGAAAGAATGGCTAGTGGGTTCAAGCCACAGACCTTTCAGTTAACCCGCTAGAGCTTTAATTACAGCATCTTGCAAAGATGTATGTGTGTAAATAAACATATGCAATATTAAAACAAAACCACCACTCCTCTGTCAGTTTGTCGTATTGTGGTGGCTTCCGTGTTTCTGTGATTCTGGAAGCTGTGCCATGGGTATTTTAAATGCCATCAGGGTGACCCATGGTGGACTGGTTTCAACTGACCTTCCAGACAAAGACAGAATAGGAAGGAGAAGAGGTGGACTATTTTTGAATGTTTAGTCACTGAAAACATTATGAATCTCAATGAAACACTGGCAGCACCAGATTATTGAATATTGAAACATGATATGATGAAGTGCACCAGAATAGTTGTCATATATAGTGCAAAAAAGAGAGACGCTCAGGTTGAAGGCACTTAAAATACAAGAGCTGCCTCCTCAAAGTAGAGTTGACTGTGATGAAACAAATGGAGTACGCCTTCAGGACCTTCATTTGCTGATGAGACACAACTCAAAGTGAAGAGACAGCTGTGAGCATCCATCAATAATCAGAACATGGAATGCACTAAGTATGAATACAGAAAAGTTAAAATGATCAAAAATGAAATGGAGCAC
>NW_006408809.1:3216248-3219256 GCF_000296735.1 Chrysochloris asiatica | reverse complement strand
GTTATGGTGTTGGAGGAGAATATTGAAAGTGTCATGGGCTGCCGAAAGAACCAATAGATCCGTTTTGGAAGAAGTGCAGCTAGAGTGCTCTTTGGAGGCCAAGATGGCCAAACTTCGTCTCTCATACTTCAGACATATTGTCAGGAGGGACAGTTCGCTGGAGAAGGACATCATATTTGGTAAGGTGGAGGGTCAGAGAAAAAGAGGAAGACCCCCAGCGAGATGGATTGACCAAATGGCAACATTGATGGACTCAAGCGTGGCAACAGTAGTGAGGTTGGCCCAGGATCAGGCAGTGTTTTGTTCTACTGTGCATAAGATCACTATGAGTTGGTACTGACTTAATGGCACCTAACAACAACAACAATGGAAAGAGATAGTGGAAAAGCTCCATATCAGCAGCCAAAATAAGGTCAAGGGCCTACTGAAGAACAGATCATCAAATGCAAATTCCAGTTGAACTGAAGAAAATGAAAACAAGTCCGTAATGCATTAGACACTAAATACTGATTACCAGAAGAGTTGTGGGATGACATCAGGAACATCATACAGGTAAAAAGCAAAAGGTCATAAAGAAGACAAGAAAGAAGGAAAAGATCCAAATGGAAGCCAAAAGAGACTCTTAAAGTTACGCTCCAACATAGAGATGCTAAAGCAAATGGAACAAATAAGGAGATAAAAGAGCTGAACAGAAATTTTAAAAGGGCGATTTGAGAAGACAAAGTCAAATATTACAAGGGAATGTGCAAAGATTCAAAAGATAAGAACACACTCAGCATTCCTCAAGCTGAGTGAACTCAAGAGAAAATTTGACACCTTGACTTTGAATATTGAAGTATTCTATGGGCAAAATATTGGAAGATGCATAAAGCACCAAAAGAAGATGAAAGGAATATACAGTCACTATACCAAAAAGAAATGGTCATGCACTGAAAGCATTGTCAAAGAACAAGGCACCAGGAATTGATGGAATATAAATTGAAATCTTTCTACAAATTGAGGTAGTACTGGAAGCACTCACTCATCTATGTCAAGAAATTTAGAAGACAACTACTTGGTGAAGTATTGCATTAGGCAAATTTGCTGCACAAAACCTTTTTGAAGTATTGAAGAGCAAAGATGTCAGTTTGAGGACTAAGGCGTGCCTGACCCAAGCCGTGATAATTTCAATAATGTCATATACATGTGAAACTTGGACAGTGAGTAGGAAGATCGTAGAAGAATTGATGCATTTGGGTTATGGTGTTGGAGAGAATATTGAAAGTACTATGGGCTGCCAAAAACCACAAATAAATGTGTTTTGGAAGAAGTGCAGCCAGAGTGCTTCTTGGAGGCCAAGATGGCCAGACTTTGTTTTTCATACTTCGGACATATTATCAGGAGGGACTAGTCCTTGGAGAAGGATATCGTGTTTGGTAAGGTGGAGGGTCAGAGAAAAAGAGGAAAACCCCCAGCGAAATGGATTGGCACAGTGGCAGCATCAATGGGCTCAAGCATGGCAACAATTGTGAGGTTAGCCCAGGACCAGGCAGTGTTTCATTCTGTTTTGCGTAGGGTTGCTAAGAGTTGGTACCAACTCGATGGCACCTAACAACAACATCTGGCTAAGTGACTGGAATAGATCCATATTTGTGCCCATTCCAAAGAGAGGAGACCCAACAGAATGCGGAAATCATCAGACAATATTAATTTCACATGGAAGTAAAATCTTGCTAAAGAGAATACAAACACGGCTGCAACCATACATTGACAGAGAACTTCCAGAGGTTCATGCCGGATTCAGAAGAGGATGTGGAACATGGTATATCATTGCTGACATCAGATGGATCTTGGCTGAAAGCAGAGAATACCAGAAAGATATTTACCTGTGCTTTATTGACTATGCAAAGACTTTTGATTCTGTAAACCCTGACAAGCTATGGACAACATTGCAGAGAATGAACACTTAATTGTGCTTGTGAGGAATCTGTACATAAACCAAGAGGAAGTTGTTCAAACAGAACAAGGGAATAACGAATGGTTTAAAATGAGGAAAGTTGTGCATCAGGGTTGCATTCTTTCACCATACTTATGCAACCTGTATGCTGAACAAATAATCCGAGAAACTGGATTATGTGAAAAAAACGTGGCATCAGGATTGGAGGAAGAATCATTAACAACCTTCAGTATACAGATGATATAAACTTGCTTGCAGATAGTGAAGAGGACTTAAAATACTTGGCTGATGAAGATCAAAGACCACAGCCTCAGTATGAGTTGTACTTCCATGTAAAGAAAACAAAAGGCTTGAATTTCTGGCCTATTGATACTGCTTCAACTGTTTTTTAAATATCTTCAGCAAATTTTTGCTTGCTTGTGATATTAATGATAGTGTTAGATGATTTACAAGTTCTGTTGGGCCACCTCTATTTGGAATAGGCACAAATATGTATCTCTTCCATTCATTTGGCCAGATGGTTGGTGATGGTTATGTGCCATGGAGTCAGTTCCAACTCATAGCGACCCTATACAGGGTTTCCGAGGCTATAAATCTTTACAGGAGCAGAACGCCTCATCTTTCTCCCGCAGAACAGCTGGTAGTTTTGAACTGCTGACCTTAAGGTTCACAGCCCGATTCGTAACCACTACTCTACCAGAGCTCCTTTTTGACCAGATAGTTTCTTCTAAATTTCTTGGCATACATGAGTGATGCCTCCAGTGCTGCATCAGTTCATTCAAATATATCACTTTGCATTCTGTCAATTCCTTGAGACTTGTTTTGTGCCAATGCCTTCAGTGCAGCTTAAACTTCTTTCTTCAATACCTTTGGTTCTTGATCATATGTTTCTTACTGAAGTGGTTGAACATTAACCAATTCTCTTTTTTAGTACAGTGATTCTATAGGTCTTCTATCTTTTTTTTTTTTAAATGTAAATGTTTTATTGTGAATTATGTGATAGTTTACATGGGAGAACATTGGTTTTACATTCATTCTATCATATATCGTCTCATTGCCATGGTTACAATCC
>NW_006408809.1:3168989-3215123 GCF_000296735.1 Chrysochloris asiatica | reverse complement strand
TCTGGAGATCTGGATGTGGTTCAGGCTTCCACCTATAGTCTTACGTATTGCAGAGGATCCGCAGGAAGCCTCCTTCACTGGGCACGTTGTAGCGCCATTTTAGGTATTATAGACAGAAGATGGTAGGTCTTCTATCTTTTGATGCTTGCTGCATCATTAAACGTTTTATCCATAGAGTCCTTTGATATTTTAAGTAGAGGCTTACTTTTTTTTTTTTTTTTCCAGTTCTCTGACCTTGAAAAAATGCTAAGTGAGTGCTTCCGTTTTGATTTTCTGACTCTAGGTCTTGGCACATTTCATTATAATTTCATTATAATGACTTTGAGCTGCCCTTTGAAATTTTCTGTTCAGCTCTTTTATTTCATTTCTTCTAGTTGCTTTAGCCTCTCTTCATTCTAGACC
This sequence comes from Chrysochloris asiatica, assembly GCF_000296735.1. Lineage (NCBI taxonomy): Eukaryota > Metazoa > Chordata > Mammalia > Afrosoricida > Chrysochloridae > Chrysochloris > Chrysochloris asiatica. Next base: position 3,214,721 of record NW_006408809.1, on the reverse strand, counting down.
AAGTTTCAGAGTGTCTTTTGACATCCACTTTGGTCTTTTCTTTCTTTCCTGTCTTTTTCATGACCTTTTGCTTTCTTCATATGCATGCAATGTTTTTGATATCATCACGAAACTCTGGTCTTCAGTCATTTGTGTCTAATGTATTATATTTCTTCTTGAGATGGTCTATAAATTCACATGGAATATAGAACCACATACAGTGGTTGAAATTTTGAGAAGCAATGTGACAAGGCATTTCACTGGATCATCAAATTAATGCTAATTGTATTTATTACAGTAGTATATTGACTATTGATTAAATTTGAAACAAAGTAATTTGAAATCATTTTATTCTTCAGGACCTAAAACTGCATAAAAAGGAGGGGGTGTTGCAGAATATTCCATACTTTTTGCTGTTATTGTTAAGTACTGTGGAGTCGGTTCCGACTCATAGTGACCCTGCACAGGGTTTCCGAGGCTGTAAATCTTTACGGGAGCAGAACAACTCATCTTTCTCCCACGGAACTGCTGGTAGTTTCAAACTACTGACCTTGCGGTACTAGTACCCACTGTGCTACCAGAGCTAGTCTTAATGTAAATAGGCTAAAGCCACCTCTTTCTGCAGCCACTTTACTGCCATCTACTGGAAAATAACTGCATTAAGCATATACATCTATTAATGACTACACTGTTAATAATTCACCATATAGAAGTGTAGTAACAGCTTGTTGTGGCAACTGGAAGATTCTAGGAAAACTCTCAACTGCTTATGAAACCAAATTATGAGACCAAAAAGTCTAAGAACCACTGGCATGATCAAAAGTATCAAGGTATGATCAAACACAGTGGGTTCAGAAAGTAAAAATGTGATGATCCACGCAGGGTCGAATTATGTGTTAGAATTAGTAAGAAATAAAGATTTTTATAGTAAGATTTGTTGTAGCTGTCAAGTCGGTTCCAACCCATAGCGACCCTGTTTAGAGTTTCCGAGGAGCAGCTGGTGAGCTTGAACCACTGACCTTGCAGTTCAAACCGCTTTGCAGTCTGGCGCATTAACCCACAGTGGTTGTAAGTGGTAGTCAGTTAAAGTTCTTACACAGAACTGTTGTTTTTGTTTAGTACCGTCGAGTTGGCTCTGACTCACAATGACCCTGTATAGGGTTTCCAACAGCTGACCTGTGGTTTCAAACTGACCTTGTAGTCCAGTGCTTTACCCTACACCCAGACTCCAAAACAGAGAATTAGGATGAAGAAACAGGAGCAGTGGCTGACAGGATGCATGGATGGATGGAGAAACTCAGGTTTCAGAGTGGTCCTAGAAACTGGAGTCCAGAAAAGGAGGCCTCCAATGCCTTGGCACAGTCTCTCCTTGGCTAAGACTGTCGAAAAGGGAGGGGATAGTGGGAATGGATGTCCTGTTAAGTAATGGACAAACATTGAGTCTAGGTTTGAGACTAGAAAAATGGAATTCTCAAAGAGTGCTTTGAATTTCTGTAATTTTACAGGAGACTTAAACTTTATTACTGAGAAAGCGGTGAGATAAAGTTTGATTTTCATTTCATCTGGATAAGGCAACACACCAAATGGCCCTTAAAGTTTTCCTCTGCTGCCCTCTTATGGATGTTGCTTAATTGCCTAAAGAATTTTTTCACTGGTGGGACAGAATTACTACGGAAACACAGAAACTCAATCAAGATAAAATGCAAAAAGAAATAAAGCCAAACCCAAAACACGCAAACTTTGAAATATTTTCCTATTTTTATTGAAAATTTCCAATATATAGAATGTAAAACACACAGCCATATATCTTTTATCTAGGCTTACCAATTGTTAATATTTTGTAACATTTTTCTCCTTGCATATGTATACATGCATATGTAAATGTACACATACATAGGAAGGAACTTCACAAAGTTTGCGGAAATTTTCCATTATCTTTTCATTTCATTTTTTCCATGAACTTTTGAAACTGCCTCATACATATATGTTGTTAAGTGCAGTTGAGTCGGTTCCAATTCATAGCAACCCTGTATAGGATTTCCAAGAAGCAGCTGGTGAGCTTGAACCGCTAACCTTGCAGTTTAAACTGACCTTGTGGTCCAGTGCATTTTCTCACAGCAGTGCTGTGTATGTCTGTATATGTATTAATTTTGCCTTTTTATTTGAGCATAAGTTCAAGATATCATCTGCCCAAGAAATTTAATACCATTAACACATTTTCAAAATTGACATTAATTAAATATCATGAATATGTAGTCCATATTTAAATTTTCCCAATTGTTCCACAAATATCTTTTCTAACTGTTTGCTGTTTTATTTGCTTTTAAAATCTGGGATGAAAGTTCACATATTGCTTTTAGTCTGTTTTAATCTAGGAGTCCCTGTGTGGCACCATAGGATAAACACTTGACCTCAAGGTTGGTTTGAACCACAAAGTCGGTGGGTCAAACTTACCAGTCACTCCTCGGAAACCTTATATAGGGTCTCTATGAGTTAGAACCGACTCGACATCACTAAACAATAATGACAATCTAGAACTATATTTTGTTTCTCATGACAAAATATTTCTAAAGAGATCAGGCCAGTTATCTTGCATAATATCCTATGCTTTTGGGCAGAAATACATACATGATGTTTATGTCCTGGTGGCACTGAGGGTTAGACAATTACTGTTAACTATAAGGTCGGTGGTTCAAACCCACTAACTGCTCCTCTGGAGAAAGATGAGACTGTCAGCTCCCATAAAGATTTACTGTCTTAGAGACCCTATACGGGGTTGATGGTGGTGAGTTTTTTTAAAATTATTATTTGGTATTTCTTACAGCATCACATCATGGAGCTCTGGTAGTGTAGTGGTTATGAATCAGGCTGCGAACCTTAAGGTCAGCAGTTCGAAACTACCAGATGCTATGCAGGAGAAAGATGAGTTGTTCTGCTCCCATAAAGATTTACAGCCTTGGAAACCCTGTGCAGGGTCACTATGAGTTGGAATCGACTCCACGTACTTAACAACAACAACAACACAGCATCACATCAGGAGACAGATCATATCATGGTGTCCCACTATCTTGTTGCTATTTGCTGTTGTCAGGTCAGCCCTAGACTCCTCGTCACTTCATGCACAACAGAATGAAATGTCCGGTCCTGCACCGTCCTCACGATAAGTTGTCTGATGACCATTGTGATCCACAGGGTTCCCACTGGCTGATTTTCAGAAGTAGATGGCCAGGCCTTTTTTCTTCTCTTAGTCTGAAAGCTCTGCTGAAATGTGTTCAATACAATGGCAACACACAAGCTTCCTCTAACAGAAGGGTGGTAACTGAGTGTTCCACTGTGATGCGAAAGTGGTAGGTAATCAACAGACTTGCCACTGAATGCTATCTGTTCCTCTTTGTAGTCAATAAGTAATCTATAGAGTGGTGCTCTGAGATTATGTGACTATCCCGTTTCCTAACAACATTGCACCCAATTATTTCAGTGTCATTATGATCCTCATCTGGGTCTATTGTTACATTGGGGTTTGTTTGAAAAATAATTTTTTTGTTGTTCTTGACTCCTATTATCGATTGAATATTTCATTAACTGACATTTTGTAAAGAACAAATTTTTCTTTCTTACCCCATTCTCCCTAGTAATCTCTATGGACTCTTTTCTTACTCAGTGTATTTTCATTTACTGCCATCATTATTCCTTTTGATGATCAAATTGGTCCAAATTTGGTTTGTAGGAGCCCTTTCAAGCTGTATCATCCTTTTTTGACATGTTCTATCAGGCTTGCAGCATTTTGTGATTTTAGAACAGCAAAACATGTTAGGATCACTTACTACTTTCCTGTCCTGGATATGGGACCAGCTAAAGAGTAACTAAGTTGTAGACATTTTATTAAAGTTAGAAAGCAAATGCATTTTTTAAGCCTACAGTTTGTCCTTGCCATTTAGTTCAACAAACCTTAGTTGAGTGGTTTAGCCTCTATATTAGCTACAGAGGACACAGAAAGAAATGATAGTGTTCCTACAGCTGCAAAACTCAGTCACGTTAGGAGATACAACGAAACAATATAGCACAGGGTGAGAAACGTCAAAAGAAGCTGGGGAGCATTAAGGAGAAAGAACTCAGCCTGGGCGGAGGTGTTTTCCTAGGAGAATTAAGACTATGTCTTGAAGAAGGAGTAGGAATCAATCAGGTGAAGAGAGGGACAGGGAGTCCTGGTGTGATGAGGGATCATGCCCTGTGCTGGGAAATAGCAATGACTGGCAAGGTAATTTGGCTAGGAGATAGTGATCAGTTGGGAGGTGAGAGAGGTATGCAGAAGCCAGATCATGAAAATAGTATTTGTGTTTTCTTATTTGGGCCTAAGAGTTCCCCTCTGAACTACTTCCCTATGTCCCTTTTACTCCTAGACAAACTATACACGCAGCTGTACTCGTTACCTCCACGCCCACATTTCCCTTTTACTTCCCAACCAACAACAATCTTGCTTTTTGCCCAGTCTGCGCCTTTGCCTTCTGAAACTTCCAAAACTGTAGTCCTTACCTGACATTTGTGGCTTCTGAAATTGACCTTAAAACTCTGTTCTCTCTTAATTTCAGTTGACTCCAGGCTCTTCTAGTTTCTCAACATTACTTTTGGTCTTCTTCTTCTGTCCTGTTTCCTTTCTGCCTATGCCTTAAAATTTTTAAAAAACTTTTAATTATGAATTGAGGGAAGATTTATAAACAAGATCATCAGTTTTACATTCAAGAAATCATAGACTTTGTTTCACCTTAATGATTGCAATCCCCTCCATGTAACAACAGTTATCCCATGTCTTCCCTTCCACTCCATCCTCCTTCCCATCCCTTCTCAGTTTTGTCCTTAGGTAAACATTGCTCTTTTGATCTTCTGTGGTTGACCATTCCATGGTGAGTGTACCCCTTATACACCTGTCTACTGCTTGGCTGAAAATCGGGCCAGAGGTGAGTTTCATAGTCCAGATTCCTCCAGTCTCTTTCTGATCTGTAAGCTCAGCCTCTGTATGTATATAATTTTGAGTTTTGTTTTACATTTGCCCCACTCTATCTGGGACCATCTGGAGTTAACCCTTTTAGACGGGTTGATAGTGGTAACCAGGTACCATCTAGTTCTTGCTGATCTCAGAATTCTGGTGACTGGTTCACATTTTCTTTCTTCCACACACAGAGGGACCAGCAGTTAGTTGCCCTTTAGATGGTCACTCAGGGACTTTAAGTTCCCAGTCACTACTCATCAAAGCAAAATGTAAAACATTGTTTGTGGACTGGTGGTGTCAGTGTGCCGTGGAGTCGGTTCCGACTCATGGTGACCCTGTATAGGGTTTCCGAGGTTGTAAATCTTTACGGGAGCAGAAAGCCTCATCTTCTTCCCGCGGAATGGCTGGTAGTTTCGAACTGCTGACCTTAAGGTTAGCAGCCTGACTCGTAACCACTACGCTATCAGAGCTCCTTGTTTTGTGGACTATGCTATGCCAATTGACCATGGTGTCCCCTTGACTATGGTCCTGAGCCCTAGGCTCAGCAATTCATTGTCTTAAGATGCTTGGTAATGTCTAAGGAGTTTTCATCATTTTGCCCCCTGTATGCTCCACCACCTGGTGTGGTGCAGTAGGATAAGCACTGGACTAGAGGTCAGTTTGAACCACAAGGTTGGTGGTTCAAACCCCCAACTGCTCCTTGGAAACCCTATACAGGGTTGCTATGAGTTGAAACTGACTTGACGGCACATAACAACAATAACAACACACTCCACCACATTCATAGGTGTGTTTGCAGCAAAGGTACAAATGTCCTCTATCAAGCCCTTATGCATTTGTGGGTATTCCTCCACTCTCCGCCCCACACCCGTTCAGCCTGTGTTATCTATCCACGTGTCTCCCCATAGAACACTGGTGCTGCAGTGCTGTGTATAGAATAGTATTACCTTTATCCCCTTCAATTCTTCTTTCCTGTGTCCTCACCTGTCTCTATCATTTTTCTGTCAGTTTCCTTTTTATTGTATATTGCCTTCCCCCTCACCTAGGTTAACATGCAGCTATCTACACTCTAAGAGCTTAAATCTTTGTCTTCATCAGGGAACTGCTCTTGATCTTTTCTTCCGTCCTGGAGTGATATTACATACTTCCATTGTGGTTGTTGTTGTTAAGTGCCATCTTTAGTCAGTTCTGACCCATAGCGACCCTGAATAGGGTTTCCAAGGAGCAACTGGTGAGCTTGAACAGCCGACCTTGCAGTTCAAAAGGCTTTGCAGTCTGGCGCATTAACCCACAATGCCACACCAGGACTCCTCCATTGTGGTGTTGTTGTTGTTGCTAAGTACTGTGGAGTCGGTTCCAACTCATAGTGACCCTTCACAGGGTTTCCGAGGCTGTAAATCTTTACGGGATCAGAAAGCCTCATCTTTCTGCTGTGAAACCGCTTGTAATTTCGAACTGCTAACCTTAAGGTTGGCAGCCCAACTCATACCCACTAAGCTACCAGAGCTCTACCTCCATTGTTGTAGATGCAATAAATTACCCTTTGATATCCAGTCTTCTCAGACTTCCTTACAGCTTGGAAGTTCTGACCAAATGAGGTGTAAATGAAAATCTGCTCTGGATTTTAAGGAATGCCTATGTTTTCCTGAAATCTTTCAAGAAAGTGAGGCAGCACAAGAGGCACTCACTCATCTCTGCCAAGAAATTTGGAAGACAACTATCTGGCCGACTGATTGGAAGAGATCAATATTTATGCCATTCCAAAGAGAGGTGACCCAACAGAATGTGGAGATCTATTGGTTCTTTTGGCAGTCCATGGCACTTTTAGTATTCTCCTCCAACACCATAATTCAAAGGCATCAATTCTTCTATGATCTTCCTTATTCACCATCCAGCTTTTGCAGCCATATGAGGTTATTGAAAATACCATGGCTTGGGTCAGGCATACCTTCACTTAAGCGCTCATAATTTCTCATCTGAATACTGCAATTGCCTCTTTCTCTTTGCCTCTTGTTTTTTCTCATTTGATTCTTCAAAATGCTGCTTGAGTGGTCTAAAGTACAAATCAGATTATGGGACTCCCTGCCAAGGGTTTTCCAGTACCTTTCTATAGTTCCTAATTTCAGAAGCTAACATTTAGTTATGCCTTGAAAAAAGACTGTCTTCTGATTTTTATTTTATTTTATTTTTATTCTTTTAGCTGCTTGCTCTTCTATCTTGGCAGTATTGAGAGATTTGCCTTCTAGCTCGCTAGTTCTGGCTTCCATCTCTTCTATTCTGTTTCTTTTCCCTTTCAGTGTATTGTCCATTTCTGATATCTTATTATTAATCACCTGGATCTCTCTTTTGCAGGTTTTGAATTGTTTTCAGTGCTGTATCCATCTTATTTGATTGCTTTTGTAGTACTTTCCTGACTTCTTCCTAGTTTTCCTCCACTCTTTTTCAGAGCATTTGAATTTGTTTGCATATCATTCTTTGAATTATTTCTTAGGCATATCCAAAACCTGCTCTTCCTCTTCTAGAAAGCCTTTTTCTGTCTCCAGCTCATTTGTCTCAGCTAGTCTTTTCTGGTTTTGGACATGTTTCGATATTGTTTGTTGTTTTTTATTCATCATTTCCAATAGTTATTATTATTATTTTTTTAAGCTTAATTAGATGTTTGTTGTTTGTTATTAAGCTTACTGAGAGTCTTCTGGCGAATATGATCAGGAGATAGGCTTCCCTTTTCGCATGTAATGCTTAGCAGGTGTTGTTGGCTCTTGTCTCAGTGGTGGAATATAATGGGGTATACTTATAGCTTGGCTATATGGCCACGATTGCTGTCTCTTGTTGGGTCATGTAGGGAGAAAAGCCTCCCGTCTCCAGCAAAGATATGTGATCAAATGGACCAAAAGCAGAAATAATATAAATGCAGAGACAATTACCACCAGTTTGGAACAGAAATGAAGCTGTGGTCGACTGTCCCGAGCTACAGTCAGTGTGTGTGCAAGGTAGACGCCTCCAGCAGCAGATGAGGGTGTCCGCTCGCTCAGGCCCTCCTCTAGTCACTACAGTAGAGGTGCGCAGGTAGATATTGAGAAGTTAATGGGAGAAAGATTGTCCACTATTTTTGTCTCTGAAGGTCAGTTAGGTGTCTGTGTGTACACAGCGCAATTCTCGAGATGGTTGAGTCCTTTATGTTGGAGTTTTACAGATTGTATTATAAGGGTCCTGCATACACAGCCCAGTGGCCACAAACAGGGCCATGAACCGCAAGGTCAGCAGCTTGAAACCAGCAGCCGCTACGCAGAATAAAGGCAAGGCGCTCCGCTCCCACAAAGACCCACAGCCCTGGAAACCCTGCATAGGGTAGCCTGGAGTCTTGGAACCGACTCCAAGGCACGCAGCCACCAAGGGTCTAGCTCAAATGAATCTTAGGGTTGTGCGCTGATGTCATTAGTGGCCACCAAGCTCCCTCTCTCCAATATGGGGGAACTGCGGGGTCAGAGCTGATTTTTTGGGGTGCACAGCCACCTGCCTGATGGCATCCTGGCTGAGTGAAGAAGGCGCTCCAGGGAAGATGCAGGAGAAATGTGTAGCGTCTCCTGCGCCTCTTTATACAAGTGTCTCTGCACCGTTTTTTAGAGCAGGTTCACTGAGCCAGAATGGCTGTAGCCTGGCCCTCTAAACCCTGCCAGTGTAGCCACAGAGGGCGTCCCCATCTCCCAATTCCTAACTCGCAGTATTTTCATTAATATCGTGATTTTCCCACTTATGAGTATGGGAAACTGGACCTTATGGTAGATTTGGAGCTCTGGAATTGTTCTGTGAGCGCTTCTTGTGTGAGATCTCAGTCCCTCTCTAGCATAGAGATTTCCCTACCTGACTTCCTTTACTGCCACAGAAACCGGACTGGACTATTATTACATCTTTATTGCATGTTTGATCAATTTCACAATGAAGTTGATAAAATTCAATTTCATCATCACTGGCTTTGATGGTTGGTGTGTAAATTTGAATAGTGGTATTAACTGGTCTTCCTTGTAGGTGTATAGCTATTGTATCACAGTGTTGTACTTCAAGACAGATATTGAAATGGCTTTTTTGATGAATGCTCCATTCCTCTTGAATTTGTCATTCCCAGCATAGTAAACCATGATTGTCTGATTCAAAATGGTCAATACCTATCCATCTTAGTTCACTAATGCTTATGATACTGATCTTTATGCATTCCATGTTTCTATTATTAATGAAAGTTTGCAGCTTTTTCTCATTTTGAGTTGTGCCCCATCAGCAAATGAAGATTCTGAAAGCTTTATTCCAGTCATGCCATCGTGGGCAAATCTACTTTGAGGAGGCAGCTCTTCCTCAGCTGTATCTTGAGCACCCTTCGATCTGAGGGGCTCATGTTGGCAGTTATTATCTGACAATATCCTGCTATTCACAATGCTTTCACCTTTAGGTACGATATCTGATAATGTTCCACTGCTATTCATAAACTGAGCAAATAGGTGATGTTGACAACAGGTTTTACCTCATTGAATAAAATAGAAATCCATTTTCCTTATAGTATGATGACAATAGCAGGTAGAAGGAATGGGTAAGTAGGAAATCATCCTTTAGTAGCCACCATTGTAATAATTGAGGGCAAGAAAGCTGAGAGCTAAGGCTGAGTGAGAAACCAGGGACTTACATAACCTCAAAGTATTATTCGACAAAATATTTACTATAGGTGTGACTATTAACGATAAGGAGTTCTGGTAGCATAGTGGTTACGAATTGGGCTGTGAACCGCAATGTCAACAGTTCGAAACTATCAGCAGTTCCGTGGGAGAAAGATGAGGCGTTCTGCTCCCATAAAGATTTACAGCCTCGGAAACCCTGTGCAGGGTGAGTCACTATGAGTTGGAACCAACTCCACAGTACTGAACATTAATCATAAAGGGAAAAAGCCTAACTTTACCGTGGAGTGGCCTACTCAAAAAGCAGTGGGACAAACCGAACTCGTGGGTCTCCTGGTTATGATGCCTCCAGAAGACATGTTGTCATTGACTCTGTGCTATTCCTGCCCAAGATGCATCCTCTGACTCTAACCACAAGGACATAATCAGAAACACATTTAGGGATATCTATATAACAATAACCTGTAATCTTAAAAATGTGAAGGTTAGGAAGGTCAAGGAAGAATTGAGGAGCAATTCTGGATTGAACAGGAACCATGAGCAATGAGCAACAGATGAGTAAGCTGTAAGTTTGAAATTAGTTCAAAATAAATAAAAGTAACAAGTCACCTTTGTTCAAAAACTTTTATTTACTATAAAGACAAAACACCAAAATAGGTACAAATACTATAAAATTGGTTCAATGGGGTAAAAATTTTAATTAAAATATCTTGATATATTTAAAATAACAAAGGATACATTTAAGCCAAATTTTCTTAACCCAGAGATTTTTTTTTTTTTTTTTGTAATATTTGCTTACATAGTAAGGTGCTAAGAGAAGTTAGCCCTTAAGCCCTGGAAGTCTTAGGAATCATAGTCACACAGCAAATATAATTTCATTGTGAAAGTGAACTTTGGTAGAAGAAAAAACTATAGGACACCTGAGGTAGTAGAAATTGGAATAAACAGCAGTAGACGTTATTTACAATTTGAGTACCAATAACATTAAGAACATAAAAATAATTACACAATACAATTTTCAGTCCAGCTTTGATCCAAAGAAAATAAGAATATTACATCACATTTGCATTGAAATAACAAAACAAAACAAAACAAAACAAAAACAAAACACCACAAAACCAGCAAGCTGAGGGAATGGCAAACTCAAACACAATGAATCTTGACATCCAGAGGCAGTCTGAGTTTGAAATGTGGTGAGCATGGTGATGTACAAAGTAATACTGATTAGCTGAGGTTCCTCAGTTTATACAGTTTACGTTTCTGTCAGGCGCAGTGGTCACCTGGCAAATGGTCTTCCAGTACACACAATGGCAAGAGTGCATCCTTAAAGCTTGCACACGAGAGACTTAGGAACAATTTTATTAGAATTGTGAAAATTCTAAGTAGTCAAGAAAAAAAAAAAGAAAGAAAAGTCAAGTCATAACACATTTAGAGCTACCAAACTTCACATTTCGGTACTACTTTTCTTTTAACTCTTCAAATATTGCCAATCTTTCAAAACAAAGGAATGTAAAATTTCACTACATTCACATTAAAAAAACAAAACAAAACACAAAACCAACAACAAAAACTGCCTTTAAAAAAATTATATGTAATATATCCCTGTAAACTTATCTTGTCACTTATTTTACTTCCAATTTGTGTTGTACATTTTAAATGTACTCTATATATAGCTTATTTAGTTTATCCTGAGTCTTTGAGTATAACCAATTCTATTTCACTCTGCAATAATTCAACTGGCTTCTGAAGAGTTAAAACTTAATATTTTAAAAACTTGTATTAAATACTTAATCAGTACTTGATTTAAAATTAAAAGACTCACACACACACACACACACACACACACACACAAAGGATAAAAGAGCTGCCATTTTCCTTCAGGATTCCATGCATCTGAATTCAGCTCCAGACTAAAATCATTATATAATTGTGCAAAATCCAAGGAAATAGTGTGTAAATGAAATTCAAATTCCCTTATCTTTCTGAACACGGTCTAAACTCAAACAAGATTTTTGTTTAAAGATACCATTCCTCATTGGTAGTTGAGTAATTTATTTTCCTTTTATTTAAATCTATCAGCCAGGCCTACTGCAGAGACAATGCGTGGCAGAAGGAAAACAGCAGGTACATGCTATCAGCAGTGATAGTGAAGGACGGATTGTTAATACAGAGTAAGACTTACACCTGTCTTAGGGGGTGAAGTTTCCTACACTTTGACAAAAGAAACGGAAACATTTAAAAAGTTCAAACAGATTCATAGTAATCTTGATCTTGGTTGCAAGCTGCATCACAGACAACAGTTGATTTTCACTAACTTTCTATTTAACCTGCACAGTAAGAGCAGTGACTGACACAATGAAGGTAGTATTTTATTGTATTCCAATTTAAAAAGCAAACCTGTATGTAAAAAAAATTCTTGCAATAGCAAGATATTTAATGAACTCTAGTTCATACCTAGTTCTATATATTTTTTTTTTATGATTTGAAAAGACCATCTTTCCCTGAATATTAAACATAAATGAAGGCGTAATGAAAATACAGAACCATAATTTCTAAAAAAGAAATGACTGGGCCAACAGTAAAATGCACAATGAACCACAACTGCGCAGACATTAAAAAAAAAAAAAATCATAAAAGGTCAACTATGGGTCCTAGAGAAGTTATCAACTTTTAAAAACATAGTTACTGTAACACACAGCATACTTTGACTTAAAAGAGTCATGTACTGATTTTTATAGCCAATGACAAAAAACCAAACCAAAACAAAAAAACGGAACTGCAGAATCCCCTGCTCTTGATCATGATATGAAATGGAAGAGTAACTGAAACATTAAAATAGATCCTGAGCCCCTCAGCTGCTAATATTGCTGAAAAAGTGCTCCCAAAAATTAAAAAATAAAATTACGCTTCTGTTATCTATTCATGCAAACTTTTCTGCTTCCTGTTCATCAGGGCCAGTTCTTTGAAAGGCACGGTTGACAGTTTCTGCACAAGTTGTGGACTTTTGCATACTGAGCTTAGGTACAGATGATGATTTGTCAATCACATACTTAGGTAAGGGTTCCCCGCTGGCCTTGTTCATAGCTTTTCAGTGGCATGAAGGCCAACAGATTACCATGTGGTTCCCCACAAAAGTTTTTATTCTCTTGTTGAGCATCCTGTCTCCATTATAGTTTATTTGTGTAACGGGCTACCACGTAGTACGGAAGACTGGATGCTTCAGTAGCTCTCTTGATGGAGGTCTGTCCTGAGGTTGAAGTTCTAAACAACGAAGAGCCACGTCTCGTAAACCAGGAGACAGATGTGAAGGGATTGAGGGAGCAGTAGTCGCACTAGCAATCTGTAGAAGAAATAACAGAGCTTTACAGCTTTCCACAGTTGAAAAGTCTGACATTAGAAGTACACATGAATCTACTTTACAACCTGTAATGTACATATACAGGGAGCTTCAAAAAGTTCAGGGCAAAATTCCACTATTTTTTCATTCCATTCTTCCATGAACTTTTTGGAGTCCCTGCCCCCCGCAATACATCCTGATCTCCATAGAGGACTTAAAGCAGAAACAGACTCATTTTCTGTTATCAGGGAGTCGATGGAAAAAGGCTCTCACTCGATAGGAGGTTTCCTCTAGGAATTCTTTAAATTTTAGAATTTGATTAAATGCATACTGCTTGGATGGAGCTACCCTTTTCCTTATTGTCACAAACGAACCAGACATCAGAATTACCAGGCAGAGTGTATTCACTCAGATGAACTGTTATCTGCAAATTCATTCTCTAGGTTTGTAGGCTTTGCTTCACAGCTTGTTTTCTATGTTGTTCTTTTGTCATCTCAGAATGCTGTTCATAGGACTAAACCTGGCTAACCAACTTAACACACCAGCAACACAACTGCACTGCTTATTTTCCTTCAATGTTGGGTACATACTAAATCTTACTATCAAACACACTAGGAAGAACTGACTTTTTAGAAACAAGTTAATAAATCTAAATAACCTAATCCCACCTACACACTTTCCTAATCACAAGAAAGCTCTGTTATCTCTACCCCAGTAATTTCCTGAATCCCTTGTGTTAAAAAAAAAAAAAAAAAATTAAAGGACTGTATTGTTTGCTTTTTTGCTAAGTGCTGTCGAATCGGTTCCAACTCATAGCAACCCTGTATGGTATCTCTGCGGAGCAGCTGGTGAGCTTGAACTGTTGACCTGGGGGTTTGCAGTCCAGTGCAGATCCTACAGCACCACACCAGCAGCTGTTGTTAAGTGCTGTCAAGTCAGTTCCTACTTGACCTTGTAGTGTATCCTACAGCACCACACTACCACTCCAAAGGAATATAAAGAGAAAGATGAAAAAGCCCATGATCCTACACACCAAGGTATACTCAGCTGATACTTACACATCTTACATGTCCACAAAAAGGGAAAAATACAAGGCAAAAATTAAACCTCTTCTTTCTTCCCCCCCAAATAATCCCTGATAACAATTTCTTGTGTTTCCTTCTGGAAACAGGATAGGGGGCTGGTGGTGGTTCCAGCATATACAGGTAGCCCCTTACTTATGTCGGGGTTACATTCCAATGACTACTTTGTGGTAAGACAGTTCTGTTCTAAGTTGAAACCTCATTTAAAAAAATGTTTTCATGATTATTGTCTTTAACTACCAGTTATCTTCATAAATCTGATCTTTATTTGTTGTTTGGGGTTGGAAATATTACATCTGAGAATGACAAAATCAGCAAATTATATGCTGCAAAACTCTATGTAGTAATTATTTCTAAAGGTAAGATACAAAAAACCCACCTCCCCTAAAAAAAAAAAAAAAGAAGGTCATACATGCAGTTTGTTAAAAATTAATACATTATAAGTTGCGGACAGCCTGCATTCACAACTTAGATTTTCTTTATAAAATGTTTACTAAAACCGGATAACCATAAACACCTTGTTTTTTCAACTTATTAATGTATCTTAGAGTACTTTCTAAATCAACACTAATAGATGTACACTACTCCTAATTTCTGTATAGTGTGGATATTTTAATCACTTTCTTATTATTCGACACTTTAGTCCCCAGTTTTGGTAATACAAGCAAGAATGTAATGAATAACTCAACCCTGAACTTGGCAATGTTCTATAGGTAAATCTAGAAATTTCTAAGAATGAGCATGGCTGGGTCAAAAATAAGCACATATAAGTTTTGGTGGAAAGTGCCAAATAAGCCTCTTCAAAAAGTGCTACAGCAATTTACACCATTACAAATAGGGAGGGTTTGAAAAAGCTCTTTTTCTATCTACTAAACTCTGAAGATCACATCAAACTTTCAAACTGATCCTATCCACAAGTTATTCATTGAGCAACTTCTGCACAAGACTGTAGAAGGAACATAAATGAATCAGATATGAAAGGCCCTCAAGGAAGCTCAGGAGGTATAGCAGGAACATACACTATCAGAGCAGCAGACGGGAAGGGGCAGAGGCAGGTGCGTCCTGAGGGCTGTGGGGGCTGGGGAGGCAGCAGCAGGAGGAGGAACACTGGATGTGGGCTGAATGAGCATCAGAATTGGAACCTCATGGGGCCAGGGAAGCATGGCAGAGTGGAGGAGGAGAGCGGTTATACAAAACTGCATTGATTGGAGAAGTGACTGAGGAAGGTGTACAAGGTGGGAAGAAACAGAGGGGGATGAGAGGTGGGGTCTCAGCAGGTAAGAGGGCCTGGGGCCTAGTTCAGAGGACTAATACTAGTGGCTAGACACTGAGCTCTGGTAGCATAGTGGTTACGAATCGGGCTACAAACCGCAAGGTCAGCAGTTCAAAACTACCAGCTGTTCCGCGGGAGAAAGATGAGGCGTTCTGCTCCCGTTAAGATTTACAGCCTCGGAAACCCTGTACAGGGTCGCTATGAGTCAGAACCGACTCCACGGCACACAGACAATGAGAAGGGACTATGTGTGCTCAGTGTTAAACTCAAGCCCAGGGTTGGTTTTGTTTATTCCTCATAATAATCCCATGAAGTAGGTGCTATTATTTTACAAATGAGAAAGCAGACAGTAGAGACTTTAATTTTGCCATAATCACAGGACCATAAAGGGTGGAGCCAGGATTTTAAAGCAAGCCTGTAAAAACTCCAAAACCCAAGTATTAATTACATGTGTGACTCAAAAGCTAAACATCTCAACCTTACATAAATTCTAACGTAGCACTGGAAAGAAGAAACTTGAGAGCTGTCTAAAAAGAACAGACAGTATTTGGCAGCTGATGTGGGTGTGAATTTTTGAAATATAGGAAATAGTAAATCAAATTAAAAATTTTTTTTTGGTATTATGTACAACATATGAAGAACTTCAGATTTTTAGAGCTTCTATTTATCAAATATACAGTTGAAGTTTTAAAAAGACAAAGTCAAATGAAGAAATCTGAAGCTTAAATTAAAAAGACATACACAAAAGTGGCATTTCTACTACACATACAAATTCCTGGAGACGTCTACAGATGTGTTTTTTCAAGAAAGATAGACTTTCACATTAGATGGATACTTTGTCTTATACTTACCTTAAATATCAAAGCAAGATGATTAGAGTGTTTTTCTGCATTCCAAGGTGGTTTAGCACAAGCCATTTCTATAATAGCACAACCAACACTCCACACATCACAGCTCCTACCATACTGCTGACCTCTTAGTACCTAAAATAAAACAGTGTTAATTTGGAAAGCTGTCCCGGTAAAACCAAAACAAAATAGAAAGCCATTTTGTAGTATGGATCTAGTATTTTAATTCAGAGCAAAATGAGGGTAACAAACAATAATGATACTGCCTCAGCAATGATAAGGACGACCTAATGTGGCTCTGTTTCATTAATAAGCCTATTTTCTACATGGCACAAAGATATTCTGAAGAATTTTGAGATTCTGAAGGGTCAGTCACATTGCTGAATTTCAAAGCAGCTCCACTGTTCTTGTTAAACTCGGAGGCAAGATGACAACAGTGATCACTAGTACGAACATGAAAATCTATGAACACAAAAGAGGCCGAGTTCTGAATAGCCATGTTCAGTGAAACTTCAACCCCTACTGAAGACAACAGCTTCTATGTGGCCATCCCTCTTTGGAACAGAGATAACCTTTTAATTTTTTATGTGCACTTTGCATTTACTATAATTATTCTAGATTAGCTAACAATTATTCATTTGAAATAGCACTTAAGTAAATTTATTAAAAATCTTTACCTTTTTGAATTTTGTCAAAACAAAGAAGGAAAGCTATTCCTGAAAAATTATTTTTGGCGGTCATAGACTTCTAATTGATATGCACATAATAAATACCAATGCAAAGATAATTTGGTATAATGCTGTCATGCAGAACTCTAAAATATTTTCTCCTACCAAATTCAAAGCTACTGCTTACCTCAGGTGCCATAAATGCAATGGTTCCCAGTAACTGTCCCTGAAACTCTCCGGCACCAGTTCCTTTTGATGCCAACCTGGCTGCAGCACCGAAATCTGCGATCCTCAGCCTCTGCCCTGTGCTGTCAATTAGTAAATTAGCACCTGCCAACAAAACAGCAAATGAGGTTGTATGTTAATATCAAAAGTGGTGGTGGCTGTGTGCCGTGGAGTCAGTTCTGACTCATAGTGACCCTACACAGGTTTTCCGAGGCTGTAAATCTTTATGGGAGCAGAACGCCTCATCATTTTTTTCCTGCGGGGCAGCTGGTAGTTTTGAACTGCTGACCTTGCGGTTTGTAGCCCGATTCATAACCACTATACTACCAGAGCATCTAATATCAAAAGTAGGCACAGCTTAAAGCTTAGTGAAATACTACTAATGAAATGAGATTACAAAAGAAAGAAATACACTATAGTTCAGAGGTTCAGAGAAAGTCTCCTTTTTACTTCACTTCTTTACTGCTAATGGAACACAGGCTCTACAGTATAAATCAAACATAGAGCCTCAGAGGGAAAATCTGAAAAACAAAGTACTAAAACATAAGGAGACAAAAGCAGAGATCAGTGAAACTTCAGAAGTTAAGTGCTGGAACCTTCAATATAATGATTCCCAACAAAATCTTTCATTAAAGCCCAAATCTGGGAATAGTTTATATTTTTAGCCAAAGTTATGTTGAAACATACTGACCTAGACCAATTCAAACTGTATGCTATAATTTCATAATTAACGCCTGATTAATAAATTTAATTGAATACATTATGCTAAACCCTAGCTAGAAAGATCCATGACAGCTCTTAGTAAAAACAAATGTAAATTGCAAAAGATTATAAACTATTTTCTTAAAGCATTTTTCTGTGATGATCTTTGTGGGAGGCAATCACCATGAGAACAAGTCACGGAATCAGGAACCCTGGACTCTCTATTTGACTTGGTGAAGGCCCGGTCTTGCTGGTATATTCAGTAGCCTTTTCTTCTATTTCTTGACTTAGGAGGAATAATTCCACATTTTATTTCAAGTTAGACACCACCAACACAAGTCCAAATTTTAAAACAACATTTGCTTTCTTCTTATATAATAACTAAAAGAATTCCTACCTTTGACATCTCTATGAATGATCTGGTTTTCATGAAGATACGAAAGGCCACGAAGTAATTGTTCGGTATAGTTAATAACTACTGATTCCTTGAAGGCTCCATATTTACTCAGCAAATGAGCCACAGATCCACCTATAAGACAAACATAAAAAAGTAGTAGCTATTATAAACTTAAGCCAGAAATAATATTGTTTATAACACTTTGGTTATTTAAGCTTACAATACGTAAAAGATCACATGAACAATTTTTTTTTTTTTAAGTTTTCATTGTGAATTGAGTGAAAGTTTACAGGGCAGACCATCAGTTTTACACTCAACAAATCATATACTTTGTCTCATTACCATGATTATAATTCCCTCCATGCGCTATCAGTTAACAGTATTTCTCTCTATTCATTTTAGAAAAGAGAGAAATACATCTTTTTTTTTTTTTTTTTTTCAACACTCAGGCACATATAATCATTTAAACCACCAAAGGGCACATTCTGCAAGCCTGCCTCCTGGCTGCCAGCGCGCAGTCCCTCTTTTTCCACGAATCTACAGTCCTCAGCCTCTCCCTCTCTCCATGTCCTCATCTCTGCCTCCATCTCTGGAGTTGCTGCTTCTCTGGATAGGGTCCCACATTCCGTTTGTGTTCTTCTCCCTTTATGGTCCTAGGGTCCTCTGTTTCAGGATTGAGATTAACTACTCTCCTTTTTGTTACAAAATTTCTACCTTTACAACTGTGATAGTCGCAAATTAGTCATGATAACAATTACTCACTGTTGAATCATATCCCCATTTCTTTTAACCAGATCCATCTAGACAAGATGAAAACTATTCAGTGGGGACTCTTATCTTCCTCCACAAACTCTTAAACTAAACTCTCTCTTGAAACCTTGTAAGCCAGTAACTTTGTGTCTTTATTGGCCCCTCATTTTAGGTAGCCAATATCTAAGCTGCTCGTCCCTATCTACCTTATATAGAGAGGGGATAGCACTGATACTTGATGTGAAGACTCCTTCCCTCTCTGTTGGTATTTTGAGCTACTATTCTATGAGTATAGGGCAACTTCATCAAATTGTAGCAATTTACCCTCGTTTTCCTTTATCAAAAAAAAAAAAAAATCTTCCTCTAGTCTAGTTCTGACTATCAAGCCATCGGGTCTATGTCAAATGGGTACTATCTGCAAGTCTGGGTGTTCTTGTATGTATCCCCCTCACTTCATATCAGTTGGATGCTTCACTCTCAGTTTAAACCCTCTGTGGCTATGTCCTTGTCCATGGGCTCAGATGTCCCCAGGTCTCACCACACCCTGAACCAACCAACCCTTCCTCTTCTCTCTCTTATCTCCAGGTCAATGGGAGTCTATGGGACACGGTTGAACTCAGCCCATTTCTTCATTGCTGCCTTTCCCCCTCTTCCACTAACCAGTAGAACAATGTGGTTGTCAGCAAGCTTACATGTCTGCTCATGTGTTCCCTTTGAGTTTCAGTCTTAGAGGGGGGTTTGTCCTGAAGAAACTTGATTGCTAGCCTCGATGACTTTCCGGCAAACAGCTGGTTTATTCTTGTAGCAGTCAACCATACTGCCATTTTTGTTTTGGATTTTTCCTGCTGATCTTTCTTTGACACATTCACATTTGAAAAGTGAAGTTTATATACTACCTCAACAGTAACACTAATTTAAAAATTGACACATTCCTAGCACATCTCAAAAATCTGTCAGTTCGGAAACGTTTTCACAGAATCCTCATGGAATTAGTTTTCTAGATGGCCAAGATTTCAGAAGGCTTTAAAAATGAACACATTTAGGACTATGGCTAGGTCTAGGTTAGGCCTCAGACATCATTTAGGATATGGTTAAGACTAGAGTGAGTGTTGGGAGTTGGGCTAGGGATAGGAGTAAGGCTTGCTCTAGTTTTAGGGTTACAGTTAGGTTTATTTATGTTTTTTTTTTCTTGAAATCTACTTGACTTCTTCATTTGGAAGATGTCAATAAGGTATGACTTCTTCATACCTTATTTCCTCTTTTTATTTATTTTTTTGTTGTCGTGGTTGAAACTAGTATCTCTGGTTCCTTATTTTCATCTTGTAGTTTTCTTTTACTTTGAATATTTCTGTATCTGGGTTGGGTTCTGGATGATGTCATGTATGTTAGTCTCAGGCCATTGTCTGCTGTTATTGGGTCTCTGTTCAATGAACTTTCTTTAGTATTTTTTATCTAAAGTTATTCTGGTATTTACAAATTCTTTTAATTTCTGTTTATCTGAATATGTCATATTTCACTATCATGTTTGATGGACAATTTTTCTGGTTATATGATTCTTGGTTAGCAATTTGTTTCTTTTAGTGTTTTGTATGTATCATCTCAGTGTCTTCTTGCATGCATGGTGAAATCAGAATTTAATCTAGTAGTTCTCCTTTGTAGGTAACATTTTGCTTTTTCTGAGCTGCTCTCAAGATTCTTTCCTTATCTTTGATTTTGAAAAGCTTGATTACAATAACTCTTGGCGATTTTCCATTTGGGGATCTATCCAAAAAAGAAAGTTTGTCCAATTTCTTGACTATCTTCTTCTTTTATGATGTTAGGGAAGTTTTCTTCCAACATTTCTTAGACAATTCTTTTTTTTTTTTTTTCCTGGAAAGTAACGTTTAATTTAAGAAATCATATGCACAAAACAACTTCTAATTAATTTTAGGCTCTCCAACTAGGTTTCTTTCCCAAAGACAAGTCAGTCGTGGTGTACTCGTGGTGGAGAGAAAGCCACTTCCTCTGTATCAGGTGAACAGCAGCAACTCAAGCTTGAATGAAGTTGTATGTACGATGAAACCCTCAATGGGACAAGTCAGAAAGGAGTTTCGGCCAGAACTGTCTATGACCTGAGTGACTAAACTGCAAAGTTGGCTTTCCAGGTGGTTCAGAAGGCCAGCTTCTTCATCAGCAGGTAAATTCTGGAATCCACCTCAAATCTATGCAGGTTATTGGCATCACCCTGAAACCTCATGAGCAGAGCCCTATAGGATACATACGCAGAGAGGCGTGTTGCTGCTTTAGTTGAAGTTTCATCTCCCTCAATCCCACACACTTTCCCGTACATTACATACTCAAATTGATCAACCCTGGAAGGCCGGTCATCTGTGGGTTGTATTCACCATCATCCAGTGTACCACCTTCATGTAAGGTACTGGCTATAAGCAACCGGAACTTGTCACAGGGTAAATCTGAATGTTTTACATCTAAGATGAGGTCCACCTTGAACGATTCACTATCACAATGCACTTCAGACATGCAGTCAAACTTCTTGCCCTCTGGGTCAATGTCTTTCACATCGAAAATATCCTCAAACAGGATGTGTACCATTGTGAAGGGGCCACAAAAGCTAAAGAGGTGCTGAGGGAGCGACCAAGACTGGCGCTACGTGCACCTCCCCCGACGTTGGGAAGTGGCGAGACCAGGTTAGAGGGTTAACAGCAAGAGCTCTCTCTCTCTCTTTTTTTTTTTTGCATGTGTGTATGTCTCTCTTCATGTTCTGGAATGCCAATCACATGTAAGTTAATCATCACAATAGTGTTCTATATAAATCTTAGATTTTCTTCAGACTTTTAAAATTCTTTTTGATTGCTCCTCTAGCAGATGACTATTGAGTGATTTAGACTTGTCTTCAAGTAATTTGGCCTTCCATTGATTCAGTTCTAATTCTTTGCTCTTTAAACGTATTTTCTATTTTTGAAGTATTAGTATTAATACTGGCTTTCTAATTGCTGCCTTGTATGGGTTCCATTTTTCATTTATTTGACAGATTGTTTCCTGAATTCTTCTAAAGTTTTTTCCATGTTTTCCTTGATTTCACCTGCAATTTCTTCGATCATTCTCTCAATCCAGTGAAGGTACCTAATCAGCACTCTTTTAAATTCCTTGTCAAGTAGTTCTGATACCATTTCTGGTATAATATTTTGGTCAATTGTTTGTGGCACTCTTTGCTCTTTATGTACACTGGAATTGTTTTATCCGAGACAGTGTGGTATTGTCTTTATATTTGTAGATGATTGTGTGTTTCTTTGTCCTCAGGCACTCATCACCTGTCTCCTGATGGAAGTGATACAGACTGGAAAGTGTGGATGAAGTTCTTTGTTTGTGGAGTGCAGTTCAGGGCAGGCTCACACATCTCCAGAAGAAGGGATGTATGCCTTGCACCCAACCCCAGGTTAGCAGAGGCGAGCCACTGGCTGCTGGGTCAGCCCAGGCGGGGACTGGCCACTCCCCCAGCTACCAGGAGGGCACAGGAACAAAGGAGAATTGCACCCCCTGGCACCAACCTCCAGCCTCGTCCTGTGCCTACAGGCTGCTGTATTAACAGCCACTGGCAAAAGCTCAAGATGGCCACGCAATTCCATGCCAACTTAGGTCTGCCAGTTTTTCTTCTCTCACTGCTCCTGTTCTTGTCCCTCTTCCTCTTCCAGCTGGCACTCAGGCCACCTCTCTGTCCTCTCCTCTGAGGCTCAGGGTTCTACGAGCCCCGGCTGTATCTGTTTCACTTTATTATAGAGGATCTGCTCAGTGTGCCTGTCTACTCTGCCATCTTATCCCAAAAGCACCTGGAACTTTTTTTGAAATGTACAATTCATCTTTCTGTCTTCTTCATCAAAATACCCAACACACTTAATGACTTGAGTAAGCAGTGTCAACATGTGTTATTTAGCAAAAGGTGAAGTGCATGGGAGGAGCAGCTGGAAGATGTTGCATCAGGCTCTGCATCCTGCCAGCTACTAGCTCTGACCTGGAACAAATGCTGCATTCAATCAGTCTCAGATATAACCAGTGGTGGTAATACTTAGCCTGTCCACCCTGTACATGCTTATGAGAATCAATATCAGATAATGCAAGCAACAATTGGTTTGCAAACAGAAATTCACTCTTCAAATACAAAAAAAAAAAAAAAAAAGAAAATGACGTTAAATCAAGCACTCATCACGTATCAAGTCATTAATATTACTATCTACCATTTTATGGTACAAAGCAGTTCAAACTTGATTTGTTCAAGTAGATAATAAGGCTCAGCTTTAAACTTCAGTGATAGTTGATTTGTAATGTTGTTGTTGTTCTTAAGTGTTGTTGAGTCGATTCCGACCCATAGCAACTCTGTATAGGGTTTCCAAGGAGCAGATGCTGAGTTTAAACTGTCAACCTTGCAGTTCAAATGGCTTTGCAGTCTGGAGCATTAACTCACAGTGCCACACCAGGACTATTTGCAGTAAGTTTTTCTAATATATATCAACATTTTTAATATTACCACATTAAAAAAAATCGAATAAATCTGTCTAATGATAACCACCAGGAAAATGTGAGTCTTATAATACATAAAACCCTGTTGCCACCAACCTAGTCCCTGGGGGATAGGGCTAAGAGTGAAGTGGCAAACTGGTCTGAAGTACGGGGAGGTCTGTGTAAACTCCCAAACTTAAAGCTAGCACTCATTTGACCTAGCCTAGATGGCTAGTTGACCAGAACATGAACCAAGGAAGATACAGAAGTTTGATACTGAGAACAAGGGCAAACTGTTGCAGTTTGATGAACTAGACTTTTGCGTTATGAATGCAGTGACTCAAAATTCCAACTGGAATGGAACGATTCATCATATTAAGGAACAACCTTGTTTGTATCCTCCATGTACTGGGTTAATGTTGTTGTTGTTGTTATGTGCCGTGGAGTCGGTTCCGACTCACAGCGACCCTACACAGGGTTTCCGAGGCTGTAAATCTTTACGGAAGCAGACCGCCTCATCTTTCTCCCGCGGAACCGCTGGTAGTTTTGAACTGCTGACCTTGTGGCTCGCAGCCCGATTTGTAACCACTACGCTACCAGAGCTCCTTGTACTGGGTTAATAGGGCTGAGAAATTTAGACAATGGCTTACAAGTGGTTGGCTTACAAGTTTCATAAGTATGCTTAGTTTCAGAATGAGGGGGGAAAAAGAAAAAGATATAATAGAGAGCAGAATGGATAAGAAAACAAGATCCTTCAATACGCTGTCTACAATACACATATCAAAAAGATGGAGACAGCCTAAATACCAATCAAAAGAAGAACGGCTAAACAAACATTGGCACATACACACAATGGAATACTACAAAACGTTGAAGAATAATGATGAATCTGTGAAACACCTCACAACATGGTTGAACTCAGAGGACATTATGCTGAGTGAAATGGTTGTTAGTTGCCATCGAATCAGTACTGATCCATAGGGACTCTATGCACAACAGAAGGAAACATCCTGGGCAACCTCACAATCATTGCGGGTCTTCCTCTTTTTCTCTGACACTCCACTTTACCAAACATGGTATCCTTCTGCAGGAACTGCTTACTCCTGACAATGTGTCTAAAGTATGAGAGACAAGTCTGGCCATCCTAGCTGTAATTCTTCCAACACAGACTTGTTTGTTCTTCTGGAAGTCCATGGTACTTTTATTATTCTCCTCCAACACCATAACTCAAATGCTTTCTATGGCTTTCCTCATTTATTGTCCAAGTTTTACACGTATATGAGGTTAATGAAAATACCTTGGCTTGTGTCAGGTGCATCTTAGTTCTCAAACTAACATCTTTGCTCTTGAACACTTCAAAGATGTTTTGTGCAGCAGATTTGCCTAATGCAACACATTATTTAATTTCTTGACTGCTTCTTCCATGAGTGCTGATGGTTGATCTGAGCAAAAGAAAGTCTTTGACAACGTCAATCTTTTTTCCATTTATATGGATGTTTACTGGTCCAGTGGTGGGGCTTTTTCTTTTCTTTACATTGAGGTGCAATCCATACTGAAGGCTGTGCTCTTTGATCTTCCTGCGTAAGTATTTTAAGTCCTCTTGACACATTAAGCAAGCAAGGTTGTATCATCTGTATATAACAAGTTGTTAATGAGTCTTCCTCCAATCCTGATGCCACATTTTTCTTTATATACTCCAGCTTCTCGGATTATGTACTCAGCATAAAGATTGAATAAATATGGTGAAAGAATACAACCTTGGCACACACCTTTGCTAATTTTAAACCATTTAGTGGTGTTCCCTTGTTCTGTTCAAACAACTGTCTCTTGGTCCATGTAGAGATTCCTCATGAGCACAATTAAGTATTCTGGAATATTCAATCTCCACAAAGTTGTCCAGAGCTTGTCATGATCCACACAATTGCAAGCCTTTGCATAGTCAATAAAGCACCGGTAAATATCTTTCTGGTATTCTCTGCTTTCAGCCAAGATCCATCGGACATCAGCAATGATATCCATCGTTCTATGTCCTCTTCTGAATCTGGTTCGAACCTCTGGCAGTTCTCTGTCAATGTACACTTGCAACCGTTTTGGGATTATCTTTAGCAAAATTTTACTTGCATGAGATATTACTGATGTTGTCCAATGATTTCGGCATTCCATTGACTCACGTGTCTTTGGAATGGACATAAATATGGATCTAAGTGAAATTAGTCAATCACAAAAGGAAAAATATTGTATGAGACCAATGTTGCAAAAAGCAAAGAAAAAAAGTTTTCTTGATAAAAGAAACTATAATGGTTACACTGGGGGAGAGGGGAATTTTTTTCACAGGTTAGAGGGTAGACACATATTAACATGGGTGACAGGGCAGGCAATGTACAACAAGAGGGAGGTTAGCAGAGGAAAGATGAAGGTAGTGGGAGACATGGGGGAATACAATAGTTAAAGTGAGTAGAGGTAAATGTCGTTAACTGTTGGTACATGGAAGGGATTGCAACCATGTAATGAGCAAAGTATAAAATTTGTTGACTATAAAGCTGGTTATCTGTTCTGTAAACCTTCACTCAATTCACAATAAAAAGTTGAAAAAAAACCCTGTTACTATTAAGTAGTTTTCTACTCACAGTGACCCTACAGAACAGAATAGAACTGCCTCATAGGGTTTCCAGGGCTGTAATCTTAACAGTAGTAGAGATGGTCACATCTTTTTCCAGTGAAAATGCTGGTGAATTCGAACTGCCAACCATTAGTTAGCAGCTACATGTGTACTCACTGCTCCATCAGAGCCCCTAGGTCTTATTATTGTTGTTAAGTGCCATTAAGTTGTTTCCGAATCATAGTGACCTTGCATAGGGTTTCTGAGGCTATAAATCTTTGCGGAAGTAGAAAGCCTCATTTTTCTCCATGTAGCAGCTGGTGGGCTTGTACCACTGACCTTGAGGTTCACAGTTCAGTGCTTATCCTCTACAGTCACACTGTTGTTGTTGTTGTGTGCTGTGGAGTCAGTTCTGACTCATAGCAACCCTGTACAGGGTTTCTGAGGCTGTAAATCTTTATGGGAGCAGAAAGCCTCATCTTTCTCCCGCGGAACAGCTGGTAGTTTCGAACTGCTGACCTTGCGGTTCGCAGCCCGATTCGTAACTACTACAGTCACATAGGTTTTAAAAAATTGTTCTTATGAAACAATATCATATAACCACTCCAAAAGCAGCACTGGAAATAATTAAAAGGTAGTTAGCAAATATATTTAAATGGAAGGCAAAGCACAAGATAATTTAGTACATATTCATACTAATATAAAAAGTCCAAGCTACATAATGGGGTAACTGCAAGGTCAGCGGTTCAAACCCACCAGCTGCTCAATGGGAAAAAGAGGAAGCTTTCTACTCCCCTAACGATTGAGAGCCTCAGAAACCTACAAAGGGTTGCTGTGAGATGGAATCAATCAACTTGATGGCAGTGGGTTTGTTTTGTTTTTGATTTTCAAACTAATATATTGGGGGCAATTTGTTTTTAGAAACCCTAACTAATAAAGGTACGAAATAAGTGTTCATGAAACTATATCGTTATTATTTATAATGTAACACATGAGCATACCTGCCATCCATTCAATGAAGAGATTGTAATTGCTCTTCTCACATGTGGCTCCTAACATCCTAATGATGTTGGGGTGATTCAGATGACTCATCATTCTTATTTCTTCTCTTAACGCTTCCACTACCTCCTCTTGCTCAGCAGATGTATTTCTGACATACGTCACCTGTTTCAAACAAACAAGTTTACAGAAATGTTTTGGATTCTGATGAGTTCCTTTTCACAATTTTCATTAACAATCTCATCTAAAACAGACAAATACCAATTAGTTTGTACATTAATTAGCAGAAAACTTTCATGCTCATGGGCATGGTATATGTTAAGTCAAGTCAGACTCTTTTAATAAGGATTTTGAATAAGCAGCAGTGTAATGTCAGAAAAATAACCCAAACTGGGATATAACCAGTATTCCAACTTTCTGAGGAAAGAATAAAAAATGAGAGAAGCCGAATCACAGAACAAGAACAAACATGATCTGAAAGAGGAAGCTCTATCATTTTCGTATGCATGCTCACTATAAAAAGTAAACCACAGAAATCCCAAGATGGTACTACACCTGTACCATACTGCTAGGAGTATGAAATCATACCTCTATTAACTATAAAAGGGAACAACAATGCTTTTATAAGGCCTATCTCGATACTGCATCTTCAACTTTCAACAGCAATAGAACTCAGGATGTTTCTGGAGCATTGGTAATACCTTCTTTGAAGTTAGGTTCCTCAAAGTTTAAACAACTACAGTATATGATGACATAGACATATCTTTCATTCTTCTTAGCTGCTCATGTTTTAATTGATAATTTTAATCATTCATTTATATGCTTCTTAGATCGTTACCTGCTTGACAGCCATTAAAGTCCCAGTTCCCACATCTTGGGCCTGGTAGCAGGATGAAAATGCTCCCAGGCCTATCTGCTGGCCTTTCAGCCACTCCGTGTCTTCTCTGTAAGGCTGCTTTGCTTTGGTATGTCCTGGCAGAGTCTCTGGTGTCTGTATATTAGATAAAAGCAATCTTTTTACTATTAAGTTAGATTTTGTGAAATCAGCCTTGGAAAAATACAGCTGGTTTTACATTCTAGCTACTCAAACCACCTCTAAATTTGACCTCTGACTTGACAGTGTTGGTGATCAATGTCAATGGCAGATGAAATCACTATTAAATAATCAACCAAAAATGTCTTCAAATAGCCAAGGAAATACTTCTGGCACAATCAATGATACATGCACTACTGTATAATTAGAAACTCTATGAGAAAAACCTGCTTTCAACAATAAATTCATGTTAAAAGCAGTATTTCTGAATTAGATTGAACAAGATCGAAGAAAACTTTAACCTTTTAAACACTCTATATATACTTACGTCCTGCTGAATGATGATGATATCTTCTCCGTTTTCAACCTGCAGTTGAGGAACTGAGGGGAGGGCATCCTGAGACGCTGACATTGCCATGGCAATTGCTAAAGCTTCTTCTTCTTCCGCTTCCATCTTCTCTTTGCATTTCTGATTATGATTCACATCATCTTTGTAGGTATCATCATTTTCAGCCTTTTCAGGAGAGAGGACAGCAACTTCTGACTTAAAAGTTACTGTTGTGTCACTTGAAGGCATGGATGCTTCAAGAAGGTCCTCAATACTGGAGTTGAGTTCTGTATTGACATCTAATCTGCATTTTTCCTCGACTGGTGTGAACACTGTCTCATCACTGGGTATAACAGCATTACTATTATTGCTGCTACTGCCGAAGCTGTCATCGCATTTGGACATATTGTTCAGATCGAGTGTCATGCTATTTTTTGAAGTATCTCCCTGTTTACTTGTGTTACCTGGGGTAGGTCGAGATGGCTTTGGCCTGTGTATACTATTGCAGGGCATGGGTCTTGACTGAGTAAAGATTGGGGAAAGTTTGTCTGAGTCTTTGTTGTCAGAGCAGATTCTCTGGTACTGTAGAGAAAACTTACGCTGGGTTTGAGGAGATGCAGAAGGTATTTTACAGGGAATAAATCCCTGAGGTCTATGCTTAGAGACATCTGTTACAGGGCCAGCTGGTACAGATGGGGCAGAGGACGACGGGCTTGACAGGGCTGGAAACATTAATTGGGAATGGTGAGATAAAGGAGATGAGTTCAAACACTGACTGTGGGGCCTGCCTTTTGTTTGAACCACTGGCTTTGGTTGCTCTGTTGTTGCAGAACTAGGAAGTCCTACTGAAATGCCGGCCAGTCTGTCAGAAATGTCCTCTGAACTGGCACTCAATTTTGTAGCAGACAATCCCGTTCCAGTTTTCTCTGGATGGGAACTATTCTCTGTGGTTTCTGGATAACTGTTCAGGGTAGATGCCTGCAAAATGCTGTCCTGCCGACTATCCAAGGTGTCTTCTACGCCCAGCTGGATGGCCTCAGCAATCTCCACCTCATCTGCGATGGCCATCAGACGCCGACGCATCCTAGTAAAGTGAGTGGAACTGGAAACGCTCAACATTTCTAACAGTTTTGAAAACACATGGGGTACTGCAGTCACCATTCTTGCAGAACTCAAAAAGATCCTTCGGGAGAGTTTACCAACCATTGAGTGAGAATTATCAATGGACTGCAGAGCAAAGGTTAAGAGGGACAGCAGCTTCTTATACCTGGAAGAAAGAACACATTCAATTACCGGACAAGCTCCAATCACTATGAAATATAAGCCAACTCAGTGGAGTCAGCAGAATGAACATTGTGAGGACATGAGGATGCTCAGTGAGAGTGCTCTGTAAGTTCTCAATGGAAGGAAACACCCTATTATCTAAAAAAACAAAACAAAACTGAGCACTTGAAAAAAAAAATTAAAAAGGTACTAATTTACAGTTTGTACACTTGAAAACTCATTTTTAGTACAAAGGACCTGAAAATTTTTATTAAGTAACTTAGACTTCAGATTTTTATTTCAATCAAGTATTACAGGCTCTAGTCACCTACATTTTTTGCTCTGCAATTTTTAAGTCTTTCACAAATCTAAAGTATGTTCTTCTTGTGGGGGTTGGGTAGGAAGAGGACAGCAATATATGTTCAGAGGAAAACTTACCTGACTTCAACAGGCTCAACTTGTGAAACATCATTACTGACGATATGAGGGTAAAACTCAGCAGGAAATTCCAACAACAGTCTGTCTATAAGACAGAGCCGGCCCAGGAGGTCTTGCCAGTTGTTTGATTCCGTTTGGTTTCCAAGAATACAATTTAAGACATAATCAACACCACCAATACCAATGGATCCTTGCAGGAAAGGAAAGCAAGAATAAGCAACTGAAGAGTAGCAATATTAAGGATGAAAACAAAACACGAACACATGGCCAACAAAAATACTCTAAAGTATATTAGTTTTGAGAATTTCTCTTAGAATAATTCATATTTCTAACAATAACCGACCAACTCAATTTACAAATTATCTACAATTATTTGAAAATCCTGTAACTGCTCCATGAGAAATTCTGAGATTAGAAAGTCTGCTAAGAAAAACAATGTAAAACATACTACATTAGTTTTAGGTAAAAAGTCATTACCAGCTTTAAGTATTTCTCTACCAACTGCCAACTCTCCTGCTTGACCTTTGCACAATTCCAACAGTGTTGATATGGACAGCTGACTTGTGCGGCTGAAAATGAGAGGAAATCAGCATCAGTCCTGCATCCTGGATAAAATATACATCAACTGGAAGAAAGCAATGTAATGGCTTGAGACTTTGGTGGGGCGAAAGTATTTGCAGGAGTGTGTACTTTTCCACTACTAAAATCACATTAATGATGGCACTAACTGTAGTATTAGTTCCAATTTTTAAAAAGTTAGCTTATTTTCTATGTTAAGCACAAAATCTTCAATACAGGCTCTTAGACAGCTAGATTTGAATATCAACTCAGAATAAAGGCTAATTTTCATTACTATATACAACTTGCAAAAAAAGAATAAATCCAGACAATTTGATTTCTGAATTTTCACTAAGAATTTCTTGAATTAAAACAGTGTGGCTTTGTGGGATAAAACACTAGATCGCAAGGTCAGTTTTTTTTTGTTTTTTTTTTAATGTTTTATTGTGAATTATGTGATAGTTTACATGGGAGAACATTAGCTTTACATTCATCTTACCGTATATCGCTTCACTGTCATGGTTACAATCCCTCCATGCATCACCAACCAACCAAAGGGTATACACTACAAGCCTGCCCCCCGGTTGTCAGCACACAGCCCCTCTCCCTCTCTGGGTCTAAAGTCCCCAGCTGCTCCATCACTCTACGTCATCATCTCTGCCTCCATCTCTGGCTTCACTGCTTCTCTGGGTAGGGTCCTGCTCTCCACTCTTCTCCCTTAATGGACCCAGGAACCTCCGCTCCTAGACTGCAAAGTTAAACACTACCCTCCTTGCTACAAAGCATCTACCTTTAAATTTCCAACCCTCACAAGCAGTCCTGATAATAATTATTCACTATTGTATCACAAGAGACCTATCTGCATTTTCTTTCATCAGCCCCACCTAGACAGACTGGATACTACTCAGTGGAGACTCTACCTTCCTCCACGCCCTCTGGATCTAGGTTCCCTCTCGAAAGCTTGTAAGCCAGTCACTTCTCGCCTTTGTAGCCACCCACTTTGGGTAGTCAACGTCCAAGTTGCCCATCCTTGTCTACTCTGTGTATGGAGAGAGTGGGAATGATCTTTGCTGTAAAGATTTGTTCCCTCTTTTGAGCTACTGCATCCATAGGTATAGGTCAATTTCATCAAGTTGTATCAGATTACTCTTTTTTTCAACTTCTTTCTTCTTCTAGTTGAGCTCTGATCATCCAGTCATTGAAGCCAGGTCAAGTGGGTATATTATTATCTGAAAGTGTGGGTGTTCTTGTGCATATGCCATCTCTTCTTATCAGCGGGACACTTTACTCTCCACTCTAGTCCTCTGTGGCTATGTCACTGACTCTGGGCCCAAGAGTCCCCAGGTCTTGCCACACTGTTGGCCAACCAGGTCTTCACCTGGGTTCAAAGGAGTCTATTGAACGTTGTAGGGCTTAAGCTCACAGCTTCATTGCTGTTTTTCCCTCACTTCCCCTTATCGGTGATGAATGTGGTCAACAATCACAGCATGTATTCCCATTGAGTCTTAGTCTTGGAAGGGGAGTTTGCTCTGAGGGGAACTGACCACTTGGCCTTGATGTTTCCTGGGCGAGCAACTTGCTGGTTTTTGTAGTAATCAGTTGGTTTGCCTATATTGTTTTGTATTTTTCCTGTCGGTCTTTCTTTCAAGAAGTATCTTCTGTTCTTCTAGCTGCTCCAGGCTGGTCTGCCCGTCCTTTGAAGTGGAAATTTTCCTCCTCTGAAGATTCTGAATGCTGATCAGGATTCCACTTATAGTGTTATGTAATGCAGAGGCTCCACAGGAAGCCTCCTTCACTGGGCATGCTGTAGACCCATTTTAGGCATTCCAATCAGTTATAGGCAGAAACGGACTTATAAGCTTTCTATGGTGATATTTCTGGCTATTCCTTTCTCTCTCCCCTTAAGTGTCTATTTTATAATGGTATACAAGGGAAACCAAGATTCAAAAGACAGCCAAGTATCTTAACATTTCCCCCCTTTTCCCCATTCCAACCATGTCTCAATCTCTGTATCCCAGAGTCCTGTTGTTTCAAGGTTGTGCATACATCATTATTTACCTCTGTCCCACTTAGCCCATGCAAACCTGCCTAACTGTTCTCCCATCCACTTTGTTCTTCCATTCCCCTCCCCCTTCTTGTATATTGCCCCCCTCCCTACACCCAAACTATCCTGTGTCTATTCCCTGCCCTGTGCTCCATCTTCCCCTCCCTCCCCTCTGCCCACCCCCTACATCCCAGCAACCAGCATAGAATTACACCCCCCTCCTCCCCTTAGTATGAATTCTTTTTCTTAGTCTTTCACATTAGTGGTCCTATGCAGTATTTCTCCTTTTGTGACTGACTAATTTCACTCAACATTATGTCCTCAAGGTTCATCCATGTTATGTGTTGGCTTGCAACCTCCTTGTTATTCTTTTAATTGAATATGTATTTTTATTTAGAATGCAGCACTAACACCATGATGATAAACTGTCACAAATTTGTACCAAGAAGCACATAATCCTTGAAATGTGTTGTTTTTCACAAATAATTTAAGTATAGCATTAATGTTATTTGATATTAGTCAAAGACAAAATTTAGATTTTTTGGCTTTTGGGCATTTAGTAGCATTAAAATGATTGTCTAGTTAGGCAGAGGGAAGAAACTCAAAAGCAGTTTCTTTTTCTTCTGTCAGTTCCTTTGCAGTAAGATCCATCTTCTCACATGAGAAATCATTAACAGGGAGACCCTCAACAATCTTCCCGGTCTTATTCTTGATTACAACAGGGAATGAGTAGAGCAGATCCTCGGGAATACAGTAGGAGTTGCCATCAGAGATTACACCCATGGACACTAACTCTCCCTCTGGGGTTCTAACCCAGATGTCTCTGATGTGGTCTCTGATGGCTTTCGCAGCAGACATTGCACTGGACAGTTTTCAAGCCTTGATGACAGTGGCACCACGCTGCACACAGTCGAGATGAATTCTCCCTGGAGCCAGCTGTCATTTTTCAGAGCTTCATAAACACCAACTTCTTTTCCTTGAAATTTCACCCTTGGCAGGGTTGACACCTGGATATTGAGTTGAGGAATGGTTTCCCCAGATGATGACATTCCTTATGTCTTTAGTAGTCATACCAAGTTTTAGTGCAATTTGAGCCATAGCTCGGTTATGATCTAGACGAGTCAAGCAGCTGAAGTTCTTGGGGATAGACGGAGCTGACTTTATGGCAGTCAGGCAGCGGGTATTGGCGGGGTTTCCCACAATGATAACCGTAACTGACTTCTTGGCATATTTATCCAAGGTTGTACCCTGGAGTTGAAGATTTTCACATTTGCTTTTAGTAAGTCTTTCCTCTCCATGCCCTCCCTTCATGGCATGGAACCCATGAGAATTGCCACATCCAGGTCTTTGAAGGCAACTTCTGCCTTATCTGTTGCAGTGTTATTTTTCAGGAGGGGAAGTGCACAGTCTTGCAGTTCCATTAGGACGCCTTCCAGGACACTCGTCGTGGGGGTGATATGTAACAGCATAAAAATCAGGGGCTGGTCTTTCCCAAAGATACCACTATTTCCAATACTGTACCCGCAGTGAATATGCAATTTGACCAGCTGCTCCAGTCACAAGGACTCTGATTGGTTCAGACATGATTTGGCGCTGCGTGGACAATTTGAGCACCTGTACAACCAGCCTCAGGGAGTTGGGTCCTCCTTGTTATTCTTCAAGGTAGCATAGCTTGCCATTGTGTGTACGTACCAGTTTGTTTATCCATCCTTCAGTTGATGGGCACTTTGGCTGTCTCCATCTTTTTGCTATTTATTGTAAATAGTGCTGCTACGAACATTGGTGTGCATATATCTACTCCTGTTATGGCTTGCATTTCTGTTGGTAAATACCAAGTAGAGGAATTGCTGGATCATAAGATATTTCTATTTCCAACCTTCTACGGAAGCGCCATATTGCTTTCCAGAGAGGTTGGACCATTTTGCAGTCCCACCAGCAATGTAGGAGCATCCCAGTCTCTCCACATCCCTGCCAGCATTTATTGTCCTCTACTTTTCTGATCTTTCCTGTTGTTGCTGGTGTGAGATATCTTATTGTTGTTTTGATTTGCATCTCTCTAATGGCTAGTGATCGTGAATATTTCCTCATATGTTTGTTGGCTTCCTGGATCTCCTCCTAGGTGGAGTGTCTGTTCATGTCCTGTGCCTTTTTTAATTAGGTTATTTGTCTTTTTCTTGTAAAGGTGTTGTAGTTTCCTATATATTTTAGAAATAAGTCCCTTGTCTGATGTGTCATTGCAAAAGATTTTTTCCCATTCTGTGGGTTCCCTTTTTACTCTTTTGGTGAAGTCTTTTGATGCACATAAGTTTTTAATTTTTGGTATGCTCCACTCATCTATTTTGTCTACTTTTGTTTGTGTACTTTTCAAAATGTTTTGTAGTCTGTGTATTCCCTGAATTAGTGCCCTCACATTTGTCCCTATTTTTTCATTGATGGCCTTCATATTTCTGGGATTGACATTTAGCTCTTTAATCTATGTTGAGTTGGTTTTTGTATAAGGCGTGAGGTGAAGGTCTTGTTTCAATCTTTTGCATATCGCTTTCCAGTTCTGCCAGCGCCATCTGTTGAAGAGACTATTACTTCCCCATGCGATATATTTAGGTATTTTGTCAAAAATCAGTTGGCTGTATATAGATGGGTTAATTTCCGGATTCTGTTCCATTGAGCATTGTACCAGTACCAAGCTGTTTTGACCACAGTAGCTGTGTAGTAAATTTTGAAGTTGCAAGGTCAGTTTTAACTTCAAGGTCAGTAGTTCAAATTTACCAGCCACTCCTCAGAAACCCTATATAGGGTCACTATGAGTTGGAACTGACTTGAAGGCATTTAACAATTCAAAGAACGTTTACATTCACTTATATAGACAAAATGAGGTCCAAATATCATAAAAATGTAGTAGTTTTAGTGTGCTCAGTAATTCAAGTAACCTAGTAAGCAACCTAAGTTGAGAATGTCAGTGCATTGACAACTACAAAACAAATGCCATAACAGAAAAATGTGTTCTCTAATATTGAAAAACAGCATGATTTTTCTCTTGCATCTTATAAATTATTTGCTAAGTTTTTCCATGTTCTTAGATACTACAACATTCTCTTTAAGCAACAAGAGGACCTCTAATACTTCCAATCTGCAGGTTTGTGTAGAGAAAACAATGGAGTGTAA
The DNA here is from genome assembly GCF_000296735.1 of Chrysochloris asiatica. Classification (NCBI taxonomy): domain Eukaryota; kingdom Metazoa; phylum Chordata; class Mammalia; order Afrosoricida; family Chrysochloridae; genus Chrysochloris; species Chrysochloris asiatica. Next base: position 3,178,894 of record NW_006408809.1, on the reverse strand, counting down.
AAGACAGACTTCAAAAATAAGACACAGCAAATTAAAGGCCCTCTATTAACAATGCTTCATGGTTTGGGGAGGAAGAAAAAAGGCTGGACTGAAGAGCTCTGAATGGTGTAATGGTAGAGGCCAACCCAGGGGGATGCGACTCTTCTTAATCATCTGAGATCTGCTAGGATGTAGAGAAATGGGAACTAACAAACAACTGTTTACTGTGGTTATGCTTTTTTACTCCCCTAGTATGTGAAAATAGTGATTTGCCTAAAATTTCTTAGTCTCACCCCAACCATTAATCTGTTTTTGTCTCAATGTTTTTGCCTATTTTAGATATTTCATATAAGGGATCGTATAATATTTGTCTTTTTTTTTTGCCTAATTTACTTTACTCAGCATAATGTTTTTAAGGTTCATCTATACTGTAGCAAGTATCAGACCTTCACTTCTCTTTACGGCTGAATATTCCACTGTGGATATATATACCACATTTTGTTTATCCATTCATCAGTTGATGGGACAACTGGGTTGCTCCTACCTTTTAACTCTTGGTAATTATGCTTATTAAATGAAATGGTGCCCCGCATTTTGTGTTAGAGGAACATAAAAGAGAACCACTAGGTAATAAGAGCATGGCTTACGCTCCTCCTTTTACAAGTCACTGCACTTCAAATCCCCTAAGCTCTCAATTTTTAAGGATCCTCAAGGATATACAGAATGCGTTGTTGCTGTTTGACAAAAAACTGTTATAACAAGAATAATTCCATTACAAAGAAAATAATTGAACAGGGTTTTTTGTTTTGGTTCTGACAATAAGGTATGTTGTTGTAGTTCAGTGTCATTGAGTCTGTTCCAACTCATAGCAACCCTGCATAGTGTTACCAAGGACTGGCTGGTAAGTATGAACCGCCGACCCCGGAGTTCAAACCAACCTTGCAATCCAGTGCTTATCCTATAGTGCTACACCAGAGCCTCCATTAATAATGTTATTGTTGTTTTGTTAAGTGCCATTGAATTGGTTCCAACTCATAGTGACCTGCTTAGGGTCTCCGAAGTACAGCTGGTGGGTTTGAACTGCCGACCCTGTGGTTTGCAGTTCAGTGTTGATCCACAGTGCCACACCGGAAGTCTTCCATAATAATAAGTAGGTGCAATTATTTTGATGATTTTATTCTGTAAAACGTGATTATACCACTATTATACACATACATGCCAGCTCTTATTCTTCTTAACTAGACTTCAGATTATGAAACAGGAAAGCATCAATCACAATATATAATAGCAATGTGGAGGTCCATGCAGTTTGTTATGTACTTTCTTCTCTCTATCCTCAATTAAGATCTTTAAGTACTACAGTTTCACTTCTAATGCTTCACATAAGAAAACAATGCTCACTCATTTAATACACATTTAAAACTCTCAACAGGTATGAGGTTCTGTGCGAGGCACTTTTAAAACAATATGATCTGAAGAAGTTCATCAATAAATCCTTACCTATTGGCATCTGCACACTTGACTAGAATCGTGTCTACAACTGGTTGGAGAAGTCTCTGCAGTTTGATTCTTTCTGCCAAACTGTGGCAAGGAGTATATACCAGCATGGCTCTTAATGTTTTCTGGGGAGAAACAAATTGAAGGTCAGTTCAACTACATTTAAAAATATTTGATAACTTGAGCATCAAAATAATAATAATAATAATGTTGTTGTTATGTGCCGTGGAGTCGGTTCTGACTCATAGCGACCCTGTACGGGGTTTCCCAGGCTGTAAATCTTTATGGGAGCAGAAAGCCTCATCTTTCTCCCATGGAACAGCTGGTAGTTTCAAACTGCTGACCCTGAGGTTAGCAGCCCGATTCGTAACCACTACATTACCAGAGCTCCTTAATAATAATGATAGGAACAATTATAACCATGAATAAAACAAGAATTCATGACCCAAATAATTAGAATTCTATTATCTTTTAATTAAAAATTTTTCATTAACTTTTTGAAGCCCTCTCATAAATGTATGGAATGCAAATGAATTTTTCCCTACATTAGAATTCCAACTAACAAATATAGATGTAATAAAAAAAAATGGATGCTAAAATTAATGGGAATAATTAAGGTCGAAAACTAGGTATTTACAAAGTTTCCAAGTATCTCATCACAAGCCATCTTCTTTAATTATATGAATTAAAGTTACAGTGAAAAACCCTCAGACACATTTTAACCAACTGGTGAAAGCTCACATCCCTGGTAAGAAGACAAATCCTTCAAGCTCAGGCACCTCCTGAGAGGATGCAATGAGAAGGACATAACATCAACTCTGTGACGGTCTTCCTCCCCCAAAATACCACAGATTCTGAGATCAACCATGAGGACGCACCACACAAATCCAAACTGAGGGCGATTCTACAAAACAACAGGTCACTATTCTTCACAAGTATCAAATTCATAAAAGACAAACAAAGACTGAGAAACTGTTCTAGATTTAAGGAGACTGTACGACATAGGACAATACAATGATCCTGCAGTAAATAGTGGATCAGAAAAAGAACATTACTGAGACAAAGGATATAATGCGAGTATCTGTAAATTAGGTAACTGTACTATTTCAGCATTAATGTCCTGTTGATTTGGATAACTGTACTGTGGTTATGTTAAGAAGCTAACCTTTTGGGACTCTGAATAATAACAATGGCTATGACATAGTCAATGTTCTTAATCAATGTGCCAGACCACAGTTAGACATTGTGACACAATCTCATTTCAAATCTAGGAGTTAAATATTTTCATCATTTTACTGGTGAGAAAATTAAGTTTTGAGAGAACTTAAGTAACTTTCCTCAAGTGGTAACACATGTCATAAGCATAAGGTCGGTGGTTCATGCTTACCAGTCACTCCTCAGAGACCCTATACCGGGTCAGTACGGGACAGAACAGACTGGCTATTACAACAGCAAACCTGTCAAGAAGGTTCATTAGGCACAGTTGTTACAGGAATGATTACAAAAAGGTTGAGAGTGAAAGCAGAGCAACCAATGAGTTTTCACAATAGACTAGGAAAGAAGTCTTCTAAATGAAGGGCATGAATGAATCATATAAATGGATGCTAAAATTAATGGGAATAATTAAGGTCTCCCAAGGGACATGTGGCAATGCCTGGAGACATTAATGTTTGTCATGACTTGAGGGTGTTGTTACTGAGGGCATCTAGTAGGTAGAGGGACACGGATGCTGTTAAGTGTCCTATAATGCACAGGACAGTATCATCTTGACCCCAAGACAAATAATTATCTGGCCCAAGGCCAATAGTGCCAAAACTTTCTCTCTCAGTAAACAGAAAGCAAAATCTAGTCGCCAAAGTTACTAAGATTAAAGACCAAAGCCTTCGGTATGGATTGCATCTCAATGTAAAGAAAACAAAAATCCTCACCACTGGACCAGTAAGACAAATAAACAACATTCTTATCAATGGAGAAAGATTGACTTCGCCAAAGACTTCATTTTTCTTGGATCAACCATCAACACTCATGAAAGATGATGTATGCATTAGGCAAATCTGCTGCACAAGACCTTTTTAAAAGTGTTGAAGAGCAAAGATGTCAGCTTGAGGAGGACTAAAGTATGCCAAGCCATGGTATTTTCAATAATCTCATTATGCATGCGAAAGCTGGACAGTGAATAAGGAAGACTTTAGAAGAACTGACGCTTTTAAGTTATGGTGTTGAAGGAGAATATTGAAAGTGCCATGGGTGGACAAAAGAACCAACAGATCTGTGTTGGAAGAAGTGCAGCCAGAGTGCTCCTTGGAGGCCAGGATGGCCAAACTTCACCTCTCATACTTCAGACATAATTGTTACGAGGGACCAGTCGCTGGAGAAGTATATTGTGTTTGGTAAGGTGGAGGTAGTGGTGGTGGTTATGTGCTGTGGAGTTGGTTCCAACTCATAGTGACCCTATACAGGGTTTCCGAGGCTGTAAATCTTTACAGGAGCAGAAAGCCTCATTTTTCTCCCGTGGAATGGCTGGTAGTTTCGAACTGCTGACACTGAGGTTTGCAGACCGATTCGTAACCACTATGCTACCAGAGCTGGAGGGTCAAAGAAAAAGACGAAGATCCCCAGCAAAATGGATTGGCAAAGCAGCAACATCAATGGGTTCAAGCGTGGCAACAATTGAGAGGTTGGCCTAGGACTGGGCAGTGTTTCGTTCTGTTGTGCACAGGATCGCTATGAGTTGGTACCGACTCAATGGCACCTAACAAAAACAAAGTTAATAAAAGAACAGTGTCTTTGTCATTCCATTCCAATTATGAAAGGTAATGTCTAACCGGTTAAACCAGAAAGATAACACAGCAATTGATGTCACAGAACCTTCTGAAAAGACTGGTATTTCAATAAAAAAAGGTTTTTTTAAATGTTAAGCAAAATGTTTATTAAATCAATTCTCCTTAATGTTTATGGTATGTTGCTATTATCAAGTGCTATCAAGTTGATTCTAACTCATAGCAATTCTGTATAGTTTCCAAGGAATGGCTGGTGAGTTTGACCCACTGACCTTATGGTTCAAACTGACCTTGTAGTCCCACGTATTAACTCCCAACAACTAAAAGTAAATTCAATCACACCTTTCTATCTCATGAAATGTTGCCTGAATGTAAGGTAGTTTGAACTATAAGGTTGGCAGTTCAAACCTACTAGCCATTCCTTGGAAACGCTGCACAGGGTCGCTATGAGTTGGAACCACCTGGACTGCGTTTAACATCAACAACAACATAAACAGCAAGGCATTGCTCTTAAACGGGTGATAAGTAAGCAATACATGTAGTCCCCAATTTATGATATATTCAAATTACAATGAACAGCACTTAAAACCATCTGTGTTTCTGGTACATTTAATCATCAGTAATATATACCACATATAATGTGTATAGTATACTGGTGTGGTGCTGTAGGATAACCACTGGACTGAAAGGTTACAGTTTAAACCCACCATCTGCTCTTCAGAAAACCCATACAGGGTTGTATGAGTTGGAACAACAATGTTGTGGTGTGCAATTTGCTGATGTTATTATTCTCACATCAACCCCCAAAGAGAAGTAAAGATTGGTTTGATAAAGATACTGACAATGAAGTGAGGAATTCCACTAAAGCTAGGATTGCTGAGGATAGAGCAGTCATTGGAATGGCACCCCATCACAAGTTGGGGAGTACCTGTACATAAGAAAATTATCATAGAGTAAACATTTTTATGAAGAATTCTATAACGGAATCCTGCTCAAAAGGGGGAAAAATGCACAGACTTTCAAATTCTAATGGACTCCAGACTTTCTGGAGCTATGAAGACTGGATGAACCCCTGAAACTATTGCCCTGAGTTAATCTTTAAACCTTAAACCAAAAACGTCCCCTGAAGTCTTTGAAAAGCGAAATAAAAGTTTGGCCTAACTAGGAAAAATGGCTGCCTTTAACACTGCTCTTTTAAGAACTATCTGTCCATGTGGGATCAAATTGACAGCAGCAACCTGAGAGATGAGAGAGGAACGTTAGGGTGCAATGAGTTTATGTTAATGTGGAGGAACAACTCAGCCAAGGAGGGTGAGAATGGATGTACGTACGACTCAGAGATGACATCAGTGTCACTGAAATAAACATGTCAAATATGCTGAACTGGCTTACGTTTTACTGTGTATATTCTCAACAATAAATACAATTAAAACAAAAACAACAAAATTCGCAGAGATCAAAATCAGTAAAATTCAAATGAAGACATTAAATGAAAAAATAAAATTTCCAGGGTTTATACAGTTTAAAAGGTGCTGCGGTAAGTGTAGTGGTTATGAATCGGGCTGCTAACCTCAGGGTCAGCAGTTCGAAACTACCAGCTGTTCTGTGGGAGGAAGATGAAGCTTTCTGCTTATAAAGATTTGCATCCTCAGAAACCCTGTGCAGGGTCACTATGAGCTGGAACTGACTCCATGGTACTTACCAACAACATACAGTTTAAAGCCATCACTTGTCTGTCAGTTTACCACAGTGCAGTGGCATGTGTATTGCTATGATGCTGGAAGCTATGACACCACTATTTTAAATACCACCTGGTACCCACGTTTGACGGTTTTCAACCAAGCTTCCACACCAGATTTAGGAAGAAGAGACTGGAAATCTACTTTTGAAAAGTAGTCAATGAAAACCCATAGACTACAAGAGGATTCTGTCCAATGTAGCACTGGAAAACGAGCCCCCTATGTTGGAAGGCACACAGAATACACAGTGGCCTCAACAGTGGGCTTGAGCAAGCCAATGATCATGCAGATGGCAAAGGAATGGGAACGTTTTCTTATACCTAAGACTCAACAGCAACCAGCAACATGGGATAAAAGTAATATATGGATTTTCTGCAATCGAATTAGACAATGTAGTTGTGTTGTGTCTTATAAACAGCATATATAACAACACTGCAACCCTCCCACAATGATCAGGGTATGAATAAAGTGACTTACTAAAGCAGCAATGTAGACTTTGTAGACAGGGTCAGCACAGACCATTGACAAAATGTTGCAGCACGCCTCCACCACGTCTCCTGAGATACTGGTCTGCGAAGACCCACTGGTAGCCCCAGCACTTGGGCTGCTTCCACCGCTGCCCCCTGAATTTCCAGTGCTCTCCCCATTTGCCAACAGCAGGGCCCCGCTAACATCATGGGAAAGACGCCGGAGGGCCATCTCTCTTACATTCCAGTTTCTAGAAAATAAGCAGCCGACGAGTTCCATTCCAAATACCTGTATCAAAGATACAGCAATTCAATGAATCCAGGGTAGTTCGAGTTAAGCTTGCTTTTTGATTACTAAAGAAAAAACCTGACATTTCATACTATACAATTAAAAAATGTGTCTAGCCACTTAAAAAATATTAAGGAGAAATTTTATATTCAAGTTTTAACTGGTTAGCTATCAAAAGTCATTATATTATCTCACATAAAATTAATAGTGAACTCTGTTAAATAATTAGATGGCTATACATACATTTCCATGCCTAACTGCTGCCTGTAAACAAAAAAGAAGCCCAACTTTATAGTCATACTAAGGTAGTTTTCAGAGAAAACAATTGGAGCAAAGTCTAGATAAAAACCCCCAAATCGAGAAAAGTCAAGAAAGGAACAAGAACTTTGAAAAAATATAGTGTGCTTATAGTTGGACAGCAGTAAATCAAAGACCATGAATTATTTTATTTCTGCCTTGAACACACTGGTTAAGAAAAAAAAAAAAAAGCCCTACACACCAAACAGATGGGATTAGAGTAGAGTGGATACATTGAAAGATTAAGAGAGAATGCTTGTATCTAAATCAGCAAAGAATACTGCTGCTGTTAAGTACTGTCCAGTCAGTTCCAACTCATAGTTACCCTGTTTAGGGTTTCTGTAAATCTTTGAGTGAGCAAAATGCCTCATCTTTCTCCTGTGCAGCGGCTGGTCGGCTCAAAGCACTGACCTTGTGGTCCAGTACTTATCCTATAGAGCCACCATGCTCCCAAAGGATAATGATATACCTATAGTTAAGTTAGTCATCAGCACCAAGTCTGCAAAGTCACAAGAGCCCCTGAAGAAAGGAGAGGGTAAGTATATATATAACTGATTCTACGGCACATAACAACCTATACATATATATGTACACACACAAAGAAAAAGAAATTAACCCCAGTGAGATACACAGGTCTAATAATTTAATGTGGCTACTTTAAATTTGCAAGGAGCTCTGGTACCGTAGTGGTTACAAGTCGGGCTGCTAACTTCAAGGTCAGCAGTTCAAAAACCCTATGCAGGGTCGCTATGAGTCGGAACCGACTCCATGGCACATAACCACCACCACTTTAAATCTGCAAGAGAAAGATGAGACTTTCTGCTCCCACTTCCCACAAAGATGTATATAGCCTTGGAAACCCTATGAGTCGCTATGAGCCAGCACCAACTTGGTGGCACATAACGACGACAATAACTAAATTTAGCAGTATTGGTAAGGTTCTCAAAAATAATTATTTTATTTCACTAGTATCTATTAGAGTCCTAGAGTGGCACTGTAGGGTAAGCACAGAACTACTAATCATAAGGTTTGTGGTTCAAATATACCAGCTGCTCCTCAAAAACTCTATACAGGGTCACTATGAATCAAAACCAACCTGATGACACTTAACAATAAGTGTCTGCTAGATACTACAGGTTAACTACATATCATTGGAGCCCTGGTGTGGTGCTGAGGGGTAATCACTGGACTGTGAACCACAAGGTCTCAAGTTCAAATAAACCAACAGCTCTGTGGGACAAAGATGAGTCTTTCTGCAACTGTAAAGATTTACAGCTATGGAAACCCTATACAGGTACTTAGCAACAACATTGGAGACGTACTGTTCATAGGAAATCTGTGAAGGGATTTTGTGGCTTGTAACGACAACAAAAATGTTAACATATGCACTATTTGTTAAAAACATGGCTGTCTGGTTTGGATAACACACTTTCTAAATAGTGGACTAAAAGCCAACAAAGAAAATCCTTTGATGTTGTTATTAAATGCAGTTGTGTCAACTCCAACTCATAGTGACCCTGTATATGGTTTCTGAGAAGCTGCTGGTGGGTTTAAATTGCCAACCTTGTGGTTTGCAGTCCAATGCTGAAGATACAACAACAAAGAAAATCCTTAGGGGGTTAAAATCAAGCAAAACCCTAATTGTTGAGCGTGAAAAAACATTTAACCAGAAGAAAAGACAAAGAAATGATAACTGTTTCTCAAATAAATATGACTACAACAAGGTAAATGCCACATACGTTTTTGTTATTCATCCACTCAGCAATAATTAAGTACCTTTGATATGCCTTATTATACAGAAAGGGGAAACTGAGTTTGAATAAGAACTATGACAAGAAAAGATTTAGCAGGAATGGGGATTAAATACTGGAACAATTTCTTTAGATAACCTGCTAATTCAGAAAAAGATGCTTCTAGGGAGGTTTGACTATGAAGAATTCTGGAGGTTTACTTTAAGCTCTATCTAATAGAGTCACGATGCAAAAGTATTTTCCTAAATTGTAAATAACTCAAGGTGGGGAAGGGAGACTGGTTTATAATTCCTTGAGATGAAGAACAAAGAACTACTACTTACCTGAATCCATGGCTCAGCTAAATCTTTATATGCAGGAGGGATCTGCTGAGTTCCATAATGTGTGAGGTTAAAATTGCTCTCTTGATTCCTTCTTTGTGATCCAGGTAAAGGCAGCTGTTGCATGGTTTGCTGCTGTGCAGCTCGGAGAGAAGAAGGGGAATCCACAGGGCTTGACAGCTCATGGCTACAATGAAAAATTAATGAGGTTTGTGAAGAAAATTATAACTTTAAATAACACTTGGAGGACATTTTTATTTTTGTTAAGCACATACAAATCATTAACTCAACACTGTTACCTGTAGAAATCATGGGATCTCCATTTAGACCTACAAAGGGGACATATTAGAGGTTCTCTATTTCTTCTACATTCTTCTGCCCCTGTGGGAAAAATAAACAAAACTTACAAAAATGCAAATGCTTATTTTTACACAATAACTGTTCATAATGGCTAGCATAGGATTTACATAGAGGGACCCTCAAAACTAATTTGGTACATTTACAGATCAGGCATCTGTCAGTTTGCAGCACTGTGGTGGCTTGTGTGTGGCTGTGATGCTGGAAGCTATGCCACTGGTATGTTTGCTCATCTTGGCCTATAAAGAGCACTATGGCTACACTTCTTCCAAAACAGATCTGTTGGTTCTTTTGGCAGCCCATGGCACTTTTAGTATTCTCCTCCAACAGCATAACTCAAAGGCATCAATTCTTCTACGGTCTTCCTTATTCACTGTCCAGTTTTCGCCTGCATATGAGGTTATTGAAAATACCATGGCTTGAGTCAGG
>NW_006408809.1:3144469-3168200 GCF_000296735.1 Chrysochloris asiatica | reverse complement strand
AAGAGGAATGGCTTCACATTCATCACTGAAAAGAACATTTCAAGATCTAGTGTGAGGTATAATGCTGTCTGTGATAGGAAAATATCCATATGCCTACTTAAGAACAACAAAAAGGGAGTCCACAGTTAATACCACTATTATTAAAATTTATGAACCAATAAAGCTGGTGATGATGAAACTGAAGAAGTCTAGCAACTTCTACAGTTTGAGACTGATCAAACATGCAATTAAGATGTTTTGATAATCACTGGTGATTGGAATGCAAAGAGGAAGGACAAACTATAGACAACATTGTGGAGAATGAGGTTTCCACAACCTTAATTGTGCTCCTGAGGAACCTGTACAAATACTAAGAGGCAGTCATTTGAATAGTATAGAGGGACACTGATTGGTGTAAAGTATGGAAAGGTGTGTGCCTGGGTTGTATTCTTTCACCATACTTACTCAATCTGTATGCTGAGCAAACAATCTGAGAAGATGGACTATATGAAGAAGATCATGGAATCAGGATTGGAGGAAAACTCATTAACAATCTGCGATATGCAGATAATACAACCTTGCTTGTTCAAAGTGAAGATGACTTAAAATACTTACGATTAAGATCAAAGGCCATAGCTTTCAGTATAGTTTGCACCTCAAGGTAAAGAAAACAAAAATATCTGCCACTGGACCAATAAATAACATCATTTTAATGGAGAAAAGGTTTAAGTTGTCAAAGACTTCATTCTGCTTGGATCTACTATCAACACTATCGGAAGCAGCAGTCAAGAAATCAGATAATGCATTGCATTAGGCAAATCTGTTGCACAATATCTTTTTAAAGTGTTCAAGAGCAAAGATGTCAGTTTGAAGACTAAGTGTATCTGACACAAACTATGATACTTTCAATAGCCTCATGTCATTGTTGTTAAATGCCACCGAGTCAGTTCTGACCACTCTGTATAGGGTTTCTGAGCAGCGGCTTGTGAGCTTGAACCACTAACCTTGCAGTTCAAACCAACTTTGCCACTCACAGCATCACACCAGGAGTCCTCATATGCAAGTGAAAGTAGGACAATGACTAAGGGAGACCATAGAAGAATTGATGCCTTTGAGTTATGGTGTTGGAGAAGAATATTGAAAGTAGCCTGGACTGCTAGAAGAACAAACAAATCTGTGTTGGAAGAAATAAAGAATGCTCCTTAGAATCCAGGATGGCCAGACTTCGACTCTCACACTTTGGACATATTATGAGGAGCAACTAATCCCTGGAGAAGGATATACTGCTAGGTAAAGTAGAGGGTCAGTGCAAATGAGGAAGACCCCATTGAGATGGGCAACAGCAATGGGCTCAAGCTTAACAATTTTAAGGATGGCACTGAACAGCATGTGTTCTGTTGTGTATAAAGTGTCATCGTGAGTCTTAACCAACTTAACAGCACTTCACAACAATGTTATTTACTTCAACACAATCACAGCAGGTTAAATGATTTAGAATCTTGTACCTTTTGTGAATAGCTTTTCGTTTGGTCTGATATTACGAGCTTTGCTTACTAATTTTTAAATGTTCTACTGATTGTATTTACCAGGCAATGCAGCTCCAAGCCTTACTTTGGTGTTTGATGAGTGCCGTTGAGTCGGCTCCGACCCATAGAGACCCTGTACAGGGTTTCCAAGGCTGTAAATCTTTACGGGAGCAGAAAGCCTCATCTTTGTTCTGCTGAGTGGCTGGTAGTTTCGAACTGCTGACCTTGCGGTTCACAGCCCGATCCGTAACCACTATGCTACCAGAGCTCACACTTCTTTTTACAAAACCTAAATGGAGATGTTAAAGCAAATGGAAGAAACGAGGCGGTACAAGAGCTGAACAGAAAATTTCAAAAGTCAGCTCAAGAAGACAAAGTCAAATATTACAAGAAATGTGCAAAGATCTGGAGTCAAAAAACTGAAAGGGAAGAACACGCTCAGCATTTCTCAAGCTGGGGGAACTGGAGAAAAAATTCAAGCCTCGACTTACGTTATTCAAGGATTCTCTGGGACAATTATTGAATGATGCAGAAAGTATCAAGAGAAGATGAAGAAATATACAGAGTCACTGTACCAAATGGAAATGATTGATGTTCAACTGTTTCAAGAGGTAGCATTTGATCAAGAGCTAATGATACTGAAGGAAGAAGTCCAAGGTGCATTGAAGGAATTGGCAAAGACCAAGGCACCAGGAATTGATGGAATAAAAATTAAAATCTTTCAAGTGAGTGAGATGGTACTGAAGGCACTTATTTATCTGTGCCAAGAAATTTGGAAGACAATTATCTGGCTGACTGACTGGAAGAGATCCGTATTTGTACCCATTCCGAAGAGAGGTGATCCAAGGGAATGTGGAAATCATCAAACAATATCTTTGATATCCCATGCAAGTAAAGTTTTACTAAAGGTCATACAGAAACGGCTATAAGCATACATTGATAGAGAACTTCCAGAAATTCAAGCCAGATTCAGAAGAAGACGTGAAACAACGGACATCATCGCTGATGTACAATGGATTTTAGCTGAAAGCAGAGAATATCAGAAAGATGTTTACCTGTGCTTTATTGACTATGCAAAGGCTTTTGATTGTGTGGCTCATGACAAGCTATGGACAACATTGCGAAGTATGAATATTCCGGAACACTTAAATTATGCTTATGAGGAATCTGTACCTGGATCAAGAGGTAGCTGTTTGAACAGAACATGGGAACAATGAATGGTTTAAAATTAAGAAAGATGTGAGACAGGGTTGTATTCTTTTACCATACTTATTCAACCTGTATGCTGAGCAAATAATCTGAGAAGCTGAGTTATATGAAGAAAAACATGGCATCAGGATTGGAGGACGACTCATTACCAACCTGTGATATGCAGATGATACAATCTCGCTTGCTGAAAGCAAAGAGGACTTAAAGCATTTACTGATGAAGATCAAAGAGCACAGCCTTTGGTATGGATTGCATCTCAATGTAAAGAAAACAAAAATCCTCTCCACTGGACCAATAAATAACATTCTTATCAATGGAGAAAAGATTGAAGTTGTCAAGGACTTCATTCTTCTTGGATCAACCATCAACACTCATGGAAGCAGCAGTCAAGAAATCAAACGACATATTGCATTAGGTATTTCTGCTGCACAAGACCTTAAAGTGTTGAAGAGCAAAGATATCAGCTTGAAGACTAAGATGCGCCTCATATACATGTGAAAGCTGGACAATGAATAAGGAAGACTGTAGAAGAATTGATGCTTTTGAGTTATGGTGTTGGAGGAGAACATTCAAAGTGCTATGAGCTGCCAAAAAACCAAGAGATCTGTGTTGGAAGAAGTGAAGCTAGAGTGCTCCTTGGAGGCCAGGATGGCCAAATTTCGTCTCATATTTCAGACATTTTGTCAAGAGGCACCAGTCACTGGAGAAGTATATCATGTTTGGTAAGGTGGAGGGTCAGAGAAAAAGAAGAAGACCCCCAGAGAGATGGACTGGCAAAGTGGCAGCATCAATGGTTTCAAGCATGGCAACAATTGTGAGGTTGACCCAGGACTAGGCAGTGTTTCCTTCTGTTGGGCATAAGGTCATTATGAGTCGGTACCAACTCCATGGCACCTCACAACAACAACAACAACACTTCATTTCTCAGAGGCCTTCATTAAGGACTAGTCAATCACCCCATGAGTCATGTCTAAATCTTACATAATATAGTGAGTGCCTGAAGTAACCATTGTGAACACGAGGATAAAAGAATGCCACGTACAGATTGACATGCAGTGGTGGTGCAGCTTGTTCCTGCAGCCGTCTTCACACACTGTTAGACTTTCTTCATCAAGCATGCCCAGCAAGCAAATAGGACACATCTGCTCCTCTTCATCTTTTATACTATTGAAGGAAAAGGGAAAGTATGAAATACACAATAACAACACTACAAGACTAGATACCGTATGCTGAAAACAATTTCTGCTTTTTTTTTTATAATATGAATAAAGTAACCAGAAATTCTTAAGAGGATTTTATTTCAGCTGCACGTCTTTCTTTTATCAATATCCAATCATTTAAAATGAGATCAATATGCTTGTGTATTTATAGATTGAATACAATTCAATAATGAGTTATGACCTCATAGACATTACATGGCATCTCAAAAATATTGCTATTGCTAATTGCCTCCATGAACAACTGCTTCCTTTGCCATGAGACCAGAAGAACTGGATCATTCCCAGCTATCATTACAGAACAGTTTCAAAGATGCCACAGAAAAACCCCGATCAGAAGGGAGAATATGTAGAGTAGGATTTCAGATGATCATGGACTCTAGCATTTTGGAAGCCTTAGAAGGTGGATGAATCCATGAAATTATTGCCCTGAGATAGTATTTATGAATGAGGTTATATCTTATGTTGTATTTAATTTAATTTACTTTATGTTGTTAGATTATCTGATTGGTAAACATTTAATAGAAAGTTTGTCAGTGCCATCTGACATTCATAATGGCCTAGGAAAACCAGTTCTCATAGTTATTGCTAGGAATAGACATTAAAATTTTAGAAGGAAATTTGTTAGTTTAAACAATATTAAATATTAGCGCCATCAACCAAACATTCTATTTTCTAGGATGCTATCCTAAAGAAATATCTGAAAAAAAGAGAAAGAACATGTATTGCATTTAACAAGCACACAACTAAATTAGAGATGTACTAAATACTAATGAAAGGCAAGTACAAAATAAACTGTCGTGCATCCATACCATTATATAGTCATGAAAAGAAAGATATCTGTCTTTTGTTTTATATCTTTCATGTATTTTATGTTGACTTTGAAAAATATTCTCGATACATTAAGAAAAAACAAAACAAAACAAAAAACTAGCAAGCTGCAGACCAGATCACGGAACGACTCTTGTTTGAAAATGACAAGAATGACATGAAGTGAGAAATAATGGTGTCTGTGTGTATGAAAGAAAAGTTTTATCTCATTGCTTTATAGAATTTTTTTAAAAGCATCAAACTATTAACAGTAGTTATCTTGTGTGTAGCCAGACCAGAGGGGGCTTTCTTGCTCTCTCTCTCTTTTTTTTTTTTTTAATAAAATGTTTTGTTTGAACTCATGAAGTCTTTTGCAGTATTTCCATTAAGGTATAAAGACAAGGCCCTGAGATGTTCAATAACTTGTCTAAGATCATAAAATCAGTCTGTGGCAGACTTATCATTAGACTTTAATATTTGAGAGGACTACATCATAACCTACCTACCTCAAAGTCCAGATTCTCTGCCAAGCTCAGGTTTTCTATTGGGTCCAACACTGCACTCCTACTATCTTAAGCTATCATCCCTGAAAAACAGGCCTGAATACTGCCAGCAAAATAACCAGTTCTTCAAGTGCACAAAGCACTCTCCAAAAGAGCTGACCAAACAGTTCAGCACAGTCATAATGTGTGAGTCTTGAGGTAAAGGTACCCTTACTAGTGTCCCTCTCCCATCTCATCTGCCCTATCTCTTTTCACTATTACAGAACCACCTGCAGTAGGGAAAAGCTGTCAAAATATACATCAATGGGGAATAACAGTAACATTACAGAAATGACTACACAATACTCTGTAATAAAAGTATTGCTGGTAAAAATGCTCAGATTTTTAGTGGTTACCAGAAGTGGGAACGTAGGGGATACGAGGAGTTTGGGCGAGGGGGCACTGAGTTCCTGTTAATGGTGGAAAGGGTTACTGAGAATGATTGCAAAGATGAAGAAGTGAGTCAATGTCACTGAATCACTCATGTAGAAATTGCTGTATGCTTTTTGTTTCATATATTTTCAACATTATAAATAAATAGAAAGATTTGGTGTCAACTAGCTTTCAAACAGTCATACCACAATTAGTTTACTGAAAAGACTGAAGAAAAAACAACTGACAATTTAGTTAAATTATATGTCAAGTGCAACTTATTAATTGCTTGCTGACTAAAAAAATGACATTCTAGGTTACTTCTGCCCATCTTTTTCCACGTACACATTTTAAAAGCATTAATTAGATTATTATCTATATCCTGGTGTGGTGCTGTGGGTTAATGCACTGGAGTACAAAGTTGTTTGAGCTGCAATGTTGGTGGTTCAAGTTCACCAGCTGCTCCTCAGAAACCTTATACAGGGTCGCTATAGGTAGTAAACAACTCAACATCACTTAACAACAACAACAACAAAGACATGCACAATTGTATACCCTTAAAATTTTTATAAAAATTCCACTTGTCAAATTCTTCATATACATAACTTGTAAAGGCAGCATAATTTCTACTGATTAGACAGATCCTAATTACTTAAGGAGTCCTTGTGTGACGCTTTGGGATAAAGTACTGTACCACAGTTCAGTTTGAACTGCAAAGCTGGTAGTTCAAACTCACCAGTCACTCCTAGGAAGCCCTTTACAGGGTTGCTGTGAGTCAGAACTGACTCAACGGCATTTAACAATAATAACAACTACTACTTAAACATCTATTTACAGTTTGATAGTTGAGCTGTTTCCATATTTAAGAAACTATTATAAACATCATTTGCCCACTTTTAAAATATTTCTTTTTTAATCACCGTTTTCAGGAGTAAAACATGAGTATATTGTTATTGTTACATGCCATCAAGTCGATTCTGACTCAGAGCAACCCTGTATAGGATTTTCGAGGAGCAGCTGGTGGGTTTGAACTGCTGGCCTTGTGATTAGCAGTCCAGGTCTTATCCTATAGTGCCAAACCAGGACTCTATGAGTACATGTTGTTGTCAAGTGCCTTTGAGTTGGGTATGACTCATGGAGACCCTGTATAAGGTTTCCAAGAAGTGGCTAGTGAGTTTGAACCACCAACCTCGTGGTTAGCAGTCAAGTGCTTACCCTACAACCCTAGCTATACCAGGACTCCACCTAAGCGCATTTAGTACAGGGATTAAAGCAAACCCAAATCTACTGTCTGTCAATGGGTCGATTCTGACTCATGGTAAACCTACATATGCTCTCCCACACTGTGCATCTTCCCGTTTCCTCAGAAGCAAATTGTTATGGGAGCAGATAACCTTATATTTCTCCCATAGAGCTGCTGCTGGTTTTGAACCGCCACCTTGCAGTTAGCAGTTCAACACCCACAACACCATCAGGGATCCTAGGGC
The DNA here is from genome assembly GCF_000296735.1 of Chrysochloris asiatica. Taxonomy (NCBI): domain Eukaryota; kingdom Metazoa; phylum Chordata; class Mammalia; order Afrosoricida; family Chrysochloridae; genus Chrysochloris; species Chrysochloris asiatica. The sequence continues at coordinate 3,161,058 of NW_006408809.1, read as the reverse complement.
AGGGATTAAAACAAAACAAACCCCACTGCCGTGGAGTCAATTCTGACTCAGAGTGACCTTGTATAGGGCGTCCTAGTCTGCAAATCGTTATGGGCACAGAAAACATCATCTTTCTCCCACAGAGCTGCTGATGGGTTTGAACTGCCAACCTTGTGGTTAGTAGTCTAGTGCTAACTACAAAAGGATCCAATAAACTTGCTGTTTGTTTTGCAAATACAATTTTACACCCATCAGTTACATGTTATCTATGGCTACTTTTAAGTGAGCAGAGCTGAGTTCTTGTGAAGGGTATGGCCTCCAAACTCAAAGTATTCAAAGTCTAAAAAACTCACCTGTGATAACACAAGCTAGTGATAACCATGACAATTTCTACTCCTTCTCATTTGTTATGCACCTACAATAATATATATATATATATATATATATATATATATATATATATACATATGTATATACATAATGGGGTTCAAGCATGATATAGAGTAATCCAGTACTTCTCAAACTGGGACGCATTGGGAATGTATCAGGAGGTGCTCTTGTAAGAGAAGCAGCACTTCTGTTCTAGAATGTCAACTGTTGTTGTTGTTGTGAAGTACTGTCAAGTCGGTTCCAACCCAAAGCAACCCTGTATAGAGTTTCCGAGAAGCGACTGGTAAGCTTGAACTGCCGACCTCGCAGTTCAAATGACTTTGCAGTCTAGCACATTAACCCACAGCGCCACAATGGTAATTAAAGACCTCCATATTTTATAGTCAAACCAATTAAACGATATTATGAGATAGAAAGAACGTTCATGGATTTTTTACGATAATCCTAAAGACTTGAAAAAATTTCCGTATCTGTAATTTTGGGCTATAGCTCTGATCCTTCAGAGTTATGAGTTGATTCTGATCAGTAATTGGGCAGTGGAAGAGATTGAGAAGCACTGTACATTCTAAGTAATAACTGTGATGAACAACTAATGCACCTCTTAATTACATCGATTAGTTCGTCTGTTTATTTAAGGGGAATGCTGAAACAGCAACAATGTCATACAGTATAAAATCCTACAGTGAAAAGTGATTTTAGAAAACTGCTTTGCTTTTGATAAATATAAAGAAACTATATAGGCATTACCTTCCATTACACAGTGCCTCAGCTTCTTTTAGTAACGATCGGAAAATTATAACCACTTACGACTATCAGGATTTTATCCTTGCCACTTGAGTTTTCTTATGAATTGGGATAAAAATAGACATTCATTATAGTCTCACATGAAACATATCATTTTCCAACACTGCAGTTTTCAGGACAAAACTGTCCATATTTATATTTTAACACTTTTTACCCTGAGCCCTGCTGTGGGGCTGTTAACCATTAGGTCAGCGGTTCAATCCCATTAGTTGTTGTTGTTGGTAAGTGCTGTTGAGTTGGTTCTGACCCATAGCGACGTTGTATAGGGTTTCCGAGGAGCAGCTGGTGAGCTTGAATGGCTGACCTTGCAGTTCAAACAGCTTTGCAGTCTGGTACATTAACCCACAGCACCACACCAGAAAACCCATCAGTAGCTCATCGGAAATCCTATACAGGGTGGCTACAAGTTGGAACCAACTCAATGGCAACTCAACAACAACAACAACCTTTGATTATAACTTGAAAGCCCAGATTCAATAATTAAATCATTGTTAGAATAACTTAACAGGTAGATACTTAAATGACATTTTTAAGTGATCACTATATTAAAAAGTAAAACTGGAATAATAATGTTTTCAATTCCTTAAAAAATACTAACCTGTTTTCTGAACTAGATGTAGAAGTACTAGATGATGACAATGTATGAGAATTTGACATGCGTGAAACAAACTTCTGGATGGTATTACGGGATGGAGCTTTGATCCTTGAGCTACGCCTACTGTGATATTTCTGGAACAAACTCTCAACCTAACATTGAAAAAAGACAGTAACAATGACATTTGTGCCAAATTTATACATATGAAAGCGTTCTAGAGGTTGAATTTATTTTGTAAGTTTTCCACAAAGCTTATTTATCTCCTTCAAAAAATAATAGTACTTACTAAGGACATTTTTATAGCAGGTCAGTGTTTGTTATTTTTGTTTTCATTGTAGAATAAAAAACCTACTAGTCAATAGATCATAAGGCAATTATTTATAACCATCAAATTCTCACATATCTTCATAATTTAAAAATGATCATTATTTATTTAAATTTAGTGCTCATGGGAATATTTCAGGAATAAACTATTTTAATTTTTTAGCAATTTAACACTGAACATTAGCAAAAAATTACCTCAAAATTCTTTAATGTTTTTCTCCATAACATTGGATCTGAAGGTTCTAGTTGAAACACCCGGAGCATAACAAATAACAGATGAATACAAAATGTTCCACGTCCACAGCTGCAATTCTAAAGAGTTAAAAGAAAGTCTATGGGTAAATAAATTTGTGGCTCTACTAGAACTTCTGTTAATCACATCTCCAAGTTTATGATACTAAATTTTCTATTAATTTATGTTCTTTACTATCACTGTATATAATGTTAAAAGTGTGTGGCTATATCTATGAATCAATCTCATATTTCCAATGAATTTATTAAACTGATTAATTTTATATTCACAAGTACATTAACTTATAGTTAGAACCTGCAGAAATACATTAAAAACAATTTTTATCACCCAACATACATTTTGAATTCACTGCAGTTTGTTATAGGGAATTAACCCAAGTTTTAGAATAAAAGAGTATAGAAATTTCAGTTAGTAGCAGATGTTCAACATAAAAACAAACAGACACAAAATCCTTAAACTAGACCAATAAGCCTCACCCTGGTAAAGAGAGAAAAGATGGAACTTGTTAAGGATTTTATTTTATTTGGAACCACAATCAATGCCCATGGAAGCAGCAGTCAAGAAATCAAACTACATACTCCATTGTGCAAATCTATTGCAAAAGACCTTTTTACATTGTTCAAAAGCAAAGATCTCACTTTGAGGAATAAGGTGTGCCTGATCCAAGCAATGGTATTTTATCACCTCTAAAATGTGAACGCTTTGAACAAAGAAGAATCGGTGCATCTGAATTGTGGTGTTGACAAAGAATACTGAATATCGCGATGAGTTGGACCCAATGGCACAGCACATAATCACCCCTAATAACCAGGAAAAAGATGAGGCTTTCTGCTCCCATGAAGACTTAAAGCCCCGGAAACCCTGCACAGACAGAGCCGCTATGAGTTGGAACCGACTTGATGGCACTTAACTACTACAACTAGTACCAGAAGAGTAGACAGTGATATATGGATTGATGGGGTGCTATTGGATAAGCTAACTGGATTGCTAACCACAAGGCTGGCAGTTCAAACCCACTGAGCTGCTCCTCAGAAAGCCTATCAGAGTCGCTATGAACTGGAGCTGACTCAACGGCACCTAACAACAACCAGAAGAACAAACAAATCGGTCTTGGAAGAAGTTTATACAGCCAGAATGCTCCTGAGAAGTGAGGATGGAGAACCTTACATCTCATGTGCTTTGGACATGTTATTAGGAGAAAGACATCTTGCTTGGGAAAGCATAGGGTTAGCAAAGAAGAGGAAGACATTCAGTAAAATGGACTGCCATAGTGGCTACCACAAGGGACCAAACTTAGTAAGGATTGTGAGGATGTCACAGGACCAGGCAGTGTTTACTTCGGCTCAACACAGGATCGCAATGTGTCAGAACCAACTTGAATGTACCAACCAGTAACAAGCAGCAGATATTTATAAAAGATAAGATGTCGGCAAACCCTACCTGAGGCCCAATAAACACCCGGTATTTATTGTCTGGGCTGTCTCCTCCGATCAAGAAAGAGTTGGGTCCTATTTGTTGCAGCAAGTACAGCCTGGCCCGCATTACTTTGTTTACACGGCGGTTTGTTTCTTCAGGGCTGTATGGCGAAAACCCATCTGGCGACGGGGCTCTTCGAGGTGGTGTGATTCTTCCGCTCTGAAACTTCACAACATTTTCTGTTTTTTAAATGAGGTAAATTTTTCACTTCTCACTAAGATACCTTTACATTCCCCACTGCCTCCGCCAAAAAATGAAAGGACACATGAGATAACTTTATGATAGCTTAAATTCCGAAGAAATGACTCAATATGTATAATAGCACAAAATTAGGCAGTGTTTTTGAGTGACATACTCATTTCAGGTGAAGGGAACTTTAAAAATCTGTCTTTGCTATAAAGTGATGGTAAATCTTTAAGAAGATACAACCATGTAGTAATTTAAAAAATTATTCTATATACATTTGAGTTCTTTGAAAAGTATTATGGAGACAAAAGTAAAAAGTTTAAAAAATATGTATCATAAGCAAGCAAAATGACTGTCTAGTGGCAAAAACTACACACCCAGTTCGTGGCTTCTACTTAAGGCTTTAATAAATATGCTTCCTGTAACTGGTAATTTAAAAACATGAACATGGAGCACCTCCCATGGTATACTTTGTAGAGAATTGACACACACAGATATATAGCTAGAAAAGGGAGTATTTAATGACCTTTTCAGATAATTATGAACATTCTACTTTATTATTATACTAAAGTTTCACAAGTGTAATGAGGAATCTGAAATCACATCAACTAACTTTTTCTATGCTATTACCAAATCCAAGTGGTATCTCTTGCTGTTTGAATACATGCATTTTTGTATTCTTGCAGATTTTGTATCATTAAGCACTGATTCAGTCTTGATGTGGCTTTGTAGGATAAGCATGAGACTGCTAACCAATGAGTTGGTGGTTCAAATCCAGCAGCCGCCCCTCAGAAATCTAAGGTAGAGTTGCTATGATTTGAAACTGATTTGATGGCACTTAACAACAACAATATACACTGAGATTCATTAAGCTATGTAGATCTTCCAAATGACACATTTCATGATACATTGCAAAAAAAAACAAAAGCCACACTTGATAATATTACCAATCTCATTAGAGAAATTTTGAATAAGGAAGCAAAAGTCACCAAATAAATAGTGGTGAATATGAATTTTCCAAAAAATGTAATTTGAACTTGAAATCTTAAGTTTTATCCCTGGAGAAAACTACTGCCAGCTGCTAGGCTTGATATGACAGTCTCACTGAATTCATTTTCTGGAGAACGTCTACTAAATAGCCAAGTTCCAATAACCAGTGTTTGCTAGTCAGTCATTGTTTCAGATAAAACCTTTGTTCTATGAAGAAGCAACTAGTTCACCTTGCACAAGTGCTTTTCCTTGAGATAATTATATTTGGCATGTACCAGCAGAATGCTCAAACTGACTTCTGTTCTTTAATAGTTAGTACATGGCAGTGAAGAATACAATTTCGAATGTCACAGCTCTGATTTGTGAGAAGGCACCAGAAGCTTTATCCACTTTTGCTTTGTACTATCAGTGCAAATATCAAAGCAGTGAAAAAGGCAAACAACATCTCTGCTTTATTACAAATACAGTTTGACCTAGTCAATCTCCAGAATGGCTTCTGGCCTCCTCCTCAACTCTGCGTGCGACCAGAGTTCTAGAATAGATAGCTGACCAATTTCTTATGCATTATAAGTGAGTCTAAAAATGGTAGAAATGTGACATATTTGTTGGAATGTAACTTACAGGAACTGGGGAGACTCTTTTTCTTCTTACTCCGGGAGATTCTGACTTTACTGTGCGAGCTGATGGGGTGCTGCCAGGAGAAGGGCTCCGGCGGCCTTTGGGAGCAGGTGACACGGCGCTGGCCTGGCCCTCTGCTTGAGGCTCAGCTGCCACGTTACTCATTTCAGACCCGTCTCCTTTAACAGGAATTGGCTTTACGACCTGCACCAAAAGTATTCCAATATTTTAATTACTTGAAAACACACATGAAAAATAAATTAGAACATACTACATTAGGAAATGAACTCAATGAGTTTTTATTATAAACAATTACAAAAATATACCAGATGACATATCAACTTTCATTTAGTATAACTTTACATCATTAATTTTTACCTACAACACTCAAGTTGTTTAGGCTGCATCACTAGTTAAAAATGTTAACACTCATAATTTTATAAACGGTATTACATCTTATAATACATCCTATCCCATTTCTCTTTCAAAACCAACAATCAGTGATTAATAAATAAATGTGAAAAATAAGCACTACTAACTTCTATAGGGAATATATTCAAATAGATAGATGTAGATGCTTTCTTTTATACCTGTACTGTACTTTAAAATGTAGACACCTTGCAAAAAACAGTGAGTTTAACTTTAAGTGCTCACATAGATTAATATGAAGCCATTTTACTTTGTTGTTTTCCTCAATATTGGATTATAATAGGTAGTGCAGACGTATATTTCAGAAATACCAAAAGAAGTTAAAAGTTTAAAGATAGATGTTTCGGTATAAATGCTGTTATTCAACTATTAGGGCTCTCCAATCTCATCTACCAGTGACCGAAAGGACAGACTTCGTGGTCTGAGTACAATCAAAGCTCAACACACTTCTCCACATCTTCCCACTACTCCTGCTCTGCAGCCGACTTGCTGCACTCTTCATAAGTTGCTTTGTGATATTTTATACATTTCTTTCATTTTACTTATTGCGCTTAAGTTCTTATTTTTCCAGAGCGATTTAAGTTTTAGAATGATTTGGCACAAGCATGATAAAAAACAAATATCAAACTTCTTAAGGAGACTATAAAAACTTCTGAAGTATAATTTGAACTCTATAAACTGCAAAATACCAGGTAGTGTTATGTGTCTTATTCCACGTATCTCTGCCTTCTTCATTCCTGTCCTATACACAGACTTAGATACCCATGTATTTGCAGAGTGAGTAAACTAGAAAGCCAACAGTGAAGATATCTAGCTCAAGGAGCCCAGAAAGCAGCACAAACGTCACATGGCTTTAATTGTTCAAAAAGTCATGTTTATAATGATTGACTAGAAATTTGCCTCTGTCACCTTCTATGACAGTATTTCAATAGAAACATTTCTTTCAAAATTAAAAGGTAGACTATTAACTCTAATAAAAAGATTTTCAATACTGACATTAGAGGGCAGTGTTGCTTTAAGTATTAACCCCATACCAACCACTACTCAGTTAGTTCATGTTTATGTTGTCTAACAAGCAGTGTTTTAGCCATGTTTTGATCCAAGTGGTGAGAATATCAAGCAAATAGAATTACTGTAAGTAAAATGGTGAAGAAATGCTTAAAAGAGGATCTAAGTCTTATACATAATTTTCCATTTGTTCCTAAGCCCTCTTCCTTACAGCCACTCACCACAGGGCCTCTCCTATTTCTCCTTTCCAGCCATTCATGCTTCCAGGCCGGCATACAGGTTGCCTTCAGTTTCTCCCTGATCATTCGTTCTTCTGGGCGATCATCCATTTTGTGCAACCCCTTCAGAGTTTCTTTATTCTCCATCTCTCGGCTAAAATGAAGGAAGAAACAAGGAGACATATTATATATATATATATATATATATATATATGTTGTTGTTGTTAAGTGCCGTCGAGTCGGGTCCGACCCATAGTGACCCTGTACAGGGTTTCCGAGGGTGTAAATCCTTACGCGGAGTGGCTGGTAGTTTCGAACCGCTGACCTTAAGGTTCGCAGCCCGATTCGTAACCACTACGCTACCAGAGTGTTGCTGTTAAGTGCCACTGAGTCGATTCTGACCCATAGTGACCCTGTATAGGCTTTCCAAAGAGTATCTGGTGAGCTTGAACCACCAACCTTGTAGTTCAAATGACTTTGCAGTCTGACACATTAGCCCACAGTGCCACACGAGAACTCCTTACATATATATATGTAAAACAATTTCCCAAAGTAGAATGCTTGTATTTTATCCTTCTATTACATACAGGAATCCTTGTGTGGCGCTGCGGGTTAATGGATTAGACTGCAAGGTTGGCAGTTCAAGCTTACAACCTCTCCTGGAAAACCCTATACAGGGTCTCTATGAATTGGAATGGACTCGACAGCACTTAACAACAACAATTAGACATATAACTAAAAAGAAAATTGCTTCAAAATACCCAAAAGTTCGAAACCCAAATGTCCATCAGCGAATGTACAGAAAAAGACAATGTGCATATCCACACAATGGAATACTATTTTCTCACAAAAAGCAGTAAAATTTCAGGGATGGATCCTGAAAATATCATGCTGAGTGAAATAAGTCCGACACAAAAGGACCAATATTCCACTTATATGAAATATCTAGACTAAGCAAACGTTCTGCAGATGCCATCAGCACCAGTCTGTCAATGAGGCCTGAGTGTTGCCTCCACAGGTGTCAGTGGCACTTCCAGACTAAGGTAGACCAGAGAGAAAGGCCTGGCCATCTACTTTCAAAAATCAGCCCATGAGAAACCTATGGTTTACATGGTTCAGGGAAGGGGGAAGGGAATGGAAGAACAAGACAGATAAGAGAACATTTAGGCAGATTTGTATGGGCTAAATAGGACAGAGGTAAATAGGGATGTATGCTCAACCTTGGAACAACAGGGCTCTGTGATACAGCGATTAAGGCATAGTCTGGATAGATAAAAGAGGGGAAATAATGTTAAGATGCTTAGCTGTCTTCTGGTTTTTTTTAATGTTTTATTGTGAATTATGTGATTGTTTACATGGGAGAACACTAGTTTTACATTCATCCTATTATATATCGTTTCATTGCCATGGTTACAATCCCCTCCATGCATCATCAACCAACCAAAGCGTATATACAACAAGCCTGTCCCCAGTTGCCAGCACACAGCCCCTCTCCCTCTCTGTGTCTAAGCCGCTCCATCTCTCCACGTCATCGTCTCTTTGGCTGTCTTTTGAATCTTGGTTTCTCTTGCTTACTATTATGAAATTGACACTTGAGGGGGCGAAAAAGGAATAGCCAGAAACATCATTATAGAAAGCTTGTTAATCTGTCTTCAGCCTATAACCAATGGTTGTTGTTGTTGTGAAGTGCCGTTGAGTTGGGTCCAACTCATAGCGACCCTGTATTAGGTTTCTGAGAAGCAGCTGGTGAGCTTGATTCACCGACCTTGCAGTTCAAACAGCTTTACAGTCTGGCGCGTTAACACACAGTGCCACACCAGGACTCCTATAACTGACTGGAATACCTAAAATGGAGGCTAGAACTTGCCCAGTGAAATAAGATTCCTGCAGAGCCTTTGCAGTATATAAGAACTTAAGTGGAATCCTGATCCCTACCCAGAATCTTCTGAGGTGGGAAATTTCCACCTGAAAAGACAAGCAGACCAGCCTGGAGCAGCTAGAAGAACAGAAGATACTTCTTGAAAGAATGACCAGCAGGAAAAATAAAACACAATAATAGCAGTCCAATCAACTACCACAAGAACAAGCAAGTTGTTCACTGAGAAGCCATCACATCAAGGCAAGTAATCAAGTTCCTTTAGGGCTAACCCCTTTCCAAGACTGAAACTCAAAGGGAATACACGAGCAGGCATGTAACCATGCTGGCTACCACGATGGTCTACCGATAAGGGGAAGTGGGGGAAAAGCATCAATGAAGATGTGGACTGAGTCCAACCATGTTCAACAGAGTCCCGTCAACCTGGAGTGAGACCTGGTTGGCCAGCAGTATGGTGAGACCTAGGGACTCCTGAGCCAATGGGCAGGGGCATAGCCACAGAGGGCTAGAGTGGAGAGTTGATATGAAGGGAGGGGAGATGCACATGACTGCCCATACTTGCACATAGTACCCATTTGACCTAGCTTCAATGACTGGGTGATCAGAATTCGACTAGAGGAAGAAAGAAGAGGAAAAAGAGTGTAATCCACTACAATTTGATGAACTTGACCTATACTTACGGATGTTAGTAGCTTAAAAGAGGGACGGAATCTTCACAGCAAGGATCATTCCCACCCCCACTGTACACAAGGTTGAGGGTGATAGGAACTTAGACATTGGCTACCTAAAACGGGGGTCTATAAAAGCACAAAGTGACTGGATTACAAGTATTCAAGAGGGAGTTTAGTTTCAGAGGGTGCAGGGGAAGGTAGAATCTCCACTGAGTGGTTTTCAACTTGTGTAGATGGGGCTGGTGAAAGGCGATGGGGATACGACTATTGTGGCTCAATAGTGAATATCTATTATCAGGACTGATTGTGATTGTTGCACATGTAAAGGTAGAAGGTTTGTAACAAAAAGAGGGGAGTGGTTGATCTTGCAGTACAGGAGCAGAGGACGCTGGGACCATCAGGGGAAAAGAGCGGCATGTGGACCCTACCCAGAGAAGCAGCGATGCCAGAGGTAGACAGAAAGGATGACATGGAGAGATGGATCCGCTGGGGGCGGAGAGGGGCTGTGTGCTGGTGGCTGGGGGACAGGCTTGTTGGGTATGTCCTTTGGTTGTTTGAATGTGAGTGTTTCAGTGTATATAAAAACAAACAAACAAACAAAAAACAACACAGAGGGAATAGAAGCAAATACTATTGAATGATGATGCATGGAGGGGATTGTAATCATTGCAATGCAATGAAATACGATATGATGAGTGCCACGCTGACGTTCTCCCATGTAAACTATCACTCAATTCATAATAAAACTTAAAACAAAACAAAAAAACCCTATAGATCACACCAGTCCAATCCACAATGGATCATAGGGCTGGCTCAGGACCAGGCAGCATTTGGTTCTGTTGTTCACGGGGCTGCTACGGGTTAGAGGCCAACTTGCCAGCAGCTAACACCAACTGGGGTCTGGGGGAGAAAGGGATGATACATACACTTCATCAAAGCAAATAAATAGATAAAAAAGATAGTAAAAACCCCCAAATAAACGTAAGTTATGAAAATATTGTATATATACTATTCTACTGCTGAATTCTGAAAGTGGTAGTGTTGAATTTTGTCTGGTCACATGAGTTTAAAAACTCCTTAAGAAGAAAGGTCCAGTGTAGGAAGTTCAGGGCTTACCAATAACATGAATGATGTCAACAGTTTGTGCTAGTCTCTATTAAGCTAAGGGTTGGAAGCTATAACCCACCCAGAGGCACCATGGAAGAAATGCCTATGATCGGCTTACTGTGGAGCAGTTCTACTCTGTAACACATAAGCTTGCCATGAGCCAGAATCAACTTGATGGCAATGGGGTTTTGTTTTTTTGTTCCCTGGTAATTGACAAAAATGGATCTTAAGACATTAAACCGTTCATGAATATTACACTGTTTCGAATGTTATCACCCTAACACAACCGAGCCCAGCTATGGCGCTGTAAGATAAGCACTGGACTACTAACCTCAAAGTCGGCGGTTCATACCCACTAAGTTGTGCCTCTGAAACTCTATACAGGGTTGCTATGAGTCGGAACTGACTTGACAACATTTAACAACTACAACAACATAGTCAACAAGTAGCGTTGGTGGTGCCGTGGTCAAGCAATAACCAAAAGGCTGGGAGTTCAAATCTAACAGCGACTCTGAGGTAAAATGAGGTGACAGTGTGTTTCAAGAAAGATTTACAGCCGTGGAAGCCTACTGGGGCAGTTCTACTGTGCCCCACATGGTCACGAGGGGTCAGAATTGACTCGACAGCAATTACAAAACTGACTCGATGGCAAAAACAAAACAAAGCCACAAGCTTATGTATACAACAGAAAAATATTTAGAATGGTATTTACTAGTCTCTGTTCCAGTACTGGGAGAAAGAAGAGGCTGTATGCTTCCATAAAGATTTAGGGTTTCAGAAGCCCCATGGAGCAGTTCTACTATTGGGGCTCTATGAGTTAGAATTGGCTCAACAGAAGTGGTGTGGCCCTAGTATTATGAAGAATTTAAGGCAGGGCACAAAGAATGAAGAGGATATGATCATCTTCTGACATGAGCTTAATAAATATTCAATAAACAAGGTGAAATCTAGCCACTGCTTCCCTGATCCTGTAATATTTTTTCAAAGCCTAAATAATTCTCATAGAAAGGAGCCCTGGTGGCTGTGGATTATGCATCAGCAGTTCAAACCCACTAGTCACAGGAGAAAGATGAGGCTGTCCTGTTCCCATAAATATTTAGCTCGGGAACCTATTTAGGGTTGCTATGAGTCAGAACTTATGTGATGGCAGCGGGTTTTTGGTCTCACAGAACAGCAATTCCAGGACAAAATGGCACTACAGGATAAGCACTAGACTGCTAACTGCAAGGTCAGCAGTTAAATCCACTAGTTGCTCGAGGGAGAAAGATGAGGCTTTTTGCTCCTATAAAGATTTACCATTTCAGAAACCCTATATAGGGTTTACTATGAGTCAGAATCGACTTGATGGCATTGGGTTTTGGTTTACATCTGAAAAGTAAAAATCATTGGGTACAAACATTTTGACCTATACTCTATATCATAATGTGGAGTTAATAGAACAAAATAATCTCTAAGCTAATAAAATTAACTTTTGATAATGAACTCTACAAGGTGGGTTAGCTAATAAAATTAACTTTTGATAATTAACTCTACAAGGTGGGTTAGATGATGCTGAGCTGTTAACCACAAGATCTGAAGCCCAAACCCACCAGCTGCTTTGTAGGAAGAAGATGAGGCTTCCCGTAAAGATTTACAGTCTTGGAAAATCTATCTAGGATTCCTACATAGAGCCTGCTTCATGTAGATGCTGCCTGTGAGCAGAGTCTTGTGCTCTGGTGAATAGGTAAAGTGAGCCCCTGGGTAGTGCCGACAGTTAATGCACTTGGTTGCTAAAGGAAAGGCTGGGATGGCTGGAGTCCACCCAAAGGCACCTCAAAGAAAGGCCTCGTGATCTACTCCCCAAAACTCAACCATTCAAAACCCTGTGGAGCACAGTTCTAACTCAGACACAACACACATGGGGCCACTGTGAGTCGGAACCCACTCAAAACCATAGCTCAAGAAAACCACTAAATTAAAAATAGAATCATGTGGACCCGTGGAAAGACAAACATACACAACACGCACAGGCCTGGTTTTAAAACCCAGTTCATAACTGGAGAAACAACTACACTCTGGGAAAAGCAAGAATTTGAAAAATACTATGATAATGTCAAAAATAAAGTTGAAAAAAATCTTATAAAGTTACAGATTCTTCTACAGTGATAGGAAATACTGGAGGAAATACTAGCAATGATAAATAACCTCTAACTTACTAAAGTCAAATTCAAACTCTTCCAGTTTTCCAGCTAATCACTGCCAGGAAGTAGCAACTTGAGTGAGTCAGCACAAAATCACTTTAAATATGCTCTAGAAAGGAAATGGTTAACTAGTTTACTGCACCTTTAATACTTTGAAGTGATTGGAGACAGATACATTAAGTACCTCTGTGTCAGAGACCAGTCTAGATATTTTTAGGAATGCAAAGAGCACATACTATTTTGTATAATCTGAAACTTGCAAATGGGCCTAAGACTATACATGTAACAAAATATTTCCATTGCACAGATATAAAAATTGTCATAGTTTATATTCTAAAATATAAGTGTTGGGTGTGTACGTATACTCAGGAGGGAAGTGAAGAGTGAGAGAAAGAAGGGATGAGAGGAAAGGGAAGCAGCAGAGGGTGAAAAGGAAGGGGCAGTGAGAGAAGGGTAAGGACACTGGAATGAAGGAGGGGGACAGAGGAGGAGAAACAGAGAGGGAAAGAAAGAAAGGGAGGTAAAAAAGGATAGAGAATGTGTTCTCATAAACTCCTGTCAATACTTATAAAGAGAGGCTTGTATTTACAGGCACCGGACTACATACCCAAAGTTCACTTATAGGTGAACTTTAAATAGCAAACAGTTTTCCCCTTCAGAAACAGTTGTTGCAGGGTATCGTTAGGTTCCCAAAGTGTTGTTGTTAGGTACCCTGGAGTCAGTTCCAACTCAGAGCAACCCTATGTGCAACAGAATAAAACATTGCACAGCCATGCACCATCTTCACAACTGTTGCCATGCTTGAGGCCCACTGTTGCAGACAAAGTTGTTGTCAATGTTGCTGAAGGTCTTTCTCATTTTCACTGATCTTCCACTTTCACCAAGCAGCATCTTCAGTGAGCCAGCACAATATTATTTTAAATATACACTAGAAAGGAAATAGTTAACTGGTTTTACTATAGCACCAGTATTTTGAGGGGAGTGGAGACCACTATGTTAAGAGTATGTGAGACAAAGTCTTGCCACTGTCGCATCTAAGGAACATTCTGGCTATACTTCTTCCAAAACAGATTTGCTTGTTCTTCTGGCAGTCCATGGATTTATGGAATTACTGGTTCAAAACGTGTGCAAATAGTTATGGCAATACTAGAAAATTATCTTCAAGAAAACGAATTTTCCATTCACAACTCTAGGTGAAGTTTCTCCACTCTGCACTGAATTAGCTACAAACTCCGAAGGTGGCTTTCCACTTTGAATCATGGTCCAGTCCAATGCAGGTCTCACAGAGCAGCCAGGGCCACTTCCCCCATTAAAGTCCACCAGGGGTTCCCACTGAGTTTAATTTACTCAGTAAGTTTTAATTTAAACATCTAACTTGGCTTACAATGTGGCCTAGTGCATTATGCGTTAGGCTGCTAACTGCAAGCTCAGCAGTACGAAGTCTACCAGCATTTCCATGGGAAAAAGAGGTTTTCTGCTCCCATGGATAAGATTTCCAGCCTTGGAAATCCTCTAGGGTCATTATGAGTTGGAACCAACTCGATGGCTCACACACTACTATTGACGCCACCACCACCATCTGTAGTCAGCCAACTACTGTTACCCAAACCTCTACCTGCCCTCCAGCTTCTTTCATTGCCTAAAAACTAAGACCTTTCCTGATCAAGGCTTTTACACAGGCAATTTCCTACTTTGCCTCATTTCTATCTAGCTCATTCTTACCCATTCTCCTGCTTCCAATCTAACTCACCTCCTCAGCAAACGTCCCAAACTCAGCCAGAAACTCCCAGCTCCGTTCTCGCGAGCATTCGTATTCTTTCTCCAAGCTCATTTTTATTTGTTGTGTGACTATTTTAAATCTACCTTCCTTACTCCATGCCCCCAAAACTATAAGCTCCATGAGGGTAAGGACCATGTGTTTTACACATCACTATACACCTGTGGTGGGAGTCCTGGTATGGCACTGTGGGTTAATGCGCCAGACTGCAAAGCCGTTTGAACTGCAAGGTCGGAGGTTCAAGCTCACCAGCTGCTCCTTGGAAATCCTATACAGGGTCGCTATGAGTCGGAATCAACTCGACGACACTTGACAACAACAACATACACCTGTGGTGAGTCCTGGTGTGGCGCTGTGGGTTAATGCGCCAGACTGCAAAGCCATTTAAACTTCAAGGTTGGTGGTTCAAGCTCACCAGCTGCTCCTCAGAAACCCTATACTGGGTCACTATGGGTCAGAATCGACTCGACAGCACTTCACAACAACAACATACATCTGTGGTGCTGCGGGTTAATGCACTGGACTGCAATGTCTGTTTGAGCCGCAAGGTGGGCAGTTAAAGCTCCCCAGCCACTCTTCGGAAACCCTATACAGGGGTGCTATGAGTCAGAACTGACTTGATGGCACTTAACAACAACAACATACATCCTACAAAATCCTGGTGTGGTGCTGAGGGTTAACGTGCTAGACTGCAAGGTTGATCTGAACAGCAAGGTTAGCGGTTCAAGCTTGCCAGCCACTCCTCGGAAACCCTATACAGCTGTCAGAGCACTTAACAATAACAGCAACATAGATCCAACATGTAACGATGTTTGGCTCAAAACAGATATGCAGTAAATATATTAAGTGAATGATTAGCTATTAATTGGCAGTCCTAAGATCTTTGTCTGGTTTTAAAATGAATGATTATGGTACTTATTTGCTTAATACAGAACTAGTGTGGTGCTGTATGACAAGAACTGCAAACCACAAGAGCAGCAAATCAAACCCATCAGTTGCTCCTCAGGAACCTTATATAGGGTCTCCAAGAGTCAGACCCAACAAAAACAGCACTTCACAACAACAATAATGACAACAACAAAAATAGAAATCTGCAATGTAGATGTAATTCAACAGAACAATTTTCAATGTTTCTCAATTAATTCGCAAATATAAACCAGTGTTGTTTCTAGTTTCTTCATTTCCCCATCACATTTTTATATCTCTGAATTAGTTACAATCAAATGCTGTTGTAATTTAATTGGCAGTTTTTCCTCCTGTGCTACAAACCAAACCATACCCGCTACTACGAAGTTGAATTTCGACTCACAGCAACCCTGCATAGGCTTTCAGAGACTGTATATCTATCTTTACGGGAACAGACAGCCTCATCTTTCTCCCATGGAGGCACTGCTGGGTTTGAACCTTCAATCTTGTGTTTAGCAATCCAGCTCTCATCCTACAGTGCCAAACTTCCTTGATGTCGTTTTATAAATTTAAGGTATAAATTACAACAATGGGACATCAGGTTTAATGAAATATACACAAATTCTACTCTATATGCCAGGAAGAAGTCATTCATACTCAATTTCATTTGTTTCTCAAATAGAAACCAGGAAGAAAACTAAGTCTTTTCCTACATACTTTGTTTTATTACAATCCTAACATACCATCTTTCTAGACCACACGTACATAACGCTTTCATTTTTATTACGTATGTGAGTATGTA